>NC_066882.1:5674146-6030396 GCF_022985175.1 Labeo rohita
CAGATGCATTCTGGTTGTGGTTTGGAAAGTGAGAAATGCACCGGTAAAACTTTAGTGACACTTTTCTAACCCTGTGTTTGGACTATGCAAATAAATTCCACAGAAGGAAAGAAGGGTGGGCCACCACGTGTCCCCCCACTCTGATGGAACGAGCCAATCACAGCATGGAAATGGAGAAGCGCCAAATTGCAATCTCCTCCTCATCGGAAAAGGGATAAGGTACCCTTCCAAAAGACACTTCTTGTTCTGAGTCTCCAACCTGTTACAGGGAAGGCAGTAACAGAAACACCCGTTCTGAGTCTGACCCCTGCGAGGGTGAGACAATAGCAGAAACACCTACGTTCTGAGTCCCGAAAGGGCAAGGACTGCAACAGACCGCCTTCGTTCTGACTCTGCTACCCGCGAGGGAAGGGACTGTAACAGAAACATCCCGTTCTGAGTCTCCGGCACGTCCAAGAAACATTAACAGATCAACCAGTTCTGAGTCTGCGACCCGTAAGGGTGAGTCAACAACTGATACCAAGTCCGAGTCTCCAGCTTTTGAGGCAAGAACAGATACAACCATGTTCTGAGCCTCCAGTCTGTGAGGAAAGAGATACTCCACGTTCAGAGTCTTCGTCCAGCGAGACAACAACAGATGCAGCATCCTGAGTCTCCATCCTAGAGAGACAAAGCGGATTGACCAAGTTCTGAGTCTCTAGCCCGGAGAGGCAGAAGACACACAGACATTTGCAATAAGGTTAAGCTCCGGCAAGCAAACCTTTACTTCAGGTACTTTTGCTTGCTTGTTCCAAGCTAAGAACCTTGAGCACCTACTCCATGGTCACATCTGCGTGTTCCAGATCTAAGGACCCTTTGGTGCTCCCGGAGATCAGCATCCTACAGCGCTTCGTCTTTAAGGCTGTCGAAACGGATTCCTGCTCCTTTCCCCACTGTACTGCCACCAGTGCAAGCAGTGGAAGAAGTCACCGCCACCGGACTGCTCACTCAACCACAACGAACGTAAATATCACTTCCAAACCTCTTCCAGAGACTTTGGCATTGTTGTATATTATCAGTTTATGATTTTCTAATTTACATTAGGTATTATATAGCTGATTGCAGTTGATAATAAATCTTACATGTATTTGTTTGATGCATAGTAAGGTTATTCACCTTATTTGTTTCAGAGTAGCAGCAGTTTATCTTTCTAGATAACGTAGCTCTGACATAGCAACATCCAACATAATCACGTGCATTTTATGCAGCTTATGCACTTTATTCCTTTTTCATTCATGGTATTAATTTAGTAGTTGTTGATTACTCTTGTCTATCTATTGTTAATAAAATTTATTTTATTACAACTTGTGTCTTTCTTGTGTTAATAATGTAAGAGTAAGAGGTTCTACAAGTTAGAGATCCCACCAATCTTTCTTATGTGATGTACTCATAACCACACCTTAATTGACACATGATCCAAAAATCATAACGTCAGCTGTGATATGAGTACCCATCACTACCCTATTTCACCTCCCTAGGTTGGCGAAAGCGAAATTACATCTTACATCTTACATCTTATTAATACATCTTACAGTCCATACAATTGACTGGGTCACAAATAGGATGCAGGACAACAACTCCATAAATGCAGTTGTGCCCTATAAGATATTGGTGCAAAAATGTCTAATTTTGTTTGTATCACATATAACATGATATCACACGGCAACAAGAGCAATATGACACGAGTTCTGATTTTGTCCTGATCTATCACAAGCTTAAATGTGATTTTATACAGCAGTTCAGTAAATAAGTTGATATTATGTTATATTTTAATAACAATATTATGTTTTTTTTTGCTCAATTTTGCAAAGAACATATTACCTTTGAATTGTTGTGCATCTCCGAGCAACACAGCAGTGTTTAGTTTAGTTTCTAAATGACGAATCCACATTTTGAATGAATGGGGTGAATCAATGATTCAAATGCCCATTCATAGAGAGCCATTTACTTAATAAAAAAATACTGAGATGTTCCTCTAATTATCTTCTTTTATGTTCCATAGTTTACTTTAGGCCGTTGTAGCCTAAATGTTTGTGTATTAAATTTTGTGTTGAATCAAATAAAATATTTCTTTCGAAAGCTACAATTTGTAATGTTTACTTGATACTTTGTCAATTTACACAGAAAAAAATAGCTTTAAATAATCTTTTGTGGGTAGTTTCATGGCCAAATTTATTTTGTGATTGAAGGAGAAATCCACTTTCAGAACAAAAATTTACAGATAATGTACTCACCCTTGTCATCCAAAGTGTTCATGTCTTTCTTTCTTCATCTGTAAAGAAATTGTTTTTTGAAGAAAACATTTTAACATTTTTCTCCATATAATGGACTGCCCCAAGCTTCAAAAAACATTTCAAAATCATCCTACATCACTGCAGAAGTTCGGACCCAGTTTTTGCAAAGTGAACATGCAAAGAAGATCAAACACCCTTGACAAAAAAGGTAGAACACCGATGTAGGATGATTTTGAAGTTGAGGGAGAACATGAGATGGGAGTTTTTCGACATACCCTAACTGTCATAAACCGGAAAAAAACAGAGGCCAGGTAGAGTAAGACAAGACGAGCGTTTGACATTAAAAAAATATATAAATTGTATTAATTTTATGAAAATCGATCATTTTGCTTAATAAGACCCATCTTCCTGGGATCGTTTACAACCGCATTTGGGATTGTTTGAAGCCACATTTAAACAGCATTTTGGAAGTTAAAACTCGGGGCACCATAGCAATCCATTATATGGAGAAAAATGCTGAAATGTTTTCCTCAAAGAACATAATTTCTTTACGACTGAAGAAGGAAAGACATGAACATCTTGGATGACAGAGAGGTGAGTACATTATATGTAAATCTTTGTTTTGGAAGTGGACTTCTCCTTTAATTAGATTAATTAATTGAAACATCATGTAATTAATTAAATTAAACATTTTAATTGACTGACAGCCCTAGTCATAAGCCTGTTTTTCAAATTGCTATTGCTTGTCAGTGGCGGGACATTCTCAAACTACAGAGCATGTGATTGGACAACAGTCTGTGCAGTCCAGGATGAGTCATCAATATTGTAGGTCCAAATTTGTGTGAGAACCGCTATACAGTAAATGTAACCACTTATACATCGCTTTGAGGAGCACAGCATATAGATGGCCTTGAAGCTAGTACAAAAAGACATTGATTTCATCAACTTTTTAAAACAGAGTAAGAGAACTGTAGATGTCATTCGTATCAGTCGTCTTTGCTTGTCTATTAAGACCACAGCAACAAAACAGAAAGAAGAAAAAGATGATGTGACCTTGTGCGTGAACAGACCAGGCATTCGTTTATTCACAAACACACAAAGATGCATTCACACATACCCACTCACGCTCCCCCTCTCCTCCACTGCTGTATGCGAACATCCACATGGGTACACAAGTAACCACACGTTCACCTCGCTCTCATATCGCAGTTCGCTGCACATCTATAAATAGGCTGTAGGGCACCGCACAACCTCAATATGCTACTCCCATACACTTCCACTGCAATTATCCCAAGGTGTATTTCAGTTAAGCAGTCAAGCACAGGGAATCAACCCCTCAGTTCATTCAGCAATGCTTAATAGCACTGAAAATATCTAATAGTTGCTAGCAATCAGTGTAGTCAAAATGTGAAACTGAGTGTGTTTTTCTTGCCCCCAGTAAAAGATGATTACGTTCAACTGATGCATGAATACCACGCTTTCACGTCGAGTCCAAAAGAATCGTTTTCCTATTCAAAGCATGAGGAGTGAGTCTAGACACAACTCTTGGCCTTGTTGCCATGTCCTCCTTTTTGTACGACACATACTTTTACTTAGAATTCTGCATGAAGGCAATTTTCCTCCTCATTGTTAAAAAATGTCTGCTAGTTAAATGTCTTGCAGTTTCTCTTTTATATAGACATTGCTTTTGATTCGGCGTGCGGGAGGGCTGTGAGAGGAGAAGAGCTGTATTTTATTTGCTGGGCTAAGGCTTCTATTGAATGTGGAATCGGCAGGCAGCATCTTGACTGGGCCGAGGGGCGGGGGGCAAGTTTGAGAGAGGCAGACTCAAAGACTGTGAGAGGCTCTCTGAGCGAGAGCAGCTTTGATATTCCCTCATAGGTTGACAGTGACCTTCCTCTGCTCCTGATGAACCCGGGAACAGAGACGTAGGGCGGATGAATTGTTCCGCAAGCTGTCCTTTCGTCTTGTGTGCTGCTAACTGTAATGAAACAACTGCAGTCTGCATGTGGCCAGAGGGATTAACTCCTGGTGATCTAATACACACACAGAGAGACAAACACACAAAACAGCATGGCAACTCTGTGTAAAGAAGAAAGGGCAAGCTGTGGACATTTTCTTTAAGATATATTTATAATACACACAGTGCAGAGCATTGCTGAATAACCTCGAAAAACTTTACAAGCAAACCAGTTATAAAATTGTTTCGTTAGCACTTTAGATTAGAGAACACATATGTACTGTTAACCAAGATTTTTCCCTTAATTAACACTTATTTACTGCTTATAATAAATTGATGCTAGTGGTATGTACGCTAATAAGTAACTAGTTAATAATAATAGTGAGAATTGGTCCTTAAAATAATGTTACCATATGCTATTTGATCTGTATAATGAAGTCAAATCATTTATGCATATACTGCATGTGAAATGTTGAAATGACAGGGTTTTCACAGGGTTTTCACTAGTAAGTTTATAAACTATATACTTTGTAATTTTCATATATCTATCTATCTTTTAAGTTTAAGCTAGCTAGCTAGCCACAACTTGTTGCCATGGCCTTGTTGCCATGTCCTCCTTTTTGTATGACATACTTTTACTTCGAATTCTGCATGAAGGCGGTTTTCCTCCTCATTCTTAAAAATGTGTGCTTATCTATCTATCTGTCTATCTATCTATCGTTCTATTATTCTATTATTCTATCTATCGTTCTATCTATCGTTCTGTCGTTGTCATTCTATCTATTTATGGTTCTATCTAGTGTTCTATCATTCTATCTTGTGCTATCATTCCATCTATCATTCTGTCATTCACATTCTATCTATCTGTCTGTCTGTCTGTCTGTCTGTCATTCTGACATTTCGTTCGATCATTCTATCTATTGTTTTATCTATCGTTCTGGTGTTCTGTCTATTGTTCTATCTATCGTTCTTTCTCATTCTGTCTTGTCCTATCTGTTATTTATTTGCATCTGTTATTTACTTATCAGGTCATTTCATATTGCAGCGTTGTGGATATTATTAATGTGCAATTAGAAATTTCCATAAGCGTACTCTACTATTTTGTCTACACTTAAACATCTTTAACATTTATTTTGAAATATATAGTTGTATGCTTATCGCTGTGTGCCAAAAAGGTTAAAAAAAAAAAAAAAAAAAAAAAAAAATTGTTCAGCACGTTCAACATCATAAAAAGGAATGAAGTTGGAAAGCAGCAGGATGGCTAAAATCACTAAATTGGAGATAATAAACAGAAAAAGCACAAAAAGTGTCTGCTGTTTAACCATAACTCACTTGGTGTTAAAACAGTTTAAAATGTTATAATAATAGTGTAATCCTTTGGATATGAATGTAGTGGAGCGTGAAAATAAAATAAAATAAAATAAAATAAAATAAAATAAAATAAAAGTAGCTGTTGATAAAACAAGAGGATGGTCTTTTTCTGACACAGGTCAGTTACACAAAACCATTCTGTATAAGCTTCAGAACTGAAGTGGTCACCTCTGTTGGTAGGTACTTTTTAAAAGTAATGCATTGCAATATTGGGTTACTTCCTAACAAATTAGCTAATTGTGTTATGTTACTTTAATTTTGCAATACTTTTTCCTAATCTTTCTTGTTTGTGTTAACATTTAATTCTTGAAGGCTTGCGTCATATTTAGAGTTTGCATTTTCGCTGTTTTTATTCATTTTGAGAAATACTAAATCTGTTTTTATGCCATATAAGTAAATGTATGTTCACATTTAGTCTAGAACTACAGTACGCCTTATGTTCACACAGCACACACAACGTCTCTGCATTTACTCCTGATTTCTCTCAACATGGAAACAGAGAAATTCAAAAGGAATGTGCTACTTTACTAGTTACTTAAAAAGTAATCTGATTACATAACTCGCGTTACTTGTAATGCGTTACCCTAGCACTAGAATGGTACGTTTTTAGACTAATCAAACATTAAAGATTTAACATGGTTTGTTAAACATTGATGATTGTATATTTTTTAGAATGTCTCCTAATCACATTTATCAGTCCAAGAACAACACTAACTCTGCTCCATGAACTTCACTTTTTTCAAATTCCTTTTCATAAAGCAAACGTTAGATTTTACCTCTTGAAATGTTTGAGATGTGAAGGTTGATGGATTGAAGAGTGTACTGCTATGATAAGATCAGCCAGTGGAAAGCCAATTTAATGGCAATATCCAAAAGCAGGATCCTTTGAAGTAAAGTAATGTTACAAATAAACTCAGGTGGCAGACCATCACTGTCAAGATTCACCTCCAGGGTATTTCATGCGCATCTCCTCTGAAACAGACTGCAAGGGGGGAAATATTTATTTATTTATTTGCCCATCCATCCATACATCCGCTATATATATTTCAGCACGCTGTGGACCATGAGCCCTCTATTGCAGTTTAGTCAACCAAAAATGTCTCCAGGCTCATCAGTTTGACCTTCCCTGACCTTTCTTACAGCAATATGCCCTCTCATAGTGGAGATAGTACAGTACGTTACCGGCTGACCGCGCTTTTTCTCACATAGATCTAATAAGCCCCAATGTTTAATTGCGAATCGATGAATGAAATGTTAATGAGCGGAGATCGAGGTGTGAGCTTGGGTGGAGTGGTGTCATAAAGATAATAACCAAGTGTATGGACACGGAATGAAAATCATTCTGAAGGAAAAGAGTAGGTAAGATTTTCTCTTGTTCTTCCACCAAACTGACACGGGGGAAAATTACATCTTTGATGCTTTTCGGTCCTTCTAGAGTGAATCTATTCAAAGGAGCAGAGTGTATCTGGCTTTGCTACAACTAATTAAGACTTAAGAAGGAAAAGAAGCCATCCTCTTCGATTCAGTGCTGGTCTCTGTGTGAGTGAGATTGCATTTGACTCGTTCTCTGAAGGGACACAAAACTAATACTGGAAATAAAACAACACAGCTTTGATTCGCCGCTTTTAGTATTCTTTCCGCGCTTCGATTTGTGTCTTTTACGGTTTACACCGCGTGAACCTCTGAATTAAATTCTAATTAATAATGCCCTATAGAGTCATGTTATAGACCTGCTCGAGCTCCTCTGTACTGTATGTTCTAATGGCTGATTACATTGTTGTGTTTGCTGTTTGAAAACCTCAGGCATTGGAGCGGCAGAGACGCATTCAATTTCAAGTTATGTGAGGTGATCGAGGTTAATTTGTTCTTATTCACCACACAGCTAGATGAAGGGAATTCATGGAGATCTTTTGATATAAATGTACACTGACATTTATCACCTGTACCTCAATTCCCAGCGTCCCTTCCCGCAGGATGTATTGAACGTTTTGTGGAGTGCGGTAAAAGAGCTCTGGAACACTAGTTTTACTCCCTGTCTGACCTCGAGGCTATTGTGGGTTCTAGCCCAGCGTGAGTCATGAGTTAGACCAGAAAATGATGGTTTGGTTTCATCCGGAATGCCTTTTGGGATGAACTTTGCTTTGGTCGCATTTGGTAGCTTAAAGATTTGTTGTGTTCTTTTTTTTTTTTTTGCCGGCCTAATGATGATTTATTTAGCCTTTGAACTTCAGCTAAATAACTTATTTTTTTTTCTCCTGGAAACATAAATCATGTAAGTTCTCCTCCATTTCTTTGACGGAAATTGTGTAAAAGAGGTCAGTTTCTCATATTTTCCCTGTCGCTTTTAATAGGCTATTAATGAAGATACATGCTGGATCCTGTGGTTAATAAGACAAGTGTCAGGTTCTCCTTTCCTGCAGAAGACATAGTGAAGAAGCACTGACCGTCCCGCTGTTTCTCTGACACCGCTCATCAAAAGGGGGTGGGTGGGTGGTGAGGTACGGAGCGGAGAGGAGGGGGGTGTCAAGGCAGAATTACTCCTCATTACCGAGCCGGACGAGCCAGTAAATCACGGCTCTCCACGCCAGCAACTTTCTCCATCATCACTCAAAATAGCTCCGTTAGAAGCCGCTCGTGCCTGCTGACCTATAAAACCGCAGTGCCGCATCCTCGCAGATCATGTTTGAGCGGTAAGCATGTGTGGCGAAAACACGCCTCAGATGCTGCAATCAATTCTGTAGTACTCTGTGCTGAAAAGCATCAGGTATAGGTGACGTACTGAAGAGGCTAGTTTCTGCGAGAGCATTCGTAAGGGAAACCTTACACCCCGTTTGAACATAAAGGAATCTTATAACTGGAGGTTGATTGGTTATTGGTGGGTTATATAAATTACAACAGTGCATAATTCACGATAATGAGTTAATTATTATTTCTGTTTTGACACTTTTTTGTGTGTGTAGTTGTTAATGAAAAACTATTAACAACTCAATCCGAACTGCTGAGTCCTTAGCCATTTTCAAGAATCGGCTTAACGCATCTCTTCCATCTTTATTTGACCCTCTAACTATCACTCTCTATTCTAATTCTGTTCTTTATTAAAAAAAACTGCCCTTTTAGACTCATACTCGTTTACTTAGAAAAAAACTAACACTAGCTTCTCTGTTCTTTTTGTATTATATCTGTTTTTTTTCCTCTTTGTTTTATTATAGAATTAACAAAAAGCAAAAAAGAAGGCCTCTAACACTAGCTGTTTTCTTTTTATTTATTCTAAAACAAAAAAAAACTTGCTACGTGTACTGCGTTAGGCTAACTGAGACTTGTAATAGCACTTGCATGTTATTGTTCTTTTGTTGACTTTGATTGCTTCCATTGTCCGTTTTGTAAGTTGTTTTGGATAAAAGCGTCCGCTAAATGTCTAAATTTAAAAACGCATCTGAGTTGAAGTGAAGATATACAATATGTAGCATGTATCTACAAATTGTTTATTCTTTCTGAAATTGCTAATCAGACACAGATCACAAATGAGATGCCTTGCCAGTAAAAATAAGTTCAGTTTTGACAAGTAATCAATTTCCTTGTCATTAAAATGTGTTCTTGAATAAATATTACTCAGAATACTAACAAATTTTGGCTATATAGATGCAAAACCTCAAAGTCTTTTTTAAGAATTTTTCTTTTAAATTGTCAGGCTCCTGTGTTTAGGTTCAGTAACTTCACTTTAATGGCAAAGAAAAGGTTATTAGTTGGTTATTCAGTGCCTTATTTTCAAAAAATTATATTTTCATAGGAGCCTGGTAGAAAAAAGCTCATTTCTAAGAAAAAATTGTATGCGTGTATATGGTGTACAGAGTGTACGACAGGCCTGTACGTTTATGATAATATCATAATTGTTGTTTAAACTGTATGTTTAAACTGACTTCATCGAGTATATTGAAAAAACCAAACAAAAACACACCCAGGGAGTTCAGGCTTTTACTGCATGGATTAGTCTATTAAAATATATTTGTAATTCCCCCAAAATTCAAGCTAAGGGAGAAACTGCCCCTGTATGACGTTTATATGTCTTTTGTATTTATATCATTTGACATAGTTAATATCACACAAAAAGTGACGTTTCAAAATATCAGCACGATTGCAAATGTGTGGTGATTGATTTGATGAACAGCTCAATAAACAAGAAGTTAATATTAAGTTACTTGGATTTTAGACTTTTGCTTTTTGTCAACGAAAATAGATTCAAACAAAGCCACAGCAGAACTGTTTTGCATCTATGAGCAAAACACTACGGTGTTTCGTTACTTAATCAGCCGTTTGAACGAATCGGTTGAATGAATGACTCAATGACATGAAATAATGACTAGCTCACGCGGCCATGCCGCTACCTACTTGCGATTTTAGGTTTGTATTTGAAGTATATTTTCCCTTTTTCCCCCAAATCATTTCAAATATCAGTACAGAACTTTTTTTTTCTTTGCATCAAAACATTGTACAAAAAATTAACAAAGTCTGTGCCACCTGCATTGCAAATACAAATTTTGTTGATAGTTATTTCATTTGATTGGTAACGGTGTATACAAATGTATATTACTATATAAATTTGATTACATTTAGGAATTTGATACAAAAGATGTGTGCATTTAATTAGCTCAGAAGAAAACCCATTAAAGGTAAAAAATCAATTTAAACTGATTGAAAAAGTTAATTTCGGTTATTGCTGCAAACAAACCACCTCATAATTTAGATATGAGCATATACACACATTTATAGTAGTATGCTAAAATATATCCACATCGTATCAGGAACTTTGCCAGAAATTGTTCGCTGTTTGAAAACGAATGACTTGCAGTTGCGCTGTGCACTTTTAGGTTGAATCTTTTAGCGTTAGTCAGGCAATCGGTCTGATTTGTCCTGGCCTAACCTTGGCTAATCAGGGTATGTCTCCGCACTGCGTTTACAAATAGCATGTTGCAGCACCTTGACATTCGTCATGCTCCCTGGTGAAAAATGACGTCTCACTCCATTACGTTCTTGCCGCGCAGACTGCTCGTCCCATTAGACGGCGCTCCATGTCGCGCCGTGTTACTGCAAGCTCCATTGGCCTTTATTTCACCATCATCCAGATGAAACGGTTGATATTAACAATCTGTTTCTTGATGTATGCCTCTCTCTGATATCATCCGGCATAGCTGCAGCACCCATTAGTATCTGTGTTACGTTTCAGATGGTATTTAATGAAGAGAAGCCCCTCGACAGGTAATTTCACTCTTCACTTTCATTTGATATTTACAAGTCTGGATGAATGTTACCCCGCTAGCTTAGCGTCCTCATTTGCCAACATGTTGCCAATTACACTTCGATCCACCTGAATGACCTCATGAACTGAAGGAAGGGATGAAAACGCAACCGAGCTCGCCTCCTGTGGGATGTGTGGTGTCCAAGCCATCTGCTTCTTCGCTGGCAAACAAGAGTGAGGGCTGGCTCACCTAGACTGGACTAATATGACACGGTGAGCCTAAACCCCAACAAAGGGATTAATCCGCTCCTCTGTTTCCCCTACTTCACTAACTCTTCTCGCAGTAATGCAGAGAGGAAAGATGCTATATTCAGACAGGACTAGTGTTCTCTGAGGAGTTTGGCGCATTCATGCTTCACCTATGAGATTTTAATCCAGTCCAAATCAAACACGTTTTGTACACCCTGCTGTATTTTTTAAAAAACATGTTCAGGGTATAGAAGGATATATAGTGATATTTAATTTATTTTTATTAATAAATAATCAAATGCACACCACAGTTTTCAAAAACATGAAATATTTAATATAACGTTTCTCTCATCAAACTTTTTTCTTTTTAAAGAAGAAAACGTAAGAAAAACTCTGTATTTACAATATTTAATGCAGTGTTTTGGTCATAAAATATTTGTCTTGGTGAAGGTTGGATTATCAGAACATTGCATAAAAAGTGTGTTTTCACAAACTTTGGTAATGTGCCAAATTTTTCTCTCTCTTAAATTTTATTTCTATTATTAGTAAAAATAAATTACAATTTAAAATATGCACTAAATTTAAATATTAGTTGATATTTTATTTTATTTTATTTTATTTTGTTTTATTTTTCAGGTGTGGTTAGAGCACAGTATTTGTTTATATAGTAATTTCTATTAGTATACACAATAATATTTGTTATTATTGTGTATTTTACTGGTAAGACTTGAAATAAAGCTTTCTTAACATTTAACCACGTTAGTTGATGTGAACTAACAATATTTCTTTAATATCTACATTAAAACTGCTTCATTTATTAATTTAAAAATGAATGAATGAATGAATGTGTTCTTGTAATCAAAAGTTGTTTTATTAACGAACAGCGGTTAATAAAAGGTTAGGAAATTATCTAAAAACGACATTGCGCATTAATTCACTTTAAACAATGCATTAATGAATGTTAACAAATGAGACCTTATTTACCATTTTATTAAATAATTAGCAGCCAGTGATATAGCAACATCAGGTATGATCCTCATCTTAATTAATTCCTCCTCTTGATCGTAATGATATGATTATGCAATATTAACATATGCGCACAACCTTCCATAACGCCCACATTCAACTCCCACTTTAGTAGTAACCGGAGATCCCGTCTGAATTAGCGCACAAAATTACAGCCGTTCTTCATTAAAAACCGCATCTTAAAAAAATCATTTAGAAAACGAATCCCATCCGAACAGCACTAAAGATCGTTGACCCAGCGTTCAGTGAAAACGCTCTCTGCTGTGTAGTTCGGTAAATTATGCTCGATGTGCCTCTTTTCTCAGCTTCTGGCTCCTAGGCCAACATGAGCCAAGCAGAAGAACAAATAATCAGCTGCACTCCAGGAAATCCTGCCAGAGAGATACAGTATTTTTGGCTTTTGACAGCTAAAAAGTCCTGCAGATAATGACATTACCACGCTCGGTTTTTGTTGCAGCATAGCAGCGAACGCATCTCCGCACGCGGGGCAGAGGCCGCGTAGAGCGTGTGGAAAAGACACTGAGGCAATTAAACAAGTAAGTGCAAGTGGGCCACACGCAGCACCCTGCCAGAGGCCCTCCCTTTCCCTCCACGGTCAGATGAGAGAGATCTATGAAGCTCAGATAGGTCACACGGATCAGGCTGGATTTGCAGCCTTAGTCCCGAGGCTCTCTCTATGGGTTCTTGCGTGGGTATCCTCAGGAGTCAAGGCTACCGCTGTAGCTAGCCTCCGTCTTTCACTCCCTCCCTCACAACTTCTCATGGACTAAAGGCTTTATCAGCTTGTGCAGGAGAAACTAGAACACTCATCTGAAGCACCACTCGACATATATGTGCAGCTTCCACAAAAGTAGCCGGCTTTTTGAAAGATTCTCAACAGGAGTTCGCCGAGCACAAACATGTGGTTATGAGGAAACTTTAGTTTAGGAGTTACGGGCAGAATTCAACTCACTGGAGTATGACCTCTGCTGACAGCCGAGCTGCTATTGTATTCTTATCTGGGTCTCCTTGGCCAGTGCAACTTTGAGCTTCCAGCACCGATGATAAAACATCTCCCAATACCTGCTTTTTCAATTCCATTCCACGCCACCGAATGCTATTGATTGCGAGTTCATCACCCTGATGTATTGATTGTATGTTTTTTTAAAAGTTGCCTTGAATAGATGTGCTGCCGTTCCATGTTTCAGCGGTCTTTTAACTCTGTCTTATGCGTGAGTAACATAGATTGACGTGAATCAGATGGAGAGCAAATGCGAGGGTGGAATATGATGCACATTGACAAGTGTGATTACATTTAATTGAGTAATGTTTTAAGTACATTCAAATTATGGAGCAATTTAGTTTATATGAGAGGTTATGAAATGCCAAACAGTGCTCAAGTATTTTAACGCCTACTGTATTTTGCTGGTAACTCTTTACCAGAAGATTCCATATGTTAGCTTGAGCTAATAGCTAATATCCTCCCCTGAGCCCATTGAGTTTTAACAGACCCCCTAAAGCGTGTGGCGAGCAGGCCCGGTTCTACGGGGGTGCTGGAGAGTACTAAGCACCCTCAAACAAAATCAACAGCACCCTCAGTTAAAGCTGTAATAATGGCATTTTATTGCAAATTTAGCAAACTATCCAGTGCATTATGGTTTGCGCTCTCGAGATCAACTTTTTTTTGCTGCGTTGAGCAATGTGGCCAATCATGCACATATCTGTTGAATCAGAGGCGTTTAAAGTGGGTCATCAGATGTTGTTTGAACATTAATGTGTGTCGGCAGTGTATGTACACATCTACCCTATAATGATAAAAAATCCATGCAGTGGTTTTGTTTTGAGCATCTTACCTCAGACCCGCCCTAAATCAGCTGTAACAGTCCGACCTCTATTGTTTTGATGCCGGAGCAGGGATGTAAGTTAGACAAGGATATCTCAGATTGAGCGATTGAGGTGTTGTGTTGCGTTGCTGGATGTAATAATGAACATAGTGGTCGTCATTTACTCCCGACATCTGAGCCGCTGAAGATGCAGTGGATTACGTTTGTTTGTGAAGGAAATGCGCCTCCCAATCTACATATATCCGTCTATGTCCGCGCAAATCATTCGCGATCCAGCTTCACTTACAGCAGAAGTGAGTATAAGGGTTTTTTTTAAGAATCTGTGCAATCATCTTAACTAATAATGTGCTAGTTAGCAAGTTTTGCGGCTAAATGCGGCTAAAGTAAACAGGCTCGTCACTCCACAGAAAGAAGAGAGGGGCGGGTGAGCAGAGCTCATTTGCATTTAAAGGAGCAATCCATCAGAATGAGATGATTTTTACAGAGCTCATTTTGACAAGGTAAAAAGGGTGTTGTTTTACATTACCATTGAGAATTTTTAACCAAAGTATATTATAGTGTTTTCATTAAGACCCTAAAGAATCATATCAACTTGTGGAAAATGGGCATCTGGTGACCCCTTTAAATTAGAATCCACTCACTGCTCAAATTGGAACATTGTGTTCAGCACGAATCATCACATTATAACAACGTAGACGTGATGTAAATAAAAGATATTTGAATTTCATTGATTAATCATAACGTATCTTTGTGTCAGCTTTTTAGTAATTATAAACAGACATCATATTTTAAATAGATGGATGGATGGATGGATAGATGGATAGATGGATGGATAGATAGATAGATAGATAGATAGATAGATAGATAGATAGATAGATAGATAGATAGATAGTAATCAGCATGGTGAAATCTGAAGTCAATTTCAGTGTCTGTGACTAATATTTACCAATTTTTGGTGACTGATGAGCTGAAAAATAGTCAACGATTAGAAAGAATAGCTGAACATAACTTGAAAATAAAATATATAATTTATTATTGCTACTGAGTTATTATTTTAGAAAATGTAAAATGCTTAAAAGATTAAGTTGTTCACAATACGATATTTATTGCGATATTTAAAATAAAAATGCAAATGAAGACTTGGGGGTTAAATTCTTCTAATGCACTGTGAGAATTCAAAATAAGGGCTCCAACCAAAGTTCCTAAGGACACTTAAGACAGGAAAAATAAGTAAGTGAATTGACTTGTACCTGAAACTTAAAGGGGACTTAACCCTCTTTTTAGTTGTGATATACCGTCTCAGTCTAAATTACATTCACACTGGTGTTTTAAAAGCTGAACAAATAAGAATATAATAATAACAACAACAGTAATAGCCATATATTGTGTGTGTGTGTGTATATATATATATATATATATATATATATATATATTTATATATTTCATAGGTATATTACAATATAGTATAATACAAATTACAATACTTCTTTCCTAAGAGCCTTAATTTGGACTGCATAACATTACTTATTTAAACCGCTAACTGTCACGCTAAACTCACAGCACATGAAACGATAACGAGTTCACTGCATTCACTGTGAACGGAGCCATTTTGAGGTGCAGAAAACATCGTATCATTAGCTGATCACCTGAACGAAGTGTGTGCTTCACTTTGAAACGCGCAGACTTGATAAAGGGATTAAGCCATATTGTGCTTTTGGTTTCAGTTCGTTTGACAGATACTGTGCCAAAGCACAAACACAAATCTAAAGACCTTTTATATTAGAATATTTGACAAATCTACACTTTTTGCCCAGAAGACCTTTATAGTTTCATATCGTCATGTGACCACGATAATATCAAGACAGTTTTACTACCACAATACCACAATATCGATATCATTACATCCCTAATTTTAATTTGTATTAACATCATTGTGCACTGTATTGTGAACAAACATGAATTAAAAATGAATAAAAATGCCTTTTGCGTTTACATATATACAGTATGGTGTTTAACCATGGAGCTCAGTGTAGTATAGGGCAGGTGTATTTCACACTTGAATCTCTGTGAATGGAGCAGTCAATGTGAGCCCACTTTGCACATACTTCACAACAAATCTATTCACTCCCAGTCATGAAAAGCAATTTTATTGCACTACAGGTATTCTGCATTTTCCTCCCACTGAAACAGCATTTTTGATGGCCTTCATGAAAACAGTAGGGCCTTTTCAACATGATGACTTTATTTCCCAATGATTTAATCTGTCACGCTTTATAAATAGGTCCCATTAGTTAAGCAACAATAAGCAATACATTTGTTAAAGTATTTAACTGTTTATTATTAAAGTAATAAAGTAGTTAATAAAGTTAATAAAGCAAAGTTAATAAAGTAGCTCAAGCAACTTTTTTATTGTCTCAGAATACATGTGGTTTCAGGCAACTCAGAGTGACCTGGATCAGGACTGTTTTGCAGAGCATATAGACGAACAGTGTTTAGGAAAGCGCTGTGATGGTGTGATGGTTAGCTGTGTGTGGTTTTGAGTTGTGAAAGAAAACAAAATCAAAAGGGCTTTTTCTACCCCAGAGGCCTTTAGCCCCAGCATACCCTACTGCTTTGTTATTCACGTTACACAACATCAACAGCTTTTGTCTGTTACAGTATTTGTAGCATCTGCCAGTGAGCAGTGCCCTTGAGGCCGTACCCAGAAGTCTCTGGGGCTGTATATTTGGATATGCCAGTCAAACCTGGTCTGTGGGACATTGGATGTGCAAATAGAAATAGCTCTTAGTGATAATGAATAGAATTTGCATTTCCGTTTACTGTTGCTTGATGCTGTTTTATTGTAGTAGTCATGTCCATTCAGAGTTACCGTTCATATGATTGCCTTTTTAGGCAAACTAGGGCATGTGTTGTTCATTAGATTAGTAATTACAAGCTCTTTTGCTGGCTGTTTTTCCAATAACAATGACCATATCCTTTTTTATCCTATTTCAACCCCATGCTACAATATTTACAGCCATACCTTGTGCATGTTGTGTTAAAAATAACTATCATCCTACACCGCGATCCAATTTCAATTCGAGCCCCACTCCACTGTACTGCCAACAACACTCAATTTCACTTGAAAGATGTGCGTTACCTCATTTCAATGCAGTAAGTAGATTTCATCCTATTCTCCTTCTCATGTACGGTGAAAGTCGGGGCTGTTTCGGAGGTGTGCTAATGCAGGCAAACTGTGCGGAGGACCAGTATAAAATAAAGTAGCCATCCACTTTTCTGCTTTGTATTGAAAGATATAAACTCTCTCCAAGACTTCATTTGTTCTCCCAGCCATTAATCCATCGCCAGGCATCTTCCATCCCAGGGCTTAGTGACCTCTTTTCTCTCTTTCCTGGTTGGAGATTGGGAAAGCAACAGGGGGCTGAGGATCTCCCGGAATACCAATTGGCCTCACTGGAGGGGGTGGAGCACAGGATCTTGATTATAGATTTTGTTTGAGACGTTTGTGAATGTGGATGTGCATGTGGATGCTTCATGTTTGGTTTTGTTTGTGTGGGAGCTTGTGCCTCCGGATGTGTCTAGTAAATAAATTGATCTGTTAACCAAACCAACTAGCCATATCTATCGTTCTATCTACCGTTCTATCGTTCTATTGTTCTGTAATTCTATCTTTCTTTCTATTTATCGTTCTGTCATTCTATCTATGGTTGTACTTTTGTCTTTGTCTATCATTCTATCATTCTGTCGTCGTTCTAAAATGTATCCCTCGAATGCACTGGAAATGTCATTTATATATAATGTAATGTAATGTAATATAATATGATATAATATAATATATTGAGTAAATTGATTAAATTGGTAGTTTTGATATATTTACGGTAGGAAATTCACAAAATATCTTCATGTAACATGATCTTTACTTGATATCGTAATTTTTTTAGCATAAAAGAAAAATTAGTCATTTGGACCCATACTATGTATTTTTGGCTATTTCTACAAATATACCCGTGCTACTTATGACTGTTTTTGTGGTCCAGGGTCTCATATATCATATATCATATCATATCATATCATATCATATCATATCATATCATATCATATCATATCATATCATATATCATATATCATATCATATCATATCATATCATATCATATCATATCATATATCATATATCATATATCATATATCATATCATATATAACCATACAACGAGCTAAATATTAGGATTATTCTATCATTCTGTCGTCGTTCTATCGTTCTGTCGTTTGTTCTATCTAACATTATATCATTGTATCTGTCGTTCTATCTGTCTATCGTTCTACTTTTCTGTCTTTGTCTATCGTTCTGTCATTCTGTCATTCTATCATTATATCTATCTATCTATCTATCTATCTATCTATCTATCATTCTATCGTTCTATCATTCTATTGTTCTATCATTCTGTCTTTCTTTCTATTTATTGTTCTGTCATTCTATCTATCGTACTTTTGTGTTTTTCTATCATTCTATCATTCTGTCTGTCATTCTCGCTATCTATCATCGTTCTATTGTTCTATCATTCTGTCAGTCGTTCTATCGTTCTGTCGTTTTGTTCTATCTAACGTTATATCATTCTATCTGTCGATCTCTGTCTATCGTTCTACTTTTCTGTCTTTGTCTATCGTTCTATTATTCTATCATTCTATCTATGTATCTATCGTTCTATCTATCGTTCTATCATTCTATCCATCTATCTACCATTCTGTCATTCTATCTATCGTTCTATCATTCTATCTATCATTGTACTTTTGTCTTTCTGTCTATCATTCTATCATTCTGTCTGTCATTCTCACTATCTGTCGTTCTTTCTATCATCTATATCTATCATCGTTCTATCGTTCTGTCATTTGTTCTAACGTCTGTCATTTGTTCTAACGTTCTCTCATTCTATCTGTCGTTCTACCTGTCTATCGTTTTACTTTTCTGTCTGTCTATCATTCTGTCATTCTATCATTCTGTCTATCATTCTCGCTATCTATCTATCTATCTATCTATCTATCTATCTATCTATCTATCTATCTATCTATATCGTTCTGTTCTATCTTTTTAACGTTTGATCTATCTGTCGTTTTGTCTATCGTTCTGTCGTTCTATATATCGTTCTGTCGTTCTGTAATTCTATCTATTGTTCTATCATTCTATCTTGTTCTATTTTATTGTTTTATTTAGCAATGTATCATTCTATCTATTGTTCGTCCATTTATTCTGTCATTCTAGCATTCTCGCTATCTATCTTTCATTCTATCTATCGTTCTATTGTTCTGTGTATCGTTCTACTTTTGTCTATCGTTCTTGCTATCATCTATCTGTCGTTCTATCTATTGTTCTATCGTTCTATCATTCTACTTTTCTGTCTATTGTTCTTTCTCTCTGCATTCTATCTATCATTCTCACTATATGTCTGTCTATCTATCTGTCTATCTATCTATCTATCTATCTATCTGTCTATCTGTCATTCTGTCATTCTGTCATTCTGTCTACCGTTCTATCTATCTTTATATTGTTCTGTTGTTCTATCATCTATCGTTCCATCAGTTTTTTTTTTTTCATTGGTGTTGATTTTGATGACACTGGTTAGTATTCATTATAATGTGTGAAACAATAGTGATGATTTATACATGCCTCTTATCATTTTTCAGATAATATTTATAATGCATTTATAATGAATACGAGTATTTATAATGTAGTGGTCTGCAGCGTAAAATAGTTCATTTCATACTAAATTTTACTAGTAGCTGTTATATTATATGGGATAATAACTTGTACAAACCAGCAAATTTATTGGTTTATCAAATTTGGTTTATGTTGGTACCAATTCTCATTATCAACTAGTTGCTTCTTAGCATGCATATTACTAGCATATTGGCTGTTTATTAGTACTTATAAAGCAGTATTCTGCGTGACCATATTTTAGATCCCATATTCCTAAATTAACAACGACCTTAGTAACAATTAATATGCAGCAAGTTAGGAGTTTATTAAGTCAAAAGGAGTTAATAGTTAGTCAGTAGTAAGAATTGGTCCCTATGCTAAAGTGTGATGTATATGTGTATATATGTGTGTGTGTGTGTGTATATATATATATATAATATATATATATATATATATATATATATATATATAATATAATATATATATATATATATATATATATATATATATATATATATATATATATATATATATATACACACATATATATATATATATATATATATGTGTGTGTGTGTGTGTGTGTGTGTGTGTGTGTGTGTGTGTGTATATATATATATATATATATATATATATGTATGTATGTTTTTTTCATCAAACACCAATCCATAAAAGAATTGTTTTCTTTTTATTTAGTAATTGCAACATAGTTAATTCATTAACAAATAATTCATGCACCTATGTACAGTAATTTATGTGCAGTCTTAGTATTTTCTTGAATATTCTTATAGTGTCTGAATTTAGAGTTGCATTTTTGCCCCCCACAACCTTATTTCCTTTTAAAATTAATTTTCCTTAACAAACTGAGCAGTTTTATAATGCAAGTCTAGATAAATCTCTGTAATATATTGCGTGTCATATCTCACATGCCTGCTAATACAAACCGATAAGGAGAACGTAGAATATCCAGGTAATATGCAGAATATCGTCAGTGCATCTGAGGTCTCTCGTTTGACTTTCTCCTCATTGCGCACACATGCATCCGTACAGTAATGGGGATATTGTGTATTGGCTGTAATGCAGTGGTCCAGTCTGATAAAACTATGCTAGCCTTGCACGGGCACAAGGGCAGTGGTCAAGCTAGGGGACAGCACTAAAGGATCAATGGCGATCAGTGTAGCTTCCCCGTCGGTCACTGAGCAATGATTTTCCTTTGGTCACTCACTCACTGCGGCAAGCTGCCAGCTCTCTCTTTCAGAACAGCAACAGTGCCCCCTGTTGCCAAAACGCACGCTCAGATCCAGACCTGCCACCGGTGAGGAATTATGAGCAGACCATTTTTTACTGGTCATCCTTTTTATTGATTAATTCATCTCAAGATAAAAAGTCATTTTTTTGTAGGTGAAGTTTGACTTACCTTTGCTTGCCATCTGAAGACTATCTGGGTGACATAAGGGACTGAATCACTGCCACTTCTAGCTCGTTACTCACACACTGAGCTTTCACGAGTACAGCACATTCACTAGGAGATAGTGCTTCTGGGAGAGATGTGCAGTATGGCTGTCCAGGGAGGCGGGTAATTATCTGTTATGATCACCAGAAACGACAGCGGTCCACGGGACAGCCTCTGTTATTTCGAGCACGGAGTGATGATTAAAGTGGGTAGGAGAAGTCTGCTTCACATGTGTCTTTGGAAAAGAAATGATTTGCTGACCAGGGAATTGAAGTGACAGATGGACGGATCTTAAGGAGAGTATCACTTGGCAGTTTTCACATCATGATTGGCCTCAGCATCTGGATTGGATGTGTCATTCTGGCCCCTCCGTTCTCCAGTAGATAATGTAATGTAATGAGGAAATGCAAATGAGTTTTGACAGGGTCTCTGTATACATAGACTATTATATTATATTATATTATATTATATTATATTATATTACATTATATTGTATTATATTGTATTATATTATATTATATTATATTATATTATATGATATTATATTTACATTTTTGTGATACACATTTTTAACGTGTCATAAAATGTATCCCTCGAATGCACTGGAAATGTCATTTATATGTAATGTAATGTAATGTAATGTAATGTAATGTAATGTAATATGATATAATATAATATATTGAGTAAATTGATTAAATTGGTAGTTTGGCTGAGATACAACTATTTGAAAATCTGGAATCTGAGGGTGCAAGAAAAAATCGAAATATTGAGAAAATCGCCTTTAAAGTTGTCCAAATGATGTTCTTAGCAATGCATATTACTAAAATTAAGTTTTGATATATTTACGGTAGGAAATTCACAAAATATCTTCATGTAACATGATCTTTACTTGATATCGTAATTTTTTTAGCATAAAAGAAAAATTTGTCATTTGGACCCATACTATGTATTTTTGGCTATTTCTACAAATATACCCGTGCTACTTATGACTGTTTTTGTGGTCCAGGGTCTCATATATCATATATCATATCATATCATATCATATCATATATCATATCATATCATATCATATATCATATCATATATCATATATCATATCATATATAACCATACAACGAGCTAAATATTAGGAAATAATAATAAAAAAATACAAAAAATGCACATAACAATTTGAATTAAATGTGACATTTTGAAATAGAAAAACTGAAATTGTATTTTTTTTTTTTGTAAAAACACTCCAGTAAACTCAATGTTATTAATTTATTATAATGTTTTTAAAAATAATGTTATGTTTTTTGTTATGTGTTATGTTTTATTTATGTTATATTGTTGGATCTGGATGCATCAGTTAATTATCAATTTTGTCATTTAAACAGTAATATAATATAATATAATATAATATAATGACTCTTAAGTAGTGTTTAAGTACTGAGTTATTAATAACCGTCTTATAATTTTAGGGTTTGGATAAGGTTTGCTTTAATGTTATTGCGAGTAATTATTGTAATGTTATGTAACTTAGTGTTATAACTATAGTACATACTACTACATAGTATATGTAACAAGCACACTGTAAAATAAAGTGTTATATCTAATAACCTATAATATAGATATTAGATAATATAGATATTATAGAACAAGTACAAGAAAGAAGGAACTGGATTTTTATGTTATATTTTATTGCATTATGTTTGCAACTGGACATTTACGCATTTAGCATGTTATGTAAACAGTCCAGCATGGTGCTAGTAATGGCGAGGTCGTATATAATATAATAAATATATTATAATGGTAATCACTAGGGAAATTTTCCTTGGAAATGGCTGATTATGATAGCAACAGATAATTTAATGGATGCATTCATCTAAATTGCAATGGCATTTTGCGCTACTTAATTAATTGAAGTTCAGAGAATGTGTGACCATAATAACATGCGGAACTACAATGCATCAAAGAGCCCTTTTCCACCCGTTTCCCCCATCTGACTGCGATAAGCGAAAAGCCAAGCACGTATACGCGTAGCCATTGCATTTGTGTCCCCTTTTCTCGTCCCCAGACAATTACTAATTATTGTTACCATTCGAAAATTCATTGTGTGGCATTTTTAATTAGACTACAAAATGTCAGCATCTCTCTCAAAAAAGATTAATGGGATTTGGATAATTTCGTGTCCCCTAGTTCCCTGGAAGCTGTCCTAATTCCAACAGCAGTTCATAATGTTTGATTGTAAAGTAGGTTCGGTCTTTGACTGATGCCTTGGCACGCCGTTTCCCAGCTCTCTGCGGGCAAGAGCTTCTAAACGGCGCTTGTGATGCGTAAAGACACAAATAAGCGAAATACATCACGGGAGGGGAGGGGGGCGCTGCGAATATAACCTTCTAATAGAACAAACCCACATACAGTAGGAGCGAAGCATCCTGTCTTGCTGATACAAGCAAAACCGAGGGGAAATCTGATGGAGGGTGATGAGTTTATCTTTATCTTGTATTTGTGGCAACCACAAGAGGCAGCAAGCGTCTTTTTTTAATAAATGTTCATCTCGCAAGTATTTGTATGATAATACAACACCGTTGACACGCGCACGAAATGCAATTGTGAGGCGAAGCGCTAATGCCACAGTGACTGGCATTTAAAGCGATAAATCCTGTACGTAGCCGGGATAGCGGTCTCATCCCTCACCGTAATGGGAGCCGCCGGGTGGGCAGCGCTGCTTTCGGAGGGCTGCTAGCAGAGTGAGTGGTGTGTCTGGGGCTCCGCTGAGGGCTGTGGAGGTTTACAGCTGGCCCTGGCCATAATCAGGCCTGCTGATGGAGGTGATGAACAGCTTCCTTTAATAGGTTTTATGAGTTCACCGCCGGCCTGCCTCTGCTGCTGGCATTTATCTCTCTGTCCCTAGAGACCGCAAACGCTTCTAAATTAATAAGCAGTCGGAGAGCTGACCGGCAGACGGGCGGACAAAGCCCACGCATCCCAGTGTGTGTGCATATCCCTCCTTGTGCACACACATGCACTCCGGACTCCCCTTGTGCTCCAGGTGTTTGGGGCTCGGCAGACAGAGGGAAGATGAAAAGCCTTTGGAAGCAGCATGTGGCCATGCATTTTTATGGGATACCCTCCCAGCACCCTGATACCGCAGTTGGCCCTCTGCCTGTGGCGATGGCAATCCGAGCCTGGCCCTCCCAGCCGAACGACGATGGTGGCGTCTGCGCATGTGCGAAACAACTGTACGAATGCCTAGCCTGCGAAAACCACTCGAAATGCATAAAAGCGCTCTTTCCCCAGTCAAATTAGATTCATTTGCACCAGCTGAAACTTCTGCGCATGAGAAGTGCTCAAAGCAAT
This sequence comes from Labeo rohita, assembly GCF_022985175.1. Lineage (NCBI taxonomy): Eukaryota > Metazoa > Chordata > Actinopteri > Cypriniformes > Cyprinidae > Labeo > Labeo rohita. The sequence goes on from NC_066882.1 coordinate 5,698,569, forward strand.
CACATCTCGCAGTTACTGTAGCTCAAAGCTATAAATGACGGCGTCTCGGGACCTTCTGTGAGGAGAGGAGTTGGTGCAATATAGAAAACAGGTCACAATGATGAAGTTCTGAAATATTTATTTTTTTCATTGTGTGTTTGTTTACTTCTTTCAGGGAGACTTTGAGAAGTACCATCGCTGACACCTACCGTATACCTGCACGGCAAACATTATGAACACCGTAGTGCACATCTGCTGAGGTGGAGCGCAAATGATTTATTTATTGCAGCCAATTAAAAGATTATTCAGTATTCAGAACAAGAATACTTCAATGAGAATATAAATATCCTATAGCAACCATTAGTGTTGTCAAAATATTGATTATATTACCTATTTATTCATAATATTTTAAATGTTTACTTTTTTTATTCCCCTGACAGTATCGATACACTAGTAGGAGCTGCGCTTTCTCGCTCTCTCTTCTCTCCAACAGCAGTTTTCATATACCACGGTATGTATGTTAATTAAGTATTTGGTCTGTTGTTCTGCATTTTTCAGAGCAAAACACATCACTGCGCTCATTTGAACACTGTTTTCAGTATCTCAGAACTACTCGGTTCACTTCAAATGTAACCCCATCTCTTTATGTGCTGTGAGTTTAACATGCATTTGGGAATGCAGCATGCTTTGATTTATACTTTTTCCCTTTTGCATAATAATCTTTGTGGACAGATGATTACAGCGCTTCACACATTTAATGCAGAATTGAAATCACTTATATTTCTCCCTGCACTTTTCCACCAAAATAAAAGATAGAGGGTATTGTTGTATTATTGTAACTATCGTAAAGTTATTTAAAAAAATAATAATAATTAGGGGTTCAAGCGCATAGCACCCTATTGTAATTGTTAGAATGGTCACGCATGAGCGTTTTACACTTAAAACTGATCGTGCAGACCAAATCGTAAGCCGTAGAGAGTGGTAGTACTCACACCACCTACAATGTGACCGAGGCTTGCCCCAGTCCACCTGATGGGGCGCTACAGCGATCAAAAGTACGAACTTGCTCATAACTACTAAACCGTCAGTTGCAGGTTCAAGTGTCTTATGTCGTTGAATACCTAAGCACACCTCAGATTCGATTGTGGCAGAATTTTTGGGTATTTCGCATTTTTGCAAAACCTACTTTTGTGAACTAGTCCTAGGTTTTACGCCAAATTGGAATAAAAACAAGAGCAGAAAGTTTCTCTGAAGAGTAAATATCAACAATTATCAAAAAAAGGTTGAACTTTCGACTCACTGTCGCAAAGGGACGCCAAAACTTTTGAAGGGGGCAGGGTCACTTTTAGTAAAATGCCAATAACTCCTGAACGGAATGAGATATCTTCACCCAACTTGGCACACTTATGTAAGAGCTCAAGCTGAGGTCACAGCAAAAAAATCACCGAGATTATTTGGTGGCGCTACAAGAAAAATGGCTATAACTAGGCAACCATTTGTCCTATCAACATAAAAATCACTGTGCACTGTCGTGGTCCAAAGTGCCACAAGTGTCTATGAGGACATTTGCGTATCTCAACATGTCCGCCATTGGCCGTTGAAGTTTGAGCACCTATTAGACAAGGTTAACGGAAGTCGATCGGAACAAAACTCAGTGGGCCTGTTTGACTCACAACCCTTAAAGGTCTCTAAGACACTTGAAAGAAATCAGCCACTGAGGGGGTGGTTGCATTATTTGAAAGTGTAAACGATTGTACATTGCACGGTTTTCCACACATACACGTGATATATTTGTAAAGTATAATAGACCTCCTCATTTCAAACAACTTTGCATCTAGAACCACTGCTGTCAATCAAACCGTTTTTGAAATGATTGAGAAGATGTGAAAAACCTACTTTTGCGAACTAGTCCTAGGTTTTTCACTCTCAGTATGGAAAAAAACACCGCAGTGCAATTCACTGGACTCTCTAGATCAATAATTATCAAAAAAGGGGCCTGTTCAAATATACCCAAAAGCCTATAAAGCCAAAAAAAAATCTCAAAACTTCACAAAACCTGCTAAGCAGATGCAGGTGATTCTAAGCAAGCGTGCAAAGTTTCAAGGAGATCGAACAACAGCTGGTGCTAGAGTCATAAATGTTATAAAACATCTTATTTCTAAGGTAAATCGACTGGATTTGACAAAAATGCTGTTTAAATAATTGATTTAGGTGGTTGTAGGTAAGTTATGTGCTTAAATACCTGAAGCGCTTGAACCCCAGTAATCACTGCTTGCAGCTAAATTATTATTATTATTATTATTATTATTATTATTGAGGACTGTCATGCTTGAGGAGTCTCAGATAAGAAGTTAAGAACTTTTTTCCTCATGGTATTGAAAGTGGTATAGAATATTGGATTTTTGCAACTTAGAAATTCCAGTGTCATGACAATACTAGCAACCAGATGGTATTTAGCCATGCAAACTTTTTCACTTAAATAGGAAATTATACCAAGTGCTCAAAAAGCCTCACCTTTGTTGCATACAAAATGTTTTCTGCCCTTATTCTCGGGTGAAAAAAAAAAATGAAAAAAAAGAAAAACTTTTTTTCTCATCTAGCATTTTATTTGTGCCTTCTCTCCATGTGATGAATGCAATTTTGTGTTTCGAGTTCCTTTTCAGGGACTCAGTCCTAGAAACAGGACTACATTTGGTTGAGAGGCACAGCCTTGGAATCGATTAGCTTCACTTGCCTCTGTGCCTGAGCAAAGTGTTGTGGGGCATAGCTTAGCAGCTGGGGAGCCCTGATTGTGTGGCATTTGTCGAGTTCACCAGGGAAGTGCATACTGTGTTATTGGGGAATATGGATTTAGGCACAGTTGGAAACGGTCTATATCTCCGAGATGGGAATAAATTGGAGCAAAGTGCGGCCATTGAAATGCAGACAGAGCGGACGGAAAATGTAACATGCAGCAGCTGTTTACCCACCGCTATCTGTCACCGGGCCTTATGAGGAAATCGTTTAAGTGTCACATTACTCTAGCATGTAGGGCATCCGTCCTGAAGTATTACCCGCCATCCGGAAAAGAGATATGGAGGCGGTGGACAATAGATTAAGGGATAGCATCACGCTTGGCTACCGAATATATATTCCTGAGTGAATCCGTGCCTTGACAAGGCACTTTTGAAGGAAAAAAAAGCACAGTGCATTTCAAGCGATCTGATTTAAATTTGGAAGTCATCACTTAATTAAGTAGCCTGGCATCCAAAGCTGGAAAGAAAAGCAGCATCTCAGCGGAAGATGATATTTTCAGATGTGACATGGGCATCAATTATATGCTTTTAAAATGACTCGAGCAACTCGCCCTGTGAAAGCAGAGCACATTTTTAGCTTATAGTCCAAGACATCTGATTAAAGTGATATAAAAACTGTTAATAAGCATGCTGACGGATTGGCACGGTGCCACCTGCGCTACCCAAGACGTGCGTCACCTCTTGACTTATGAAGAGCGTGCTTTTTCTCCACCCACATTTCATTAAGCTCTGTTTTACATCTCAATGACACGTCTATATCATTAGCATGTGTAAGGATGCCAAATAAAGCTAAAGCTAAGTGACAAACAGATGGACAGCGAAGAGAGACCGCTAGGCATTTATCTTTACAAATGGACGATGCGGTTTCTGTAGGCTCTAACCGGAGCTGTCTTGCTTTAATAATCCTTCGGGGTATTTACGAAATGTCACTCTCCTTCCTGGCCATCGCTGGCTGGTTTTTTGTGAGCCGTGTGGCAGGACCCATTGTAGGCTGCTGAGGCGGAGCGGGATGTGGTGAAGATTTGTCATGTGGCTACAACAAAACTTGCACACGGAGCTTAAGATGATTTATAGGGCTTATTTCTGAAAGTGGTAAAGTGAAATTAATCATGATCCCACCTGACGCCACTGCTCAGCTGTGATAAATGACAAGCTGTCAGCCGCAGACAGCGTGCCATCCATGAAGTGGCCGCTGATGCGCTCCCTTCTCAGATAGACTGACCTGAAGTGTAGCCCTGCCAGATGCCCCGCTGGATGCCTGCGTCGGGGTGGACCGGGTGCTGCCGCGTCCCCCCGGCTGCCTGCGCAGACGTGCCCTAATGAGCGGCGCTCAGACTCGAATTGGACGGACCGGCTCACCTCCTCTGCAACCGCAAAGAAGTTCGCTGCACTGTCAGCGTGAGATCTTCATTGCTTTGACAGCTTCCCCGAGTTTCTTTTCTGCTTTCACAATTAGAAAAGAGTGTGGAGATGACACGAGGTCTGAGAGCCGATTTATATATTTCTTTTAGCCAGATGTGTGACTTTTTTTTTTTTTTGAGTGAGGGTGCTATGTTTGTCCTTTGTTATGCATGATGGAATCCAGACATCTGAAGATACTAATTTAATGGGAAGCATCCAAAATGGTTGATCTTTGGAGCCGCGAAAACCCACATTTTCTTGCTCATTAATGTCTGCAATGAGTCGTAAAGCCGTGGTGTCTTTGTTGTTCTTGCTGTTCACCATAAGTCAGAAAGTTTATTGCTTCAGTAGTAATGTAGACATTAGTGTCCTTTAATTGAAAATCTATGTTTTCCTTGTTTTTGTTTTTTTTCTGAGGCTGCTCAAGTGAAAAATGCCTGTAAACCCATTTAAACCCACCAACAGCCTTTGTTTTCCCCTCTGCCATGAAAATAAATAATTTTCGCCCTTGACAACAGTGTAATTAATAGTGATGTTTAGCAGGTCCATTTCAACGTACCCTCTTAATCTAATTTTGTTTCCACTCCGCGATTTGTAAATTACTGCGGAATGACGCGCCATTTACCACTGTCCTTCTGTGCGACAAAGGTAATTTTTCTTCCTACATAAATCTCTCTCTCTCTCTCTCTTTTAACCTCTCCATCTCTCCTCTTCCCCCTCTATTTACCCCAGAAGCTTTTGGGCTTTTACAAAGCTCCCGGTCCCTAAACTGCAATGCTTTTTACATGCACTTGTATGGTGTTTTTTTGTAAAGGTCATTATTGTAAACAGGGGTCTTGTATCACACTGAATGGGGATTATTTTTGCTGAAATGACCGGCTGACTCTACTTTAGCCTGCGTATTACATGGCTACCTGTCAGATAAATAAATAATTGGGCATTAAATATTGATTTGAGTTGAAATTATTTTATTATGTGAGGAGAAAGAGACCGCAGGGCGATATGTGAGACATGAAACCATCACAGCGATGGAGGAAATCGGCTGCCTGGGATGGTCAGTTCAGTGGTTAGCGTGCAGAAATATAGTTTATGAGACTGACCAATAAGAATGAAGTATTCCAGAGGGCCGTGTAAAAATTTAGGATAATAACATTGATCTTTGTAATTATAGCAAAGGTCCACAGCTCATTGTTGGACACTGAGTTGTTAGGATTTTGCAAATGGTCAAAGTGGTATTTGAATGTAAAAAGTATAGTGTGACGCAACAGTGTAAACAGTTGTGGATTTTTGGGATGATTTATAGATGTTAAGCATATTGTAGTATACATAGCAGGATCACTTAATTATTTAATCTTATTTTTGTCAGAAAAAAGACAGTTTTAGCACAATATGGCAACCTTTGCTGGGTCTTGTTTAATACAAACACTACTGTTGCCATCTTATGTTGTAGATGTCTTCAGTATTAAAGGATTAGTTGACTTCCAGAATAAAAAAATCCCTGATAATTTACTCACCGCCATGTCATCTAGGATGTTCATGTCTATCTTTCTTCAGTCGAAAAGAAATTAAGGCTTTTGAGGAAAACTTTCCAGGATTTTTCTCCATATAGTGGACTTCAAAGGGAGTCAACACGCAGAAGGTCGAAATCGCAGTTTCAGTGCAGCTTCAAAGGGCTCAACACAATCCCAGCCGAGGAATAAGGGTGTTATCTAGCAAAATGATTGGTCATGTTCTTAAAAAAAGAAAAAAAAAGAAAAATGAATATACTTTGCACTACCTTGACTTCACGCATTACCTAGTCTCGTCTGAAAGGTCACGTTTGACAAGGGTTGGGAATCGAAAATTGAAGCAAATTCCAGAATTGGATACTTTAGTTCAGGAAACTGATACTTGGAAAAGTAAAATTTAGATTCCACCTCTCAATTCCTTTGTGAGATTTTTTTTCTTTTTTCATTATCTGTGAGAACCTGATCTAGCAATCTGCCAAAGTGTTGCCAAGTCTACGGTTTTCCCACTGTTGCCGCGGGTTGTTTTTCATGTCCGCGGCCGACCCCAGAAATGTAATATTTAGCCCCTGGAATGCTAATTTTACCAGGGGAACCCCACCAAAAAACATGTATTTCCCCCCCCCAGAACACAATTCTTAATGGGGGACCCCCCTCAAAACTCATTTGGGCTACTTTTGGGTAGCAATTGGGTGGGTTTTGTTATGAAAACCTGGCAACCCTGATCTGCAAGGACCTTGCTCACTAGTCTAAGCTCCCCAAAGTTTGGCTACACTTGCGATCAGAGGCCAGAAAAGCTAAGTATAGTATTTGTAATAAGCTAAACATGTTGCAAGAGAGGTGTCACCACCAACATGACAAAAAGCACTTTGTTGTCAGATTGTTAAAGATTGCAAACAATATTCAAACACCAAAATGATTCTATTCCTAAACTACAATGATTCATTGATTTCATTCATCTTTGATGTGTGCGATCATGTCCGTGCTGCGAATGATCACATCTTTGTGATTTAAACATTCAAACCTGCGTTTGCGCTGCCGCTGTCCTGAAGAGAGCAACTGTCATGTATATATGAATTAAGCAGCTTCACAGGTTCAACTACACAGTATCATTATTTCTGTTGCAAACATTCAAATAATCACAGAAGAACTGGGATAAAAGTTTATAGTTTGGATATCAGCTCTGATTTGTACATTAGCAATCAAAATTTAGTAGCTAAATCACCATTTGAAAGTAATTTGACACTTCAAATAAAGATTTATCAATTACACTGTTATGCCAGTAGGTGGCGAAAAGGGGCTTTTAAAATGTCTTAAAATCATTCATTTTGACTGAGTCATTCATATATTACATGTGATTTTGTTTAGTTATCAATTTTTTTTTTTCTTCAGAATCTTGAGAGAACCAGAGTCTCCACCCTGATAGCACACGCATATCTCGTAGATGTCTGCAAGACATCTGCAAGACGTAGCTTGCTCATCTGCAATATGTCTATTTGGCGTTTCCTATCAGATGTCAAATAGACGTCTGTTAAATGTCTTTAAGATGTTTATGATTTAGAATGTATGTAAAACTTACATCTTTCAGATGTCTGCCAGGCGTTTGTACACAGCTGATGCTTTCCGGATCATGAGATCTTTAAGAGACATTTTGCAGATGTATGTGTGCTATCTGGGCATTAAAAAAAACAAACAAACCCAGTTTATCCAGAATCATGCAGCTATTAAATGAGTCCAGTATTCAGCTGCAACTAAATGTTTTACAATAATGAGACATAGAAAAAATATGTTTGAAATAATTTTTTTTAATCACATTGGAAACAAAACTGGGAATCGAAAATAATCAGAATCGATAAGCAGAATTGGAATTGATAAAATTCAAACGTTACCCGAACCTACGTGTGATGTAGGGGGAAGTAACGAGTCTAACGACCCAATGTTTACAAAGCGAATGTTCAAAGAAAGTCAAACGCCATTTACAAAAAAAGTAAAACAATGTCAGATGATTTAGAAGTTGGTGGGGAAAATTGGATGGTTTTTTTTTTTTTTTTTTTTTTTTTAATGAGTTTTTTGTTGTACCCTACTTTTCTGAGCTGGGGTACACAGACGTAGAACTAACCACACTTGACCTTTCCAGTGTGATTATGTAATGAAGTCATGCATTCGCATTGCAACATATGAGCTTTTGTGGTTAAAAAAAAAAAAAAAATATATATATATATATATATATATATATATATATTTGTAAATGTAAGTAAATGATCAGGACATTTTTGTCCTGGACATGAACTAATCCTTTTATCATTTGTCTTATTGCTAGGCATTGAATTGTACATTGTACATTTTATTCTTAGCTGAACCTGTTAGATAATACACTGAAGAAAGTCAAAAAATCTGTGTTCCATGTATGTATTTATTTGTGAGCAGCCATGTGATTGTGATAAGTGTCATCTGGGTTTATTTTGGAGTTTATTATTACTGTAACTATATTATTCCTTGTATGTCAGTTAGAATTATGACAGTTCTGAATATTAAATTAAAAGTGTCCATAAATAATGTGCAAACACACTGTGAATATAGTAACTGCATAGCTGTTTTTACTGCATCTTAAATCATTCAAATAATAAATAAGTGATACAAAGATTTTATTATTAGAAGAGTGACTCATGACAGAATACACATAACCAAGGGTGAAACAGATTCCATCAATATTTCTCATCTTGTATGGATCAAATCTTTGAATGGGATTTAAAGAAAAAGAAAAAATCTATACAATTAGACATGCATGAAAGTTTATGCTGTGCTGTAGTTATTAAATCCACAAATTATTAAATGAAAGAAAACACATGTACAGCTAAGTGAAAAGCGAACACCAGCCAGCTCTCAAGCTGTGACCGTGTTCCAGACAGCATAAAATTCTGCTTGTTCTTTTCTTCCAAAAGTCTTAGACTTTTCTTTGTAGCACATTTCTTGAAAGTGTGGTGTTGCTCATGCACCCAAGAGATGAAAGTCAGATGTATTCAGACATAGTTCAGAGGTTTAGGACTGTGTTTCGACTATTGGAAGAGTGCCACTTCAGATGACAGGTGGGGCACTAAAAGATGTAGATAACTTCGCAGTTCTACTGTATTGAATTATGATGTCTCTATTGTACATTTGAACCTTTAAATACTACACAAGACCTCTTGTAAGACCCTCGGTTGAAAAGATTGCATTTATGTTCCAGTCACAGCTAGGGTTATGGTTGTTTGGTGCCATTTTTTAGCAGCTTGCTGTGACAGTAAAATATGAATGTTGATCATAAAGATCACAGAAAAGTGCAAGGTACTGTAAAGGCTGTGGAAGTATGTTATGGCGTCTGTAATATTCTATAATTCACGTCAGTTGTAACAGACGCAAGCCTCAGTTTTCTATTGACGTTAAGTGCGTACCTTGTCATCAAATGTCAGAATAGAAAATTGATAGTATTTTAAAATGCTAGGACGTTCATTCAAAAGCATGTGGAAATTACTTGACATTTATGTCATGACAATGAAACGTAAAAGCAAATACGTTTCGAAATAGCACTTACATGCCTTCATAAACTCATAGATGGCCAAAGAGAAAACATGACACTTTATCAGTTTTAAAAAACATCCGTGGTGTGTTTCATCATGGTTAAAAACCACTGAAGTGATGTCTGAGCAAAAAATTCACGGGTATCATGATCTTCCAGACCCAGCAGCCTCCTTTCCGCACTCGAGAAAGGCTGTCATTTTACAGATGTCATACATGACAGATGCACCCTGACAAAACCTACCACGTAAAAGAAAATACAATTAGAAGCCCCAGTGGACAGGCCACGCATCAATTTATCCCGAGTCGCTGTGTGACAGGGCTGGGCAGTGCCACTCGATTTTATGTCTGCTAGATGGCTGTGACTTATTTCAGCATGTCTCTCTTATCTAAGCGTTAAAAGCTATCCGTCTTCCAGCGCAATCTTGGCCCGACTGTCTTCCATCTCCTGGCACTGGCGAGAACTGTTGCAGCATGTGTAGTCGCCTGTTGAACTAAATTAGTCTTAGTAATAAACAATCATTTAAGCAGGGCAGACAGGGTTGTGAAAGAATGTGGCGAAGGCACGTGGGATGATGGAGCTCATGTTGACAGATTCCATTGGCTTTCTCATGTTATCAAACACAGCAATACCGTCAAATCAATTTATTTGAGAACAATCTCTCAAGAGACAGGACTGAGGCGGAGAAAAGGAGAAAGAGAAAGGGAAATGCGCCTCAATAGGACCTCAGTGCTGCCAAGTCACTCATTGATTATCTCAACAGAGCTGTAAAACAAGCTCCTGTGGTTGTGTGTCCATTGTAAATGACAGCCTTGGGAACGTTTTGTTGTTCTCTTCTGTCAATGATTGGGTTTCAGGGTTTGAGTCAGTGGACAGAGCACTGCGCTATTTGGAAAAGTATTTCAAAAGAATAACCGCTCAGACAGGTCAAAGAGCCGAGAGAGAGAGCGCGGTTTGCTTCCATGGAGCGGTGGAGTCCAGCTACGCCTCTTGGCGGCCAGAAGACGATTCCTGAGTGAATAAACTAAAAGCTAGCAAGATGTGTCAGAGCAAGATGAAAGGAGTGAATTGCTCAGTCATGGAACTTTTTTTTACAGTGTCACAAGAGGGAAGAAAGCAGGCTGTGCGCCCCATCAAAATTTCCTTTATTATCATCTAGCCTTCCTAGTAATATCACCAACAGAGTGGATCCTTGACTGTCTGAAAAGAGAAAAAAAATCAAAGACTTGAAAGCTCAAAGGTCACTGTGAATTGAGGAGTATCTTATTCTGCACCACTGTTGGAAACCCTCTCACGGAGACTAGCTTTATTTTTCATCAATACCTCTATCTAAAAGAGAAACACGAATTTTGTTTTGAAGCGGAGTTTGAACCGAGGATATGAAAGAAGCTCCAGGAGTTCTTCAGAGAAGGGCAAGGTGAAATCTCTCAGGATCCGAAGCGCTAAGCCACAAACTAATTGCTCGCCGTCACTCCGTTCGCTGCTTAGCATCAAGTTACATCTACGTAATGCGTCTGATTGATTCGCAGGGATTCGTCTTGTATTAACAAGCTGTTTTACATTTCCCCAAGCAAGCTCCTCACAGGAGGCCTCTGATTCCAGCCCCTCAGCTGTCTACTTGCATGACTCGGTTGAAGATAGGGTGACTACGGGGAGCCGCCGCCAACGGCGGATGTAACTCCCAGCGCAAGGGTGTAGAAGCTCCTACGGTGGCTTAAAATTGCCACGGTGAAATGTGCCATCTTGGATGAGGCGCGGTTCATTCGAAGGACAGCTTTTAAGTTCCTCCTTGAATCCATCTGCATAATGGCGCGAAACACCACCGGCGATTCTTATCTTTAATCGTTACAGATGCCTCGGTCTGCATTGCGCCTTTGACGTAGAGTAAGCAATTATTGTGAATCTGAATGAGGCATGTTCTGCTAGTAGGAGGCAACGACTGAAACCAGCACTGTCTTTTCCCTGGTCTTCTCCTAATCACTCCCTTGCTTGCTTTTATTTCATGCCCTATTTTAGCCCAGACACCTCAGCGCTGTCATTGCCGGTCTCCAGCTTTGGACAGCCAGACTCACTGAAGCTCATAGGAGTAGGGATGCGTGAAGAGTTTGCCAGCTTTTCACAGAGGGGGAGCCAGGAGATAATAATGGGTGGAATGCAGGAGCCATGCGTGTCGTGCGAAAGAATAATTGCTGCTCTTTCAACAGCGCACCCCTAATTGGCCTCGCTGTGGTCGGAGAAACTTCAAGTCGGAGAGGGCTGGCGCACACAGCTTGTAGAGCCGAGACGTGGCTCTAACGCCGTTGCCCAGGGAGCTGTATCTGAACATCCGTTCCCCCTCCAGCAGGGGATATTTTAGAGAGCCAGTCCCAGTCTCCCTGACTATAGCTCCCTCCCTCCCAAGCTCATTCGCTCCCCCCAGCAGCGACCAGCCAGGGAGAAATGACCCCTCATTAAAGCGGTGTCATTAGACGGGGACGGTTCCGACAGCCGCATAATCTCACCAGAAAGTGAGAGTGTGTGCTTGGTAAATTTGCCGAGAATCCACAGAGGAAATGTTGAAGAAATACCTTCAACCCGGCGGTGACATTAAAAACTTTTTTTTTCTCCCTCTGTTCTCGCCATCCTGTTATACATCATTTGCCTTGCAGCAAACAGGACGCATAAAGCTTATTAGCGTAGGCTACCGCGAGCTGAGCGCTGCTTTGCTCCTCCTTTTTGCTGCCTGACAAGGCGCTGATTACACTATGTCGTGGCCTACAGTATATGCCAGTCTCACAGCTGGATTTCTGATCTTCAGCGGGTGCTGGTCTCTGAGCACCGTACCCATCACACTAGGCTAAATGTTCGGTATGAAGGGAAACCGATTATGTAGGATCACTATCTAGCCATATCCTTTTCAAACCCCCCTTCATCACACCTATCAAGTCTCGTACTTTATACAAGTCCCATTAGTCTTATCTCCATTGCTCTTGAAGCCTGCTAATTCCAAGTTGTGCCAAACCGTAGCATTTTAAACCGAAAATTCCCTGTTTTATACAAAGGGTATTGATTTAAAACATCAAGTAGACACACTTCTTTCCCATTTAACTTGATTTTGGCTAGTCCTTAGTGATATGTGCTGCATATCAATGTCAGTGTTTGTTGTGAAATATAGGTCTAGAATTGACTTCTCTTTGTAACTGCTGCAGAGCCACGGCAGACTGTGTTTTGAAGCTTGTTGGACAAATCCTTTGGTTTTTACTGTGTCCTTGTGGTACCTACTCCAATAACACCACCACAGGCAAGAGAGAGGGAACAGCAAATACTGTGTGCTGTGGGAACAGTCATTTGCTTGGCAGCAAACCTGTGCCGTTCCTTTAGGAGTTCACTGTAATGAGTGAGCCTGGCATCAAACAAGGTAAAAATCACCATGCCGCAAGAATGATAAATGTGTAAAGACAAAAAAAAAAAAAAGGAAAGGCAGAAATAAAGAAATGAGAGAAGAAAGGAAAAAGAGACAAAAAGGAAGGAACTAAGAAATGATTGACAGGAGGAGAGAAGGAGGGAGAAGGTAAGACATAGAAAGGAAAGAAGGGAGGAGGAAATAATTGCAGGAAGGAGAGATTGCAACAAAGATGAGAAGGATGGAAGGGAAATATGGGTAGAAAAAAAGGAAAGAGTATAAATGAATGAACGAAGGAACAGCAAAACATGGATGAAGGGAGAAAAAAGAATGAAGGAAGAAAAGAGCAAAGAAAAATAATTATTAAAAGGGCAAAGTGGAAGAGAAACAAAAGTGAAAATTGGGACAAAATATGAAAGATGAAAAGATGCAAAATAGATTAAACATAAAATGAAGAATGGATGGAATGAAGGAAAGAAAGAAAGGGAAATAGAACGGAATAGTGGAAGAAAGAAAAGATTACGAGTAGGAAGGAAGATTGAAAAAAGAATGAAGAATGGAAAGGACATCAGGAAAGAAAGACCAAAAGAAAACAAGAAGAAAGGAATGGAAAAAGGAAAGTGGAAAAAGTGAAGGAATGAGAGCAAGAAGTATGATATAAATGAGGCAACAGAAGAATGGGGGGAATGACAGGATGAAGGAAGAAGGGAGCAAAGAAAAACAAAACAAAAGTGAAATTTTGAAGAAAATTAGGACTTCAAAAAAGAAAATATGCAAAAAAAGATATGGAGATAAAGTGAATGATGGATAGAGAGAAGGAAGGATGAAAGGAAATAGTAAGGAATAAGGAAAGAAAGAAAGATCTACAAAGTTACAAATCTCAAAGTTCACTCCAAAAGGAGATATTTCATCTTTTAAAAATCACTTTTCAAGAACTACAACGAACGGCTTCTTTGGACTACAACGTTTGTTTTCCGCATGCAATAATGTCACAGTGCGGTCCATTAGAATATCGTTAAATTAAATCCCGCCTACGAAAGTTTAAACTGTTGGAGGGAGGGTAGGGACGAGGTGGGGAATTAGGCTAACTTTAATGATGCAGCGTGGAAAACCGCTTCAACGAGCCACAGTGTGGCAGGTATAAACACAAGCATTGAAGCATTGAGAGTGGCCACTTCCGAGCAGTAACGCGCCGCAGACGTGTGCAGTACAGGGGGTCGGAACACATGCCGCAATCTACTCCAGTTGCCGTGCCTGAGCTGTAACGCACTGCAGATGTGTGCAGTGTGTGGTAAGAGATTTATTTATCATACAGTGTAGATAGCTTCTCTTATAACGCAGTTGTTTTTTACAATGCATAAACTTGCACTAGAATAGGCTAGGCTAATCAGTGATGATGTTCTTTGATCATTTTAGGCTGCTTTTAGCCTTATGCTGGAGCTGGTTTCGGGCAATAAAACTAAGTATGTAAATAATTAAATACATTAGCACGATAATATCATGTATTGGCGATCTCGCAGGATGATGATAGGACCCAACACTGCTGTAGCGCATTATTTACTCACCCTCTGTGCATCCTAGGTGTAAATGACTTCCTTCTTTCAGACGAATGCAATCGGAGTTATATTAAAAATTTATCCTGGCACTCCCAAGCTTTAGAACGGCATAGACAGGTGTTTCTCTTCATCAGTCCAAAACAAGTCCAATAATATGCATCCATCCATAATAAAAAGTTAAGTTAATAAAGGCCTCCTATAGCGAATCGATGCATTTTTGTAAGAAAAATATTCATATTTAAACGCAAGAATCACTTTAATCTAGCTTGCGCTAACAGCTGTACATGGAACTTGCTGCTTTCACAAGCGGCGTGGTAGTACTGAGACACCGTCTAAGCTGTTCGCCAATCGCAACGCATTGGGACAGCTTACCAATCACAACACATTTCGTTTTTCGGAAGGCGGGCCTTCATTAAACATGGAACTAATCGAGCCCTTTGTGCCAGGCTGGGGGAAATGTATTGTAATAATGTAAATTATGTTAAAAATAATGTGTTTTTCAAACCACCAAGCATGAAAGCATGTTCCTAGTACACCCCCAAAACAAAATCAAGACTTTGTAAAAGAGCATAATAGAACCCCTTTAAGAATCAAAGTAAATAAAGTAATGAGGGAAAGAAGGAAGAACAGATAAATGAAACAAAAAGGAAGGAGCTAGGAAATAAAGTGATGAAAAAAGAAAAAAGTAATGGAAGAAGAAAAGTGGGAAAGAATGAAGAAAGGAGAACAAGAAGGATGAAAAACTGAAAATAAATGAGGGAAAAAAATTAAAAACAGAAGTAAGATGGAGGGATGAAAAAGGGATAAATGGAGGAAAGAAAAAGAAAGAAACAAGGAAAGGGCATGATGAAAGAAAAAGAGCATATGGAAGAGGACAGAAGGAAGCCTTTGGAAACGTTAAGGCCTCCATTTGTAGAATCCAAGTACAAATGAAAGCTGGAGAGCAAGATGTGAAATTCAAGCTGTAAGTGCGGTTTTATGAGACCAGTGAAGAATATTGGTGGAGATTCCAAATAGATGAGGGTGTGAAAATACAGTCAGACTCTCGGCTCTGAACTCTGATAGTTAGAGAGAAGCAGACAAGATGCCATAAGCAGGATGTTCTGGTTTTGATGCCCTATGTGTGTGTGTGCAATTCAGATGATCAGCTTCAAGACTTCACAATTTTCACATCGATTCTGTTCAGAGGTGATGCCAGAGAACAGAGCAAGTCGAATCAAAGTTTTCTGCAGAAGCAGCGTCGTGATGGATCGCAATCGATCCTTTGTGTGAACGAGCCGCAAATGCGCTACTTTAAGACTGTGCTTTAGCGTAATTCTCACGTATCCTCATAACATCTGGTTTCATAGGAAAATAAACATGTCATTCTGGTTTCTGAGCACATAAGGCGAAGCGGTTCGGCGTCGGTGATTTCCTTATCAAACCGATAGGAAGTATATCCAAAGACATTCTCAGCCGCCTGCAGCATTTATTTATTTATTTGATATGATTTATCTATCTTTCTTCCTATGGCAACAAACACCTCACCCTACAAATTGTGTTATCTCGCTGTTTGAGTCTATCACTGTCCTCGAGCCCACAGGCAATATACAACCAGTTGTAGTCTTTGTAAGTCAAACATAATGTAAAGCAATGATGAATATGTATATGGTGACATTATATTACTCAAATTTTTGCCTTGTTCGGAACAAATTCTCTGGATGCCTCCCACTCCTGGGAGGAAGCTGATTGCTATTCCCTGTCACTTGCTCTCTCTGGGCAGAGCATTTTACAATGCACTCAAATTAGATTAAACAGATTTCACTAGAGGATGATATACAACTGTATTGTTATGAAATCAATCACCACAATATCCTCGCTAATGTTGCTTTGTAGACGCCAGGTGATGCTTTACATGCAAAAGATGGATTCCCTGGCAACAAGGAGCTAGGAACCGAGCGGCGGCCCAAACCGTAACCTAATAGCTTCCCACCAAATGCATCATGTAGCTTATGAATAATAGCCGACGCGAGCTGAAGAATTAATGCTATTGTGCGAGTTATTTAAAGACTGAAGGGTTGCGTTCTGCGTCGGAACAAAGGAATTTTCCGACTGTCCAGACGAGAGCGGCACAAATCTTAAAGGTCTGAAATTTACCGTGGTTTGAAAGGTCACTGTCTGAGTCTCGCAGGCTGCTGGGAGTTGTAAACGACCCTTCTTATCAAATGTTAATGCTGCCAGACCCACATTGCTTCAGGGACAAGAGGGAATATGTCTTTGAGGTCTTAAGGTCCCATGGAAACAAGTAATTCAATTTGCATGCAAAAATCTAGTGCTAATTGCATCTTGCCTCACAGAGGATCAAATGGAGTTCCTTTGTAATTCGGGCTGCGTGCGCCAGAATGTAAGATCTCTGCAGGAAGTGTCTTTTTGTGTGGCTGTCGACACTGTGACATGGCTTTTATGAGATGGAAGCTCAAGGCCTCTATGATTTTACATGAGGGATGGTCTCTTTCTGGGAAAAGCTCAAGGTTTGGTGCCGTCTCGCTGATTCAGGTCACGTTTTCAGGGGAGGGAAGACTGAAATCTCATGCTTTTACGTTAAGATCATCTGGATGTCTATAAAAGCGGACAACATCACATGAAAAATAACATGCATTTATTGACTTCATTTAAAAATAACTTAATTATTAGTATAATAAATTAATAATTAAATGCATTAATTACATTAAATTGTTTTGATGCATTTATTTGGTTTTAGCTAATTATGTGTTTAAAAAAACTTCATAACAATATATTTATTTATTTACACACAAATGATTATGCATTAATGCATTTATTTGTAGAAAAATGGAAATAAAAGATGGTTAGGATGTCTATAAAAAGTAAACATCATCACATGGGAAAGAAATTAATAAAATAAATAAATAAAATTATTATGATTAAAAATTACTGCATCAATAAATTAAAATGCATTAATGCATTTATTTGGTTTTAGTATTATGTAAAAAAAAAAAAAAACTAAATAAACACTAATAATTATTTCATTTGTTAAATTATAATACAAAATGATTGCACATACAAAATGAAGAAGAAAAAACAGCAATTAAAAATAATTTAAAAGCTCAAGGTTTGTTTAGTCTAGCCAGTTCAAATCACATTTTTAGTCAAGAAAAACTGAAATCTTATGCTTTTAAGATAAAAATAAAACAGCATTTAAAAATAAATAATTATCAGTATTTTAAATTAATCAATGAAATACATTAAATACATTAAAATGTTTTGTTGCATTTATTTGGTTTTAGCTAATTACGTAAAAAAAAAAGGACAATGTAACTATATAACTAATATTTATTAATTATTTTGTTTATTTATTTGTTTATTTATTTATTTACACACAATTGATTATGCTTCAATTAATTAAAATGCATTTATTTGTAGAAAAATGGGGGGAAAGTGAATATATAAACTCAAGGATTGTTTGATGTAGCCAATTCAGGCCACATTTTCAGGTGAAAAAAAAATGGAATTAGGGTGTTAGGTTGTCTATAAAAGTGAATATCATCACATGGAAAATAAATAAATAAATAAATAAAAGTTTAAAAAAAATTATGATTAAAAATGACTGCATCAATAAATTAAAATGCATTAATGCATTTATTTGGTTTTAATTTAGAAAAAAATCTAAATAAACACTAATAATTATTTAATTTGTTAAATGATAATACAAAATGATTACACATACAAAATGGAAAAAAACAACAATGAAAAATATTTTAAAAGCTCAAGGTTTGTTCAGTCTAGCCAGTTCAAGTCACATTTTTAGTCAAGAGAAACTGAAATCTTATGCTTTTCATTAAGATTGTCGTGATGTCTATAAAAGTGGACAACATCAAATGAAAAATAACACACATTTGACATGTCACTTAAAAATAAATGATTTGCATTTTTTTGGGTTTTAGCAAAATATATGAAAAAAAAAAAAATTATATAACTAATATTTATTAATTTACACACAATTGATTACGCTTCAATGAATTAAAATGCATTTATTTGTAGAAAAATGGGGGGAAAGTGAAAATATATAAACTCAAGGATTGTTTGGTGTAGCTAATTCAGGCTACATTTTCAGGTGGAAAAAAAATGGAATTAAGATGTTAGGATGTCTATAAAAGTGAATAAAAAAATTAAATAATAAAATAAGTAAATAATAAATTATGATTAAAAATTACTGCATCAATAAATTAAAATGCATTAATGCATTTATTTGTTTTTAGTTTTATGTAAAAAAAAATCTAAATAAACAATTATTTAAATTGTTAAATTATAATAAAAATGATTACACATACAAAATGGAAAACAGTAGCAATAAAAAATCATTTAAAAGCACAAGGTTTGTTGATGTAGTTCAAGTCACATTTTTAGTCAAGACAAACTGAAATTTTATGCTTTTCATTTCATTATGCAGATTGTCATAATGTCTATAGTGTACATCACACACAGAAAAAAATGCATTTATTTATGCATGCAGTTAAGTACATATTCTTAATGATGACGGTATTAATATTGATTTATAAAAATGATCATTTAAATTTATTGATGCATTTAATTGTTTTAGAAATTTATGTTAATTAAACTTATTTTTAATTAAAATATATAAATTAACACTGTATTATTATTATTATTTTTTTAAATGATAATAATACAAAAACTCAATTATAAAGTTCTAAAAAAAAAATAATATATCAGACTTTAGCATCTCCCATATTGGGTAGAGAAAGTAAGTGTTACTTCGGCAAGTGATAATCTGTTAAATCCTCTCTGTGTTGCTCATACTGATAATTCAGCACATGAGTGTGTGGAAACTGAGGAGCAGCCAACCAGAACTCTTCAGAGTGCTAATTATGTGGTGTCTCAAGCAGGCAATTTTAGGAAGCAAAAATAAGCAAGAATGTAAATTTGATTGTCCTTGAAGTGCACAACGAGAGCTGTTCATTACAGTGTAGTATTAATGCAGACCTCCTGCACAAAAGAACTGTAAACTCGCTGCGTGCCCCAGTTTATATTTATGCATGTCTCCAGACATAAAGAATAGTAATTGTATCAATGTTAATTATACATGGAGAGGAGGTTGTCCAAACAAAATTGAGGCGCACAACACAGACAGCCAGCGACTGTGTGAAATCCACAGGCATTTCATCCTGCTGTTGCTACACAATTGTCCTAAATGCAATGCAGTATTTTTCTCTTCAAACAAGACTGCGCCAATTGGGGGGACACAGACACGCTCGCTTGTTGATTCGGCAGGTCACACTGCCCCCTGTTGACTGTGAGCCGCACCTGCACCTGCTTTGTGCAAAATGGCTAATTCTTGAAATGACACAGATGATTTCAGAAAGCATTTTGAAACATGGAGATTTCATGATAGATAACAGGTGTTGCACGAAATGCATTAGCAACAAATGTCGCAGGGGCAGGGAGAAAATGTCAGGCGTGTTGTCCGGCGGAAAAAAAACAACAACAAAAAAACAAACAAAAATCGATCGTCTCAAATGTGTGGTTATAATTTTGAGTTCTTTGACAGTAACCTTCCCTCCAGACAAGGCCTTAGCCTTTAAAATATTTATCAGGGTTCTCACAAAAGAAATGACACGCAAGTTCCTGCTGCATTAGGAAAGTGGAAGCTAAATCGTTTCGCTGGACGGCTATGGATTTCCTGTCAGGCTTGTGGTGTAATAGCACAGGCTAAGAGAGTGAATCTTACAATGTGCACTATGTAGATGAGCCTTCGGCTGTAATTGAAAGAGAGATAATGCAAGGAGCCAGAAAGCACTCTGCAAAAGTGATTTCGGACGAGACGGGAAGCCGGGGAGACGTACGAGTGTTTTACGAATAACCCTTGGTCAAACGCTGATGGCTAAAGACAAAAGAAAAAGGAAAACGAGCGCATGCTTTGGCACGGACGCAGGTCGTGTTGAAATTGATGCATCTGACTTTGTTTGCCAGGATCAACTCCGTTCCCCAATTGCTACTGTCCAGGAAAATAAATGATCCACGAGTGCAGGCGCAGCGGGGTGTCAGAGTTAACTCGGCGTACTTGGGAGATGTTTCGAATTCTATTCTCAAAGGTCACGCTCTCCTTTCTCACAGTCTTGCCTGTCACCTTAGCTTTGCACGTGGAATCCTTCTATTGATCCTCCTCGGCGGAACGCGTCCTCCACGGAAAGACGCTCGAATCGCAGCGTGGTTGCGCTTAGCGGGCCCGCTGGGGGGTACGGGGAAGAGCGCTTGATTGGGCCGGAAGATTGGAGCCGGGGGTAAAAGGGCATTATCTGCCTTATGAGAGATGAAATGATTGCGTCCAGAGGTGAAAGCTTCCTTTTCTGGCAAGCTAAAAGCCGCACTATGTTAGTCCAAGGCCAAATCGCCAGCTGCTGCTTGCACTCTCTCCACAAAATGCCAAACTGCCACTGATTTGATGGCTCTATGTTGTCCTCAAAAGAAAAAAGCTATGCTTTCTGTTGCGCAAACCTGATTCTAAGCACTTTTCAAGACGGTAAATGGAAAGGCACAATAGAGAGCTCCACGCTCTGTAATTTGACAGAGATTTCAAGAGTTTCGCTTCCCCCCTACCCCCTTTCCCTTGACCTTTTCAAACTGTAATGGTGTTAGCGTAGAAATATATTTTTCTCTGCGTGATGTATTGAAAGATCCGTTAAGCAGATAAATGTCAAGTTTATTCGGCGAAGCTTATCAATAAAGGCAGTATTGATCTCACCTCTTTATTTTCCCACTCTATCTTCTGGTGGTCGCATTAATCACGTTACGGGAATTCATGTATCCACCATGGATCATTTCGCTCACTGGTTGGGGATGTAAATAGCCTCTGCCTTTGTGTTGAATTAGCGCCGCTGGCTCGGCGGTTTGCAGCAGGATTAATGTCAGTGTGCGCTTGAATTGGCGATCAATTGCTCTGCTAACATGTAGGACATGTAACAGCTGAAGATTTGCTAATAGATGAAACTGGATCTCGTTAATTTTCTCCAGTGCGGAACGTTGAGTTGCAAAAAATAGCACCAAAACACTGTCTAAATGGAGAAAGAGAGGTCTGTGAGTATGTGCCTACACATGTAGACAGCGCTCTCCCGTCTGAGAAATTAAACAAGTGGGTTGGTAGATTAGTCTATTTGAGAACATCTGCCTGGTAACACACTTGTAGCTATACATATCTGCTCTTTCTCACATATTACGAAAACTTCTCTGCTGTTTACTGCGAAGGTACTAATTCTGATGTATTAGATATCAGCTACATTTTCTCCGGCGTATTTATTGCATCATGTAAATTGTACACACAGTGCTACTAAGAAACAACATTCTTTTCCCCATGGACACAAAGTACTGTAAGTACCGATGCAGTTTGCATATGCAAACAAACACATACATTATGATTATGATATGTTATTAGAACAATTATTCTTCTTTAGTTTTTAGTTCTATCCTTAGTTACCTTGATATATTACAAGTAAATCATATATTATATAATAGTTTTACATAAAATTATCTCTCTTTATGCTAGTTGTGTTGGTGCAAAATCTAGAAATAGTTGAAAGCATGAAAAAGCATGATTTTAAAGAAGAAAAAACTGCATAATGTTAATGCTTTCTCATTGTAGTTTAGATGTCATTTCTAGCAGCTGTTTTGTAAATGCCACAGATTTGACCACTGAGTTCACTTGATTTGAATAAGTTTAATTAATGTAGTCTTATCTAGTGAATCGACCTGTCATTTACTTAAAAAAAAAAAAAAAACACTTTTTAACCACAAATGCTCATTTTGCACTAGCTCAACTTCATGCAGAAATTAGAAATTAGAAATTAGCAGAAATATTTAAATAACTGAAAAGATACTTTAAAAATGAAACTAAGAATTAAAAATGAAACGGCAAGTCACTGATTTTATTACTGAATCATTCATTCATTTGATTCGTTCGAACAGCTGATTCATTCAGCAATAAAGCAAGTGACTGTCTTTATGAATGAATTCATTCAAAAACGCACATTCATTGATAATCAAAACAACGCTGTGATTGAATGGAGATGCGCAGCTGCTTAGCTGTGACTTTGTTTCAAACTATTTTCGTCGACTAAATAAAGCAAAATCAGGCAATAGCGTTATAGTCAGACAGTGTAAGTAACTTAAAATTAACTTCTTGTTTATTGAACTGTTGGATTAAATCAATATCACATTTACAAACCCCCTCAATAATCATGAAAAGCTGTCACTCATCTTAGTTCATCGTGATCTCACAAAGTTCCATTATAATCAACGAAGCACCCTGCACTGCACAATAAATCTCTTATTCACAACATGTCTACACTTTATGAAAGGATTTGTGAGATGCATTACTCCGTGCTGCAAAAACGCGTAGAAACCTTTGAAGCTCCACTCAGTGCAAACAAATATCCTGATCTGATCAGTCGCACTGATGCTCCTAAATATTTTTTCAGTCGCACACCGCAGTTTTCAGTCGCAAATGCTCGCACTGTAGAGCCCTGTCAGGCATTACGTAGTCACGTTGGAAAGGTTACGCGTGATGTGGACAGATGTACCGACCCAGAGTTTACAAAGTGAACGTGCAAAGAAAGTGAAACGCCCTTTACAAAAAAGGAAAACAACTGTCAGATGATTTTGATGTTGGAAGAAAAAATAAGATGGAGTTTTTCCCACTGCTCTACCTTTTTGAACTTTTGAACTTAAGTACACTGATAAACTAATCGCACGTGAACTTTCCAGCTTGACTATGTAAGGTGTGAAGTCAAACTTGTGCATTTGTGGGATCAGCTGGGATCATGTAGAGCCCTTTGAAACTGCATTGAAACTCCAATTTGGACCTTCAACTGTTGGCTCCCATTGAAGTCCACTGTATGGAGAAAAATCATAAAATGTTTTCCTCAAAAACCTTAATTTCTTTTTGACTGAAGAAAGAAAGAAATTAACATCTTAGATGACATGGGGGTGAGTAAATTATCAGGAATTTTTTTATCTGGAAGTGAACTTCAGAATCATTAGGTTTTATAGTAATATTATATGACAGATAACTGCAATTATGCAAACACTTAATCTTACAGCAAGAGATTTGTTTGTGCTTCTAATGTTGGTGCTTAATAACATTGCCACCCAGACTTTTATAGGAACATCTGAACCATTTTCACTCACTGATAAAGTGAGGTGAATCGGTAGGCTAATTATATAACATTAAAGAGAACGTTTTATCTAAGAAGGTATTTTTAAGTTACTTGCAACTTGCAACACATTTTCAAATCTTGTGTAGCCTCTACAGCATTATTCTCACAAGAGATTTAAAGTGCAATGTTTGTTAAATACACTAAAAAATATATATTAAATATACACTTGAACTAATTCCAGGATTTGATAGTGTAAATGTATAATGAAATTAAAATTTTGTCAGGGGGGAAAAAGAAAAGTGATCCACTGCAATTTTTTTTTTTTTTTTTTGAATGAACTCTCAAATGCATATTGGCCAGTGCAGATGAATTTGAAAAGTCATTTCAGGAGTACTGTCTTCGGGTCAGATTCAGGTGTTTTAGTCTTTTGTCTCAGTCCTTTTATAATTTTTCATTCAGTGGAATGAAATAATGTGACTGAGACAATTGCATATATAGTAATTGTTTGTGATTGCAAAATGATTCTCATTATATATCATTACTCTGTCAGCGTGGCTTATGGTGCTTAAAACGTGAATTCACCTTTGCAGTGAACCAAAGGCTTCTTTCTGAATTTGTGAAGCTCCTCCCACTCGTAGTGAAGCACCTCCTACTTGAAGATAAGCCCCTCCCTTTAGCAGCTAAGCACCTCCTAGTTGACTCATCTAGCTCATAAATAAAACTAATTGTACTCATTATGATTGCTTACTAATATTAAATGTGTATTTTGTGCATTTGGAGCAATGGAGCTGTGTTTACCACAGAGAAGTCCTACTCAAAGGATAGCCAGGGATAGTTGTCACACAGAAAAGCTGTCACAAGTGCAAGATGCTTTGAATTTAATCTAGTTTTTATAGTAAAGAAATATTTAATGTTTGTTTGTCTTTCTGTCTTTTTATTCAGTCAACAAGAGTGCTGCCCACAAGACTGTGGATCCAACTATATGTAATGTTTCGATTTCAGATAAATGCTGTTTTCTTTAAGCCTTCTGTTTGTCAACGAATCCTCTGCTTGCAGCAGTGACAGCTATTCAGTCCGTAAGCTTTTTGGCTGTCAGTGTATTCAGATATTTGTATTTCATTTCGTGCTTTTTGTAGCACTTCTCATAGGTGCGACTGACTTTTTACGAACCACTCACAAACTCGAAAAACCTCAGGATTCATTATCCGTCTGCAATTATTTGCCATTCGATCTGTAGATGTACTTTGACACTGTGTCAATGTCAGATGTGGCTCTTTCTTTGACACTCTGCCAAAATGCAGTATTTTCAGTAGTCTCCTCTTCACCGTTGAAGATGAAGCTGGTGTTTTGTACTCTATGTACCGGTGAATAAAGCTGCCAGCTGAGCTAAAGTAAAGGACTGTGAGATGCACTTGTCCTCTTGTTGTTGTGCATCTAGTCTGTCCACTCCTCTCTGACCTGGGTTTTTTTTCAACGCAGTGGAGCTTAATCATAGAATGACGATTATAAAAGCATTTGTGCTTTTTGTCCATATTTAAATGGAACTTTCCATTGTGACAAGTGACATAAGTTTTCAATGTATGAGCAACTAAAAAGGCACGGTTGTGATTTTCACATGACTATTTTTAACTGTGCTAATAACAAAGGTTTCAGATGTCAGACTGTATATTTAATTGATATCCTAAAGATTATGTAACACACTGAGTGACCATTACATAACAGCAGTGTTTACTTACTATACTGAAATATCACATGTAAAAAAATCATTTTAAAATATATAAAAATAGTAATTTGCTAAATTTGGTTAAATGCTTTTTGACCATAAACATCAGTTTATTTCTCAACAACCCAAAACTCCAAGATTTTGAGTGAAAAGTCCAATTACACAAATGTTTTATAACTAGGTCATGTAGTTTATGATGCAAAATGGCCAGGCCTTTAACAAATGGGTCTATACAGAAATTGATTTTTTTTTTTTTAATAAACCTAATAAAGTGTGTTCTCTACTTACACATGTGAATACAAATTAAAAATAGCCCTTAAGCTATTTTTTGTTCAACAGTTTGCATGGTTGGATTAAGCTATTTTTTTCTTTGTTTTTTCTATGAGTGACATACAGTTGAAGTCAAAAGTTTACATACACCTTGCAGAATCTGCAAAATGTTAATTATTTTACCAAAATAAGAGGGATCATACAAAATTCATGTTATTTTATTTTTATTACTGCCCTAAATAAGATATTTCACATAGAATATGTTCACATATTGTCCACAAGTGGAAATAGTTCTAAAAGTTAACAAAAGTTAACATAGTTAACATAAGCTTGATTCTTAATACTGTTGTTACCTGAATGATCCACAGCGTTTTTATTATTTTTGTTTTTTTTAGGTGAAAGTTGTTCATGTTCCCTTGTTTGTCCTGAACAGTTAAACTGCCCTTTGTTCTTCAGAAAAATCCTTCAGGTCCCACAAATTCTTTGTCAGCATTTTTGTGTATTTTAACCCTTTCAAACAATGACTGTATGATTTTGAGATTCATCTTTTCATACTGAGGACAAGTAAGGGATTCATTTGCAACTATTACAAAAGTTTCAAATGCTCACTGATTCTTTAGAAGGAAAAAATATGCATTAAGAGCCAGGGGTGTGAACTGTTGAACAGAATGAAAATGTGCACATTTTTCTTATTTTGCCTATAAATATCATATAGTTCTGACCTTCAAAAGGAACATTAGATACTTGCATGTTTCCCAGAAGACAAAATAAGTTAAATTTATCCTGATCTTCAAATTCAAAAAGTTTTAACCCCTCAATGCATAATGTTTTCTAAACAAAAAAAAAAAAAAATATATATATATATATATAGCATGCATTTTGTATGATCCCTTATATTTTGGTAAAATAATTAACATGATTAAAATAATAATTAAATAATTAAAATAATAAACAATATAAACTTTTGACTTCAACTGTATATACAGCATGCAGCGCCACACAGATCCACCAGGGGGAGATAGAGGACTTTGTTTAACGAGCTGTGACCTACTTTATTGTCTGGAACACAGTGTTCCCTCACATGAGGTCAGACAATAAAACTGAGTTCACAGTCAAACAGCCGAGACAAGTGTTTAATCACATTCTTGAAATTTCACTCTGGTTAATCCAAGGAGAGAGAGAGAGAGAGAGAGAGAGGGAGAGAAACAGTTGCTTGTTGAAACAGTGCCTGGTACATAACCTGATGAAATTACACAAAACATTTAGTACTACACCTTGTAGTCACATGGTTACAAGTGTTGTTGTGGTGAATATTCGGTTTTGATAGATGACAGCTGTAAATTGTGTTGTGTTGATGATCAGAGTTGTTTACGGCCGTGTGTGAACCGTCTGCCGTCTGTCGACGTGCATAACTCTGTCTCGAGAACATTGTGGTGGGACAGAGGGATGTGGCTGCAAACACGATTCATACAGCGATCATGTTTTCATCTTATCTGTTAGAATATGCTTTAGTCGGTCCAGTGAATGGTTCCCCGAATTGTAGATGGAAATCATATGGGAACAAAACCTTGATCTGGTGATATGCCGTCACGCGGGCATCCCGTACGGTTTTGTCTGCATCAGGGATGCACTGATGCCCTCAGACGTCTGGCTGTATGTAAACAAGGGGTCAGTACATACACAAGGCTATTTGCAAAGGAAGGAAAAGGGAAACCCATGTAGGACAGCTTATCAGGCCTAAAAAACTAGATTGAACTAGTTGAGTTTTGGATTCTTGTCTTACATGACTGCTGTTGAGTTCCCAACGTACTCGTTATGCAACAAACAAACAAATGCACAAGAGTGAAATTTCTCAAGAGTGACATATAGTCCATATGTCAGTATGCAACAGTTGTAGGCAGCAGTATTATGCTCGCCCACATCTTTGCTTGCCACTTTGCGTGCAGCGTTTCAAACCGAAACTACCAGTGTTCTGAACATTTTGTCCCCCGCTTTGTGTCGATCAGGGAAGTAGCTCACCACCATCAAAATAACACTGCGTGTCATGTGCTCAAGGTTTTACAGACACCAAATGCATCAGACAGCCCCAAAAACACTGCCATTGTCAAGAGGCTAATTACATCTTTTATACATTATTTTGTCTAGTGATAAAAATTCCTTTGTGTTGCATTCACAGGGCAAAAAAAAAAGAAAAGGAAAAAAAGTGTGGTGTTGTGAAAGATAAATGCATCAATTATCTCTTGCTCTCTGACAGACCAAGCAGCACATGTTGCATGTATTTATTTATTTATTTACATCATTTTATTAATTTAGCATCTTGACAAAGCACTCTAAAAATGGAATTAAAGATTTTAATTTCTATAGGTATAATATGTAAATATGATATTTGAAAATATATTTTGTCTACAATGTATTTGAATATAGTGTATTGCTATAGTTATATAATGTGATCGTATATTATACAAAGCACTCTACAAATGAAATTAAAGATTATAATTTCTGTAAATGTGTTGTGTAATTTTGTTATAAAAATGTTATTTAATTTATTAAATTAAAAAATAAAAAATTTACTTATTTATTTATTAAAAAATATATATATATTTTTTGAAAATGTGATTTTATATTATAATATTTTTTACTACATATTTTATTCTATTTATTCTACATATAATTTAAAATGTACATATTTTATTCAAAAATTATATTATATTCTACATTATTTAATTTATATATATATATATATATATATAATTTGTTTATATATATATATATATATATATATTTATATAATTTGTTTTTTGAAAATGTGATTTTATAGAATATTTTATATACTTCATATTTTATTCTACATATAATTTAAAATGTACATATTTTATTCTAATATTATATTCTACATATATGATTTACTATATTAAATGTTTAATCTCGTAAATATCTTTAATATATCTAATATTACATAATATCTATATAAATTTCTTTCAAATCTATAAAGTCACCTTTAGATTTTGATTTTACTCCTATCAATGGTCTTTTTGTGTCCATTTTGTACCGTAACATCCTAAAAAAAATCTAAAATATTGTAAACTATATCTCTAACAGTCAGTTTTATGTGGATGTTACATGTCTGTTGCATGTTTGTCTAGGCCTATATGAGAGAACCATAGAAAATATTGTTTATGGTTGAGTATGGAAATATTTGTGTCTAGTCAAGTCTGGACTTGACATTGTCATGATATATCATAACTGTAAATGCATGTTGCTGTCACACTCTATGTGTGACTAAAACATCATCTTCCTTATATATGTTAGGAGGCACAGTCACATGATAGTTATCAGATTTCTAGTGTGAGATTTTATGTATACTGTGCATGCATTTGAGTCACAGTAAGAATGTGTGTGTTGTTGTCACACTCTGTGTGACTGAAACAACATCTGCCTTATAAACTATGTTAGGAGATGCAGTCATATTATTTTTATGAAATTACAAGTGTGACATTTGCTGTTATATAAACTGTACATATATTCATTTGAGTTAGTGAGAATCGTAAAGCACAGAAAAAAAATCATTTTCATGCTAGATGTTCAAGTCAGTTTTCTAAATGCTTAAAACATACTCTCATGGTGCACAGTTTCCTGTGCAGGTTTAGGTTGACCTATACGGCTTGTGTTTACAGGTGTTTACGACTGGGAGGTTGTGAAATACAGCCATAAATGCAGAGTTCATGCACGCACCTGAGTACTAAATGCAGCCTGAAAAACATACTGAAGTGTCTGAAAGTGTTTGTTCGTGAGGTGTGTTCTGTCTGCACATCGACTTCTGAAAAGAAATTAGTTGCAGTCACGAGTCAAGATTTACAACAGTCAACAGACTAATTAGTAGTTGATGTCAGTTATGTAACTTGCTGCTGCGCGCGCCTAGTGGTGGCAGAAAACTTTGTTATACTAGTAATTTTATAATAAATCGAAAAGGAAGACGTGAGAAAAACTATGGGAGTTGAAATGGCAGTTGCAGCCAATGAGTGATCCACTACTGCCATCTTGTTTATAAGGGATATTTGGTTATAATTTCAAGTCTTTGTTTTCCGTGTGAATTTTTATTAATGAAAAGTGAATCTCTCAAGTGAATTTTACTGCACAGCTGTAGAGTTGAAAAATGCTTTAAAAAGGCTTTAAAATCTTACAAGATTTTAAAAATGTGTTCATGACTAAGGCAATTTATTGATTATTAAGAATACTATTAAGATGTCGTTGAAGCATCTCTAGCTTGCTAACGCTAGATTAAACAGTTATGACAGTGTTTAGCTGTCAGCATTTAAATGAACTACATGTCTATGTACTCTCCTAAGATTACCAGGCTCAGAATTTAAATATGTTGTTAAATAATCCGAAACCAAATGTTTATGCCGCTATCATTATTTACAAAGTTGCAATTATTTTTTTTTTTTTCAGTTTCTGATAAGAACGAGGCAGGAGAGTAGTCTCAAGAGCCTCCACCTTTGTATAGCACGCATAAAATGAGCTACATCGGAAATTTACGAGCTGGCTTATCGTTATGCGGAAATTCTAGAGAACGTTCCGTGCATATGGTCAATTGGTCTGTTAGCCACAAAACAACAAAAACAGTGCACTTTTTTTAATTTGCTATCTTAACGGACATACCATAAACAAAGTTAATTAGAAATGCTAATGACTAATCCGAATACTTAAAAAAAGAAAAACAAAACTTTATTTATGAATCTTTTTTGGCAGTGGCTATTTACACTAAATGCAAATGAAAATAGCAATATTTTTAGCGATATGCTATTTGCACTTAGTGTAAAAATAGCAGTATTTTCTTTGTAATAATAGAAGTTACATGCTATTTATACTACTTAATGCAAATAGTAGCAGATATCTGCACTTCCGTATTGTAGTACATTATAAAACAGTATGCAATAATAACGTATTGCGTGTAAAGTATAATTCTTGTTAAAATTATTAAATGGATGCCACTTTGGGACAACAAAGCTCTACTTACACCTAACCCTAACCCTAACTGATAAACACCCGTGATGCACATTATTTTCCACTTTTTGATTATTTCCTTCATTTTTATTGAAAATAATTGATTTTCCAATGTCATATGTGATGTGAAAAGTAAGAAAAATGAGTTTGGCAAAAGGCGGACTCAATCGCGTCAAAAAGTAATTGCTACGTGCTTTACTACCGACCTCACTGGAGCTGCTGGTTAGTAAGTGACTTTTGCAGTGTTGTCTAGCCCAACCACATGTTGGTGGGTGGAGTTAGTGTAATTAGCCTTTGTCAAAAAGTCAGGCTATTTGCACTTAGTGTAAATAGACACTCCGATCTTGTTTTTTTTTTTTTTTTTTCAGATGAGGATGATATCACAAAATGGTGATTTTGTCAGATTTAACATTTGGCGATTAAATTGTCCCTTGACTTGCTAATAATGTATGCAAAAGCAAACAGCAATAAGGTCATTAATTAATGCATTAGGTATCAAGAACTTAAAAATAAACAGTACAGTATTTCCTAATCTAGTGTAATTTCTGGATAAACTACCATTTAAAAGTTTGGGGTCAGTAACATTTTTTCTGGTGGAAAAAAACTGTTTCAGGTTGTGTTCATGTTTCAAGTTTTTGAGCAGCATATCAGCATATTAGAATGATTTCTGAAGGATTATGTAACACTAAAGCCTGGAGTAATGCTGCTGAAAATACAGCTTTGCATCACAGCAATAAATTACATTTTACATTAGAAGAGCATTATTTTAAATTGTAATAATATTTCACAATATTACAGTTTTTACTGTATTTTTGATCAACAAATGCATGCTTAATAAGCATAAGAGACTTTAAAAAAAAAACATAAAAAATTCTTACGGACCCCCCGGTATTGAATGGTAGTGTATTTACTTGACGTTAATCAAGATTACAAAATGCTGTAATAAATGTAGTTCGTTGTTTGATATCGAACTCATATTAACTAATTGGACTTTATTATGTAAACAGTGCGTTATGAACCACAGTCAATACTAGTTTTATAAAGTCAACAAAAAAAGCCCAAAGGGAAGGTTGACATTGCTGTTGTCATCAAAAGTACAGATTATAATGTTTATTTTTGATTTTCTTTTTTCTCCTCTGATTATCAGGCGGGTCTGGTCAAAGGTTGCCTGTACACAGATTCTGCACATTATTCTTCTTTTGGAGCCCAAACAAACAAGCCATGACCGCAATCTGCCACAGACAGCACAAATGTGTATTTGAACTGGTCGAGACCTTTGATATTAGAGTCCCAAACCTTAAGTATTCGCAGCACCAGAATGCTTCAGCCACCTGAACCGTACGCTTCTACAGGTAATCAATAAAATAGCCTGCTAATCTCACATGCAGAGGACTTTCCCTTATCAGAGCTTTTTGCCACGAACCTGCTGTGCTTTGCCAAAATGTTCTACAATAAAATTAGCCACATTATTTGTGTCCCCTGGCTTTGCATATTCCCCAAGAACATGATAAGAGAGATCTGAAAGTTCTTTGTGGCTAGCCTCACGGTCGCCATTTACAATAACATTACAAGTCTTGTTTGTTTATTGAGACTTTTGCATGTTGTCACGAGACAGATATGTTGTGTTAATTTTATATGTCTCCGTTTGAATGTGCTCATTATGATTGCACACCCACCTCAGTTTGCACAGAGAAATTTGTACAATTTGTTCTTTAGGACTTAATGAAGATAAATGAGTGGAAGATGCTTTGTAATGCAGTCAGGGATATGTTTTCCAAACCTATTTTTAAACCACACCAATGCTTTGGAAGCTGCATTAAGTGTACTCGGATTTGTTTTTAAGGACATTTGTATGCCCTGAAATCACCTCCAGGCTGGTACACCAAATGCGAGGATGCGAAAGAGCTGTTTCTGTGGACAGACGAGCTGGTTTCTGCAGTGTGACTTTTGACAGACAGACGCTTGTGCCGCTCCAAAGTACACAGTGGTCTTTAAGCCAGGTCATGTGATCTAGGCGGTATGAAAAGTTGTGTAATGTCAGGAACATTTAGCTAACCTCGTCAGCTGGCTTGAATCGGAGGGAAAAGGGGCAGATTTGACGCCTCACGCAATCTTGTTTGATTATTTGTGCCAGAAATGAACGGTACATTTGTTATGACGCTTTTAAATTTATCAGACGTTTACATCAGTGTTTATTTACCATGCACTGTTGCACAAGACAAGACTTCTCTCTGCACAAGAACAAACTGTTTTTCAAAAAAATGGCGTGCTTTTGAAATATGGAACTTATTTTTTTAAATGCATTATTACACAACATTTTTTCATGATGTTGTGTAATATTTTGTGTATTTTATAAATGAGGGTGGGAAAAAAATAAATTTTAGGCTATTTGGCAGGTGTACAGACCCAAAAAGCTTCCTCTTTAGCTTTCCCAGTGGCCGCCCTGCACAGTCCTTTTCCTGACCATAATTCCATGTGACTAAAGCATTAATATAATAACTGTAAAAGTCATATTTTCCATTGCATGCACTGCAAAGGATGTTTCTTTATTGAAGGATTAAAGGTAATTTCCTGACGTTTTAACAGATAAAATCTGTCACATTTCCACAAGAAAAACAATATCCAAAAACGCCGAATTATAGCTAGCTTATTCCAATGAAAAAAAAGAAAGAAAAAACTAAAAACATAGCAACTAAAATAAGTTAGGAAGATTTCTTATACCCCAAAAATGAATTCTGTAATCATTTGGTCACGTTAAGCCTGTATGACTTTCATCTGCAGAATCTTTTTTCACCACATTCATTGTATGGACAAAAACAGTTGAAACATTATTGAAAATGTCATGTTTTATAGTTTTAGTTTTGGATTTGAAGTCAAACTCTTGCATAACTATCTGTTTGTTGTGTATGCACTGTGCATTGTCAACACACACAAAGGTGTCATCCTCAGGTGAAAGCTCCGGCTTGTCACCGCACGTACAGTATAACACGTATACACAGCCATAGTACACTAATATCTTTATTTACCATCAGCGTCGATATGAATCTCTCTGACAGAAACAGCACGCAGCCTAACCTGGCACCGAGCCATTGTTACAGTCAAATATAGTGCCAGTGTGACACACAAATCCATTTTTACTACAGCAGTATTTACGCTTTTAAACTCTTGGGCGAAAGCTTTCATTTGCTGGTGGGAAGGTTAAGTGCTTAATATTATTAGAACTGTAAACACCATGCTAATCTTTTGTTTACAAGAAGCTGGACTCATTGATGTCCGCAGGAGAATGTTTTTTAATAGCCACTGCCAAAATTTCCAGGACTAAGGAAGGAGGAAACATTGATATCAAAGGATGTCCTGTGAATGCGTCTGTTTGTGTGCTTCTAGACGAGCAAACTTTAAGAAGCAGGGTCATGTGAGGCTGTTTGGCTGGGATTGCAATACCACAACTGAGTCCTAGGGGGCCCCGAGTGTGTATTTTGACCCAGTGTCTGGGCTGTCGTCCTGCAGCTCTCAACTCTCCCACAATTCATTGCCACTTTATGGGAAAACAAAGTTAAGTGAAGGCAGTATTCGAGGGGTTGTCATAAACAAGAGCTACTAGCGTGGTACATAATCCAATACTCAAACACTTAAAGCTTTTTAAGAATCATAATCACTCTTGTTGTTTGTGCCAATACTTGACATTTTCCAAAGGTTTTTCCCATCTTTCGAAATAGCGTGGCTAAGTCTACCGATTCGCACGCTTTTCCGCTGAATACAAACAAAAACCAATGCTAAACCCAAAACAAAGGCAATACTAATCCCACACTATGCCAAAAGGCATTATGTCATACTGAGTCATGCTATTAAATATTGAGAAAAACATTGATCTGCATTATTTTTTTGGATATCTACAGTTTGGAGATTTATTATTGGACGTTTGCCCAGTCACACCCAAGACCTGTTTGTGGCGAATTTAAGAGGACCACCCCTTGACTTTTTGGAAAACACTTTTTATTACAGTTAAAGAGAAGAATGAATCATCCATACAGTACTTGAGTGATAATTTTTTCCCCTACAGTTCTTCAAACAAGACAGTCATTCACACAAGCTTGATAAAAGTCACTGTGGCTATTAAGTACGTCTCAGTGATTCTTGGTGAATCTTTTTTTGAGGTTTGACAGTGCTGACTGTAACATGGTTACTGATAGGCCTAAATATTGTCCAACATGATTGAAAATAAAGTTTAAAGGAAATGCCATCACCCAGCTGAATTAAGGACATTGATGCAAGTCCATCGCAGAATGGGGAAGTTGTGGTCGCAGAGTAGTTACCTCAAGGGTTTCAAAGTTCTCTGTCACATCTTAGGCGGGGTGGGAAAATCTTACAGCGATCATGTGATAAACTTCTGCTTTCTGCTGAGGTATAAAAGCAAGTGAGATAAAATTAAACAGACAAGGCTGAAGCACGCTATGGTGGTGTTTGCATCCTGTTGTGTGCTGACTGCGAAAGTTTATGTAATGCCTGTTTCTCAGCATATGTAATGCTTCCAAACCATTTTGAAATGTATTGTGAAAATATCATGTAAAAAAACAAACAGTTGATTGTGTCCTACAGTTGAGGCAGCATTGCCATCAGCAACCATTTTTGATCTTTACATATATGCACACGCACATACACACACACACACACACACATGTTTGTTTTTGTGAATTGTGGGGACTTTCCATAGACTTCTATAGTTTTTATACTGACCAAACGATATTGTCTATCCTCTAACCCAACCCTAACCCTAAACCTAGCCCTCACAGAAAACATGTTTGCATCGTTACACTTTCAGATAAACATCATTTACTATTTATAATAATTTTTTAACATTGTGGGGACCGCAGGCCGGTCCCCACAATGTCAAAAATTTCAGGTTTTACTATCCTTGTGGGGACATTTGGTCCCCACAATGTAGCAAAAACAAGTACACACACACACATATATATATATGTGTGTGTGTGTGTGTGTGTGTGTGTGTGTATATATATATATATATATATATAAATGTGTGTATGTGTGTGTGTGTGTGTATATATATATAGATAGATAGATAGATAGATAGATATTTACACACACAGAAATATATATATATATATATATATATATATATATAAATATGTATTATATGCAAGTATAAATATGTGTATGTGTGTCTGCGTGTATGCATATAGTGAGAGAGCATAGATTTATTAAGAAATATACTATATATCTATGTTATATTTACGATCATTTTTATACTTATCTATTTATTTATTTGTGTTTTGTTTTTGTTTGTTTTTTTCATTTTCATAACGAACACAAAACTATTACAGAGTGGTGAAAATGACAATGTGATGGAAATTTTCATGACATTTTAGTAAAATAAATAAATAAATAAAAATGTGTTTATTTATTTATGTAAATCCATTGAATTTTATGAAATTAAGGGCATTTCAATTACATTTAATTGCTCAATTGAAG
Source organism: Labeo rohita (assembly GCF_022985175.1). Classification (NCBI taxonomy): domain Eukaryota; kingdom Metazoa; phylum Chordata; class Actinopteri; order Cypriniformes; family Cyprinidae; genus Labeo; species Labeo rohita. The sequence goes on from NC_066882.1 coordinate 5,734,391, forward strand.
GTGTAAATGTTCATGTGTTATATTTAGCGTTCGTTACATAACGCGGTTTAATAAGAGGTTTCCACAATGTCAGGGCATTCCACCTCTATCGTTTGCAAACAAAACAAGACCTCCCATAAAACCGGCAGAAGCCAAAAGGGTGGAAATTAAAATGTTACATCTTTTAGTATTTACATTTTAATTGGGTACAGAATGTTCCTTGAACTCTCAAAGCAAAACAAGCGTGCAGACTTCCGACAGTAATTTGCGAACGTCTATGCCAAACCACAGACAGAAATCGGAGAGCAGTAAACTTCTAGGCTTGTCTGGAATGTTCCAGAAGATCTCCAACTCTGAGGACAGCGGCCTTGAGTCATGCAAAAGGCCAAAATTCCCACAACCCCCACAACACAAAGAATGGATTGATTGGATAGAGCACTTTCAATTCAGTTTTTGCCCGAAATGCAATGCAATGTCTCGGAAGTTTATACAAATGTGTGCGCCGGATTTGGTCTGTGTTACAGTAAGTGCCTTTGGGTTTTGTGCCACCTAAAAGGTCAGGTGAATTCATTTTTGTTGATCTTGGTAATAAATGTCTACATAATGGCAAAAACGGGAAATTCAAAAATCCTCCAATTATGTAAAACCTTTAAGAGAGGCCAGAAATTGTGTAACTAATTTACAATGATGAGCACAAATTATACACACAAAGAATACTGCACTGATCCTGAAAACTGGAGACGAAATACATGTTAACATACATTGTATACATTGCAATGTGAAGATCATATCTGCAGGGACATTGCTACATGACAAGAGGGGCTTCAACTGTAGCTATTCATCACCTATCAGTTTCTAAGACTCCACTTTGTACTTGTCACACATGCTCGTACTGAAGTTTGTGTAAAAGTGCCCAGAGCAAAGTCGGATCATAAATAATATGAGTGACTGTTTAATTGCCTGTTAAATGCTTCACAGCCTCCCTTTGGCAGCAGGAATGCAGCTCAGAAAGCCTGTTGAGACTTAAAATGTCATGAGTTTGGTTTATCCGTGGCTTTACCTGGGTGGCTCAACCTGCTGTAAAGAGAGAGGAGAGCGAGCAAGCAAGGAGTAGACAAAAGCAAAGTGTTACATGTCTTGTTTTTGTAGAGCAAGGATTGATTGCTTAATTTTTACCCTTGACAGACATTATGTAATGGTTATCTATAAATATATAATATGTATAAAAATGTCACTTTGGCAATGACCTTGTGACCTGTCTCAGCGTTTATCAGAATATCTTAAGGCCTTGTGCAGATTAGAAATAAAATGGGTATTTGAAGTTTGAACATTGATTTGGCTCGACATCTCGCATGAAATAAAATGAAACGTTCATGTTATAGATTGTATTATGAACTATTTACTTGAGTATGTGTTTAGTTTTTACTTTAACTTTTCCAGTAATATAATAATCTTAAAACCCATCCCTTTACGATCAGTGGCAGGCTTGCATTCAATTCTGTCAACAGCTGATGGATAGAACCCAAGTCCCTGCCCCACATTTAAAAATGCATTACACTTGTTTGTACACTGCCATTCAAAAGATTACATTTTTTTTAATAAGTCTCTTATGCTAGTCAGAGTTCCATTTATTTGATCAAAAATACAGACAAAAACATAATATTATGAAATATTATTGCAATTTAAAATAAGTTCTCTATTTTAATATACTTTAAAAATGTATGTGATGCAAAGCTGAATTTTCATCAGCCTTTACTCCAGTCTTTAGTGTCATGCGTTCCTTTAGAAATCACTCTAATATGCTGATTTATTAGCATTATTTATTTATTTTTATTTTATTTTATTTTTTTAAACCTGTGATATTTTTTTTTAGGATTCTTTGAATAAAAGGTTAAAATCAACAATGTTTATTCGTAAAATAAATCTTTTCTAGCAATCTTTACTATCACTTTTATCAATTTATCACATCCTTACTAAATAAAAATATTAAGAAAACTCACTAACCGCAAACTTTGAACCGTAGTGTATATTGTTACAAAACATTTCTGTTTTAAATGTATGCTGTTATTTATTTAATATATTTATATTTATATTTATATATTTATTTAATGTATTTATTTTTAATGTTTTATTAATCAAAGAATCCTGGGAAAAGTATCACAGATTCCAAAATAAAATAAAATAAAATAACAATAAAATAAAAATAATAGATTAAAAAAAATAATAATAAATAAGTAGCACAGCTTTTTCTAACACTTATAATAAATCAGCACATTAGAATGATTTCTGAAGGATTATGTGACGCTGAAGACTGGAATAATGATGCTGAAAATTCAGCTTTGCATCACAGAAATAAATTCTATTTTAAAGTAAATTAAAATAGAAAACCATTTTTTAAATTGCAATAATATTTAACAATTTTACTGTTTTTTTTTTTTTGTAATTTTAATCAAATAAGCACCTTGATGAGCAAAAAAGACTTCTTTCAAAAATAAAAATAAATTGTACTGATCCCAAACTTTTGAACGACGTAAACTTTTAAACCTACTTTATATTGGTGATAATAGCAGCATGCAAATAATACTCAGTTGACTGAATATGGCACAATCTATAACAAGCCTAATTTGCGTAGACAAAATTGCACTGAAAACAATGGCAGCATTTTATTTAGGGCCTAGTTTGTGAGTAGTGAATATGATATGAATATTTTTTTTTTTGCTCAAATGCACACAAATCTCATCATTTACTGGTGTACCCTTTAGTGGTTTAGTTTTTTGCAATGAACTGGTTCAAATAACCGATTCATCAGTTTACATAATCACACAATGACGTCAAGCGCATGCAATTCTATTATTATAGCACCCAATAATGAAGTGGAATGTGAATGTTTTGCGTGTATAAATTATATAAAGTGAAAAATCTAGTCCCTATTAACTCATCTTTATATATAAACCATGAGAAACCACAAAAAAATGCAGTCATCTGCTGGGATCATGCATGCTCGTGTCAGCAGCTCATCAGTTCTCTTTGGACTTGTCCCAGTGTGAATTGTTTTTCAGTCTGGTGTACTGGTGACTCGAGAACTGCTGTAACTGTTAAACGCCTCATTGTGACGCGTGAGAGATCCATTGTTAGTGTACTACTGTAAGCAAACTACTGCCACTGGATCGCAGTTACATTTCCAAATACAGCTGAAGACAAAAGTTTACATACACCTTGCAGAATCCGCAAAATGTTAATTATTTTACCAAATAAGAGGGGTCATACAAAATGCATGCTTTTTGGCTTAGTATTGACCTGAATAAGATATTTCACATAAAAAGTTTACATATAGTCCACAAGAGAAAATAAGTTGCATTTATAAAAATGACCCCATTCAAAAGTTTACATGCACTTGATTCTTAATACTGTATTGTTACCTGAATGATCCACAGCTGTTTTTTTGTTGTTGTTGTTGTTTGTTTGTTTGTTTAGTGATAGTTGTTCATGAGTACCTTGTTTGTCCTGTCCCTGCTTGCTGTTCTTCAGAAAAATCCTTCAGGTCCCACAAATTCTGTTTTTTCAGCATTTTTGTGTATTTGAACCCTTTCCAACAATGACTGTGTGATTTCGAGATGGATCTTTTCACACTGAGGACAACTGAAGGACTCATATGCAACTATTAAAGAAAGTTCAAACACTCACTGTAGTTCAGAAGGAAACACGATGCATTAAGAGCCGGGGGTGAAAACTTTTGAAGATCAGGGTAAATTTGACTTTTGTATTCTAGGAAACGTGTAAGTATTTTCTGTGGCTTCTGAAGGGCAGTACTAAATGGAAAAAATATATATGATATTTAGGCAAAATAAGAAAAATGTACACATCTCCATTCCGTTCAAAAGTTTTCACCCTCCAGCTCTTAATGCATCGTTTTTCCTTCTGGAGCATCAGTGAGCATTTGAACCTTCTGTAATAGTTGCATGAGAGTCCTTCAATTGTCCTCAGTGTGAAAAGATGCATCTCAAAATCATACAGTCATTGTTGGAAAGGGTTCAAATACACAAAAATGCTGAATAACCGAAGAATTTGTGGGACCGACCTGAAGGATTTTTCTGAAGGACTGCGGGCAGTTTAACTGTTCAGAACAAACAAGGGACTCATGAACAACTATCACTAAACAAACAAACAAAAAACAGCTGTGGATCATTCAGGTAACAACACAGTATTAAGAATCCAGCGTATGAAAACTTTTGAGTCTTTTTATAAATCCAACCATTATTTTTTCTTGTGGACTATATGTGAACATCTTTTATATGAAATATCTTATTCAGGTCAGTACTAAATAAATAACATTAGCCTTTTGTATGATCCCTCTTATTGTGGTAAAATAATTAACATTTTGAGATTCTGCAAGGTGTATGTAAACTTTTGACTTCAAGTGTGTGTATTATTTGTCAAACTTTGCTTTTCAGCAAATACATGGGAAAAGTAAATTTTTTTTACCCTTTCTGAAACCTTTGGCAGACAGTTTTCAGGATGTCTCGCATGTCTGTACTGTTTTCAATTCAGTGCACTGTTGAAGTAACCAAAGCGCTTAATGAGTTGGCATCATAGGATCAAGTACTTGATGATACTGGCTCACTGTAAACCGGGCGCATCCAGAAGTGAGTTTTGATTGAGTAACTTGTAGATTCATGTACTGTTTCATTCCAATTTGGTGAAGTGGATTTTCCACGTGCGTTGCTCATGTGCGCATCCACGCCGATCCACATGTGATGGCTTGTATTGTACATCGTGCCCCGTTACCTGCTGCTTTCCTGAACTAAGCGCTTGTTTTGTAAATTTTCCCATTAGAGGAGTAGAGACCCGAGTGGGCCGCTGTCAAAGGGGATTGTGAATGGATGAACAGTTTGTTCCAGACACACCGGTCCTGCTGTCTGGCCTGGGGTCTTAATCCTGCAGTAAGGTCAATTAAGTTTAAGGCCCGGGTTCTTCCACACTGAGGGAGGGGCTCAGTAAGACTCCATGGTACTGTTGCGATTTGGCTGTGCCATTATAAACCTTGCTACTCATCGTTCTGCGTGCACGCGAGGGAAGCGGTGGTGTACGCTTTCAAGTGCACCTGTTACCCCCGTGGGTGTTTCCCGTTTGTGCTCTGTGTTTCCCATCAGAGGGTGGAAGGAAGGGCCAAACCGTCCCCACCAAGCGGCTGCCGTCAGCGGATAAGGTCTGGTCAGCAGTCTGGAAAAGCTCCTTCCTGCCCCCCTCTCCTCATTGCCGTGCCAGCATGATGCCACTAATCTTGTCAGCAGTCGGCCCACCTCTGGAACCCTTGCGTCCTGCCAGCTTAACTGCTGCACATGCATAGAAACCTGCCTGGGTACAGCGTGCGGTCCAGACACGGCCATAATAGAGCCTCTAATACTAAATTATAAGTTTTAGAATACCCCCATTCATAGTTATAAAAAAATAAAATTCATGTTGTAATATTATTTATATTTCTGCTGTATATAAGTTCAGGGGTACTACAGTATGCCTAAATGTGAAAGTCTGTAGTTTTTTTTTTTTTTTTTTTCTAATCCAAGGATTCCCAAACCTTTTTGTCAGTGGAACCCCTTAGATGTAAAATATTTGCTTGAAATAACCCCTGAGATTTTAAGTTAATATTTAAATAATTTAATGACACATTTCCATGTTCACAATTCTGTGATGTCAGTTAATGGTCATGTGACATTGCTGTATACTGGTAAAATATATTATTTTTTTATTTTTTTTTTGTTTTAAAATATCAGTTAGTGGTCAAGGGAGAATGCTAGTATACTGGTAAAATATATTATTTTATTTTATTTTAAAATGTCAGTTAATGGTCAAGTGACATGGTAGTATAGTGGTAAAATATTTTATTTTAGTTTATTTCAAATGTCAGTTAACATTTTTTTTTGTTTGTTTGTTTTTTCATTTAATTTTAAAAAGCATATGGCTGCACATATGGCTGTTGTGATTTTTTGGTGATATAATGTGATTTTCAATATTTCAGTTGTGACGTGACATTTCACTTCATACAGTATGACAGGTTTTCATATTGCTACAGCTGAGACAACCAGACAGAGACAACAATTCAATTCAAATTCAATTCAAATTTATTTGTATAGCGCTTTTCACGATACATATCGTTGCAAAGCAGCTTTACACCAAATTGACATTTTTACAATATATGTAGTAGTAGCTTGATGCACATATGGCAGAGATGTGTGGTAAAGATCAATTAATGACGTAATCAAACAGACAAAGAACACTATAAATTAGTAGCAGAATTCGGTAGTGCTGTATGTTTTCAGGGTTGGCATCATCTGAAGTCCTCTGTGGGGTTGGCATCATCTCTTCTTAAGTGTTCTGGATCCACACTGGAGCTTGTGAATTCCTAGTTACCATGGGATGTCAATCCCATGGCAAAAACAGAGAACAAATAGGAACATAATTAGCGTAGCTGCTGTTCAAACTAAGAAAAGGAAGGTTTGTTAAACCAGAGCTAAAAGATTAATAATGAACATTTGATCAGATATAGCTGCAGGAAAAGTTTGAGATGCATTATTTGAATGCTTGGCTAAAAAGATGCGTCTTTAATCTAGATTTAAACAGAGACAGTGTGTCTGAACCCCGAACGTTATCAGGAAGGCTGTTCCAGAGTTTGGGTGCCAAATGTGAAAAAGCTCTACCTCCTTTAGTGGACTTTGCTATCCTAGGTACTACCAACAGTCCAGAGTTTTGCGACCTTAGGGAGCGTGATGGATTGTAGCGTGGTAGAATACTAGTTAGGTACGCAGGAGCTAAACCGTTAAGTGCCTTATAGGTAAGTAGTGCTATTTTGTAGCTGATGCGGAACCTAATAGGTAGCCAGTGCAGAGACTTTAAGATTGGGGTAATATGATCATACTTTCTTGACCTGGTAAGGACTCTAGCAGCTGCATTTTGGACTATCTGTAGCTTGTTTATTGAAGATGCAGGACAACCACCTAGTAGTGCATTACAATAGTCCAGTCTAGAGGTCATGAATGCGTGAACTAGCTTTTCTGCATCAGAAACAGGTAACATGTTTCGCAGCTTGGCAATGTTTCTAAGATGGAAGAATGCTGTTTTTGTAACATGAGAAATATGATTTTCAAAAGACAAGTTGCTGTCTAATATAACACCCAGGCTTTTGACTGTAGTGGAAGTAACAGTACATCCGTCTAGTTGTAAATTGTAAGTCAAAAGATTCTGTGTATTGTTTTTAGGTCCAATAAGTAATATCTCTGTCTTATCTGAATAAAAACAAAAACTCTACTTTCAATGGAAATAGTTTTAAGGGTGTTTATACCAACTAACAATGTTGCAAGTCACAATGAAAATATTATCTGGAATGTCCTTTATCATTGGTCCAAAATTCTTCACTTTGAAACATTCAAACTCTTACGCTTTGATCAAATCTGTCAAATTTTCACGCTTTTATTTTGGCAGAATATTGGTGAAGTGCTGTAGTAGGTCTGAACTTCTGTTTACGATATATATTGTAAATCATGCAAATGTGAATAAAATCAACTATAACGCATGTTATGTTCCCAAACGTATTTTAACTCATCACACTTGAATCAAAATCATATTGAAATCGAAAGCGTTATAGCTTGTCAAATCAAAGACTGTCATTTAATTAAAGAAGTGTACAGTCTGTTGCGTTGTTTGGGAACACCTGCTATAATCCATATTAGGTATATTTTTAGCTCTTTTGTTAGTTCTATAAGTGAAACCTGTACTTATGCAGTTGAAAGTGTTTCTGACAGGAAATGGAGTAGTTTATTGTGCTAACTTGCATTAAAGTGCACAGTAACTAGGCCAGTATACTCTGACCATCTGTAAGGGTTGTGCCCTGTTCCAGGAAGTGGAAAGGATGGGTGTCACACAGTGTTTCCTCTGTAGAGAAAAAGTGAACACTTTTAATAGTAGTATTCTTTTGCATTTGCTTTGAGTAACAAGATGCCGTAATGAGCGCAGCACGGTCTTATATGGTAATCCAAAAATGCATTTATGCATTTCTGTTTTTTAATAGTGTAAGAAGATGTGACGTCACAGAATAAAACTTAAAAATTAAAAATACAAATAAGTTAATATTTATTTATTCATTTTACTTTAGTGTTTCTTTTTCACTACTGAATTTATTTATTTATTATGATTTATTATTAATATTTTTTTTTTTTTTTGTTTTTAAATTATTCTTGTTTACTATAAACATCGTTCATTCATTTATCCATTCATTGTTGTTCTTTTACTTCAATAATTCTTGTTAACTACCAGACATTTATTTATTTATTTATGATTCTTTTTTACTTCTGGAGATTTGTATGTTTGTTTCTTTGTTTCTTTTTAACTACTGAACCTTTTTTTGTTTGTTTGTTTGTTTTTGGTTTTGAGTTATTTTTTTTAATATAAACATCATTCATTCATTTATTCATTCATCCACTCATTTTGTTCCTTTACTTCAATAACTCTTGTTTACTACCAGACATTTATTTATTTATATATTTATTAATGATTCTTTTTTACTACTGGAGATTTGTATGTTTGTTTCTTTGTTTCTTTTTAACTACTGAACTTTTTTGGTTTGTTTGTTTGTTTGTTTGAATTATTCTTCTTAACTATAAACATCATTCATTCATTTATCCATTCACTGTTGTTCTTTTACTTCAATAATTCTTGTTTACTACCAGACATTTATTTATTTATTTATTTAGTTATGATTCTTTTTACTTCTGGAGATTTATATGTTTGTTTCTTTGTTTCTTTTTAACTACTGAACCTTTTTTGTTTGTTTGTTTGTTTGTTTGTTTTTTTAGTTATTCTTGTTTGCTATAAACATCATTTATTCATTTATTCATTCATCCATTCATTGTTATTCTTTTACTTAAATTATTCTTGTTTACTACGAGACATTTATTTATTATTTATTTATTTACTTATTTATTTATTTATTTATTATGATTCTTTTTTTACTACTGGAGATTTGTTTGTTTGTATGTTTGTTTGATTCTTGTTAACTACTGAACATTTATTTTTTGATTTTGAGTTATTCTTGTTTACTATAAACATCATTCATTCATCCATTTATTGTTATTCTTTTACGTCAATGATTGTTTACTACCAGACATTTATTTATTTATTTATTTATTCTTGTTCACTGTGTACTTCATTCATTCATTCTTTCATTCATTCATTTTTTTTGCTTCAGTAATTCTTGTATACTACCAGACATCCATTCTTTCTTTTATTATTTATTTATTTATCAATCAATCAATTAATCATTATTACTTTTTTACTACTGAAGATTTGTATGTTTGTTTGATTCTTGTTATCTCCTGAACATTTATTTATTTATTTATTTATTTATTTATTTAATTCATTCGTTCATTCATTTAGTCATTCAGTGATTCCTGTTAACTGCATATATTTACTTATCTTTTTTTTTTTTTATATAGTAACTCCTTTACCTCCGCAACTGATGATTATAAAACCCACAGATTGTGCATGATATTGGCTGTTTGCCTGGTGAGGCCTTGTACAGTGGCGCTAAATAGATTTTTCGAGAAAACAGAGACTCATCTGCCTGTGAGCTTTCACACAGATAGGCCGTGTGCCAGTTCAGTGCAGTATCTCACTATCACCAGTAGAGGAGCTCTTGTCTCTTATGTAACTGTGGTCTACACAGGTGTCTTACATAGCAGGATGTGTGGAGCTCTATAAGGCATTGCACGTAGCACTTTAAACATGTGCTTGCTAAATATCTCAGAGATTTCCTCCCTGCCTCGCTATCATTTCACATGCTCGCACCAGGTCAGTAGGTCTGCAGACTAAAGCTTGACAAAGCAGATTTTCACAGTCAGTCAGTATGATCTATTGTTGACACTATCGTGTAGAGGTTACATGTTACAGTATGTAACTTGCCGTTGAACATTTGTCTCCCCAGATTAAAGCAATGACATCAGAAGCCACATGTCGTGTTCTCTGCCATTTTACTCAAACTGTTAATTAGTGGTTTGCAGACTGTAATTGCTGTGTAATTGTTCAATCCACCCTCAGGCATCATTTCAGTTATGTTTTATGTAACACCTGAGATTATTCATGGTGAATACCGAAGGAATCCGCGGCATGCAGCCAGAAAGAGAAATTGACAGAGCAGTGCAGTGAATCAGTATTTGACAGGTAGTGATGTGTGCAAAGGCATAGTTTGTAAATCACCTGTTAGCACAGGTGAAGTGAAGTGTCTGCTTTTAAACACGAGTGTTGTATAAGGTTGTCAGTCTACCTCTGAAAGTTCATTGTGTCAAATGTCATTAAGACTTAAAATGTGGATTTATTTGTGAATGTCGATTCTTACACTACCAGTCAAAAGTTTTTGAACAGCAAGATTTTTAATGTTTTTTTTTTTTTTAAAAGAAGTCTCTTCTGCTCACTAAGCCTGCATTTATTTGATCCAAAGTGCAGCAGAAAGAGTAAAATTATTTTATAGTATTTTATAGTAAAATATTTTTACTATTTAAAATAACTGTTTTCTATTTGAATATATTCTAAAATGGAATTTATTCCTGTGATTTCAAAGCTGAATTTTTAGCATCATTACTCCAGTCACATGATCCTTCAGAAATCATTCTAATATTCTGATTTGCTGCTCAAAAAACGTTGTTGTTGTTAGATTTTTTTTTTTTTTTGTAATGTTATAAATGTCTTTATCATTACTTTTGAACAAAAAAAGTGAGCTTTTTATTTAAAAGCTTTTTATTTTAAATAAGTGCTGATCTTTGGGTCCTTTTCATCAAATTAACTATTTTAAATAATGATACTAATAAAAAAAAGTGTTTATTTAACGGCAAATCAGCATATAAGAATATTTTCTGAAGGATCATGTGACACTGAAGACTGGAGTAATTATGCTGAAAATTTAGCTTTGATTACAGGAATAAATTACATTTGAAAATATATTAAAATAGTAAGCACTCGTTTTAAGTAGTACAAATATTTCACAATAGTACAGTTTTCTTTTTTGATCAAATAAATGCAGGCTTGGTGAGCATAATAGATTTCTTAAAAAAAAAAAAAAACTCTTACTGTTCAAAGACTGGTAGTCATATTTACTCAGCTGTATGACTATTTCTTCTTTCATGGAAGACATGAGACATTTTGTGTTTTCCATGCAATTATCAATGGGGACTCAAGGCATGGAGAGAACTACTTTTTCAATTAAATCTATGGGTAGATAAATATTTGCAATGCTGGAAAAAAAGTGATTTTGTTTTTGACCTCATAAGATACATGCATTTTTTGCATAGGTGATCAGAAGATTGTTCTTTTGAGGTGTTGTGTTGTTTCTGTATGTTTTTCCAAATAAATAGACTAATTTGGAGTAGACATAATGGTTACGTCACTTGCAGCTGCACATGGATAGTGGTGGCAGAAAAACACTTGTAACAAGTGGAGTGAAACGGGTAAAATCCATGGAATAAGAGGGAAAAAAAAAAATTGTTCCTTTTGATGCCAGAATCGGAATGCAGATCATTTTTAGAGAATATTGTCGTCAAAGATGCCATTTGAAGTTAAGCGCAGATGTTTTAACGGACAGACTATGGATGAAAACTGCTATGATTACTCTACTTTTAAAGCATAAATTTGGTTTAAAAAAATATGTCTACATAATATTCACATATGCTGTTCGTAGGAGACGCATTGTATTAGCCCTACAGTTACAGTATGACATAATATTTAAACCTATTACTATTAACATTTTACATAACATTTATTTGTTTTCTCTCACAATTCTGACTTTTTTTTTTTTTTTGCAAATGCTAGTTTATATCTGCTAGTTTTAACTTTATAACTTTTTTAATAACGATTTAACTCAACAATAGTGAGTTTGTCAATTCTCAGGGAAAAAAGCCAAAGCCGAGGGGAAAAGAGAGAATGACGTTGTTGTTGTTGTTGTTTTTTTTAATCAGAATCATGAGATTTAATCTCGGAATTGCGAGAGTAAAGTCAGAATTTTAAAATATATAAACTCAAATGTACCTTTTTTATTCTTTTATTCCATGGCTCTATAGACTGCTACTTGAAAACTGTCATTTTCTGCAACCAGATATGCTCTGCCCATCAAAAAAACGTCATCACTGTTTGCAAACACTGAATTTGTCTATACATAAAAGCATAAGTCATAAAATTAGTTTTGTGTGAAGAAGGACCTGCATTTAAGTCATTATTCCATGCAATCTTCAGCCTTAGGCTGGCTGGATCATTGATTCAGTCAGTTCAACCTGAGAATTGAATCAGTCTTATTCATTAATGAATCATTTAAACAAGTTTTATGAGCAGCATCAACAGATTCACTCATGAGAATCATTGCTAATGCTAGGACCAATATTTAGTAAATAACAACATAAACATCAGCTAGTGTACAGCATCTGAAAACTAATGCATAGGTCATGTAGACACTTTTATGATGATGCTTTTGCTTTCTTTTGTAGCTTTAAAGCTTTGGTCTGCATTCATTTCCTAAAAGAGAGTGACTAGAGCTTTCCTTATGTGTTACATGGAGGAAAGTCAGTCATATGGGTTTGGAACGACATGCAGGTGAGTAAATAATAACATAATTTTCATTTCTAGGTAAATCCAGAGAATTCAGCATTCTGAGAATACCAAAATGTGCACTGATGCACATTCTTGTTTATTTATCTGACGAGGCATAATTCCAACAGGTTATAACCCTTGGTTATCTTTTAAAAGTTCAGAGTCCAATACAGAAACAGTTGTTTTATTTGGGAACACCTGATACATATCTCTAGATACAGTAGGAACTATGTTTTTTTACACGTAGACACCTGATATCAAATATCCCCCTTTTTTTCAAGAAAGAACGTGCGCAGCCATTTGTAAATTTTGTGGGTCTTGCTTTCGGTCTCATCCACATCCAGCTATTTTTGGCTGTACAAAACTGGTACAGCTAAAACAAGGCACCCATATGCTTACTTTTGCATTGAAGAAACATGGATAGTATGGTAGTTACCTACTGACTGTTGCATCGCAACTACACATCTATTGTCTTTCTAAACTCAGATATGGTTACAGGTAAAGAAAGATAAAGACCACCAACTCATCAGTCAGACAAGATAATGTTATCTCGTTATGGCTCATCATATCAGATATCACTTGTGTAGCATTATCGTACTGTCAGCATTGTGACTGGTGAACTCTCACCTGAGAATCTCCATAAATGAACACTGATGAGTCAAGGGTGTTTTGCTTGGAGTTTTCAGTTTTGGCTACAAATCTTGTTTGTGTGCCTAGGCGTATTTAAGTCGATGCCTCACCTGTGGTGGCGTGACTTGAATGGAATGACTCAACAGTCCTCATTTTTTTAAAGCATACGGAGCAAGACATGAGCACGAGTGTTGGCGCTTGCAGCCGCCCCAGTTCAGGATCCCATTAGAGATCCAGGCGTGATGCCAGAGAACAAATTTCAAAAACCTGATTGCCATTTGTTACACCAATCGATCAAAACGAGTGCATACGGCTTTCTACGAAATCACAAGGGGGTCAAATTGTTTGTAAGCACTTTGCTGATGGTGTAATGGAAAATGTCCCGGTCATCAAGAAAACATGTTGATGTGTTACCAGTTCTTGTACAACTCATAAATCTCCTTTATTTTACCAAAAGTGAATTTTAGACGTCATTCTCTATGCATCATGCCCATTAGATTTGGTTGATTCTGAGCTGGCGACATCTGACGTCGCTGTGAGCTTGATAATGAGACGCTTCAGGCACTCATTAGCTGATTCACTTGACAATGTAATACCAGCCAGCAGCTGTCTTGAGTTCTCCATTCCCAGACTCTCTGCCCAGTCCAGTCTAAACATCATGACCGGACGGTAACCCTCCCAAAATCATTCACTCCTTGTTTGTGTAAAGGGACAGTTAAATCTCATTCACTCATTCTCATGTTGTTCCTAACACATTTTCTTTCTTCTATCGAACACGAAGCAGATGTTAGGCAGGATATTTACACTCTTTTCTTATCTCAAAAAAAAGCCCATTCCTCTTGTAAAGACATATAATATACGAGTTGTACTATGTAAAATACAAATAAGCAGATGTGCTTAAAATATCTCCTTTTTCTTCAGAAGTCATATAGAATGACATGTGGGTGAGTAAATGACACACATTCTGCTGGTCTTTCTCCACCTGAACTAAAACTGATTATATCTCTAAGGATAAATCTTTGAACTGGAATTACATTATGACTCATATCACTCTGTGGTATTGATAGAAACGGATATAAATTGATATCTTTTGAGACAAGTTCAGTGGTAGTGAGATTGTGCTGAAGGGTGAAGGAGCAGCAGTCCGGATGGAGAGGGTGGGACGGCACAGAGTTTCAGGATGCACTGATCAGCTCACAGGAAATAGAGTTGGAGATAAAGAAGCTAAAGGCTTTCACTTTTGGTTTGACTATTTTTGTGTGTGTGTGTGGTAGATTTTGCACTGTAGGTTTGTTTTGTTTTTTTTCTTCCCCTCACTGTTTCTCTACCTTGCTGAATAATGGTTTCTTGGATCTTTTTTTTTGATCATAGCCTGTTCTTAGTGGTTTACACATTTGTCAGTGCTTACAATGAAATAATGACTGTTTATGTCTCAGAGAGTTAAAATTGTAAATGACAGGTCCTGATCACTTTCTTGCTAATCTTGTTTTAATTGGTAAGTAATTCATTGTTTTTAAGATGCTTCTTCAATATCTCTTACTATCCTGCTAGTTTTTTGTAACTCCTTTAACTAATAAAAACATGTACTTAATGGGTTAGTTCACCCAAAAAATGAAAATTGTAATTATTATTCACCCTCATGTCATTCCAAACCTGTAAGACCTTCGTTCATCTTCAAAACACAAATTAAGATATTTTTTATTGAATCTGAGCACTTTCTGACCCTCTATAGAGAACAAGGCCCAGAAAAGTAATGAGGACATCGATAAAATAGTCCATGAAGAAATAGAAATACATTTTATTAACCAGTGTCTTTGCTACTGACCTTCGATGATGCAATTCAACCATACTAATAAGCAAAAATGACTTTAGATAAGCTAACATTTGCGCTTCATTGTTTTTTTTTTTTTTTTTTTATAGCTGAGAGTGATCTCCTGCATGAATGTATTTTTCTTTCAGCCTGAGGTCAGTTCATTTCACTTTTGGTGTAAAAGGGCTTTTACATTAGAATTGTTTTAAAAATTGTATTAAAAACAAAGAAGCAAGCCCTGCCCAGATTTAAAAAGTAACGCAAAAGTAATGTAAAGCATTACTTTCCATAAAAAGTAACCAAGTAACGTAATTAGTTACTTTTTCAGGGAGTAATGCAAAATTGTAATGCACTACTTTTAAAAGTAACTTTCCCCAACACTGGCTATTAATTGCTTAAAATATTCCATTAAATAATATTTTTACAGAAATTAGGATAATGTACATTTTTCAAAAAGATAAAAACTAACATCAATTTGACACCCTTTTGTAAGCTCACTGAAAGTGTTTCTGATCTGTTTTGATCTGTTTTTATTTGTAAATGTGTAAATAATAAAGTAACTAATGTACAATTGAGGTCAAAAGTTTGCATCCCCCTTTTCAGAATTTGCAAAAGTTAATTATTTTACCAAAATAAGAGGGATCATGCAAAATACATATTATTGTTTATCTAGTACTGACCTGAAAAAGATATTTCAAATAAAAGACGTTTACATATCGTCCACAAGAGAAAATAATAGTTGAATTTATAAAAATGACCCTGTTCAAAAGTTTACATACAATTCTTAATACTGTGTTGTTACCTGAATGATCCACAGCTGTGTTTTTTTGTTTTGTGATAGTTGCTCATGAGTCCCTAGTTTGTCCCAGTTACCTAAACTGCCTGCTGTTCTTCAGAAAAATCCTTCAGGTCTTACAAATTCTTTGAATTTCCAGTATTTTTGTGTATTTGAACCCTTTCCAACAATGACTGTATGATTTTAAGATGTATGCATGATTTTATGCAACTATTACAACAGGTTCAAATGCTCATTGATGCTTCCAAAAGGGGAAACAATGCATTGAGCTGAGGGGTGAAAACTTTTGAACAGAATGAAGTTGTGCAAATGTTTTCTTATCTTGCCTAAATATCATATTTTTTCATTTAGTACTGCCCTTCAGAGGCTTCATAGGTTTCCCAGAAGGCAAAATAAATTAACTTTACCCTGATCTTCAAATTCAAGAAGTTTTCTTAATGCATAGTTTTCCTTCTGCAGCATCAGTGAGCGTTGAAACCTTCCGTAATAGTTGCATATAAGTCCCTCCGTTGTCTGATTAATTAAGAATCAAGTGTATGTAAACTTTTGAACAGGTCATTTCTATGATTTTTTTCTTGTGGACTATTTGTAAACATCTTTTATGTGAAATATCTTATTCAGGTCAATCCTATATAAACAATAACATGCATTTTGTATGATCCCTCATAGTTTGATAAAATAATTAACATTTTGCAGATTCTGAAAGGGAGATGTAAACATTTGACCTTCAGCATATTTCTGAACACCTAGTAAACCTTTTATTGAACTACTTCCTTAAACTAAAACAGGTATATTTACTTTGGTTCTTTTTTAGTTCAAGTTCAAAAGTTATTGCTTAACAGGAATGACACAGTTAATTAAATATTTTCAAGTCAGCATTATGCGTCTAAGGAGGGCCTTTTTGCATCATCACACTGATTTGTTCACAATAGAGTAATAAGTGACACACTCTTTGAGTAATGCTCGGTATCAGTGAAATGAAATCCCAGGCATTATCACCGTTGCATTGAAACTGTGTAGTGTGACTTGACTTTACCACACCTCAACACAGCTTTAAACAACCGTTTTTGAAAATAATGAATAATAATAACAACTTCAGTTTACATAATTTTGAAAATAGCTGTGACATTTTTTTTTTTACATTTTCAAAGCATAGGCACAAGCCAATGACCGTACTTCGAACTTGCATCTGGCGTGAAGAGTAGCCAAAGAAAACTGAAGCTCTTCATTTCTTTTTGCCAAGTTTTTGGCCTTTTTCAAGCCAAAAGTAAAGTCTCTCCTTCACTTCTTGCCAAGCAAATTTCCCTGTCCTTCCATTTATATCCCAAATAACCAAAATGGTGTGTTGTATATTTAATAACCACGCTCTTCATAAACACATTTTCCTAATATTGCAGGAAGTCACAGGCTTTTGCCATATAAGCCTACAGAGAAAATTACTATGAAGTTTAAGCAGTTTAGCCTGAATGGGATTGAACATATTTAGAATAATTCATACCATCACACATTTATGGATGGTTTTTATTCCATGATTTACTGGTTTGATTTGTTCTCACAGTGTACTTTCTGCTCAGTACTTTTGTGCTAAATATAGAGCTGTAATTCTTAAAAGCCTCAAATAGGATACAGCTTTAACATAAGTCAAAAAAGTCTATGACGTTGCCAGGTCTTAATGCCATAACTAGGACAGTTAAATGGAAAAATATGTCACATTAAATAGGTTATGAAGTGCCACCAGAGTTTAGATGAGGGAAAAGCATGTCAATTGTTTCAACAAAACGTGCACTGATGCTTTACATTCGCACAAAAGTTTTACTGGAGTGACGTTGTGTTAATCCCAAAGGGCTTACATTAAGTTGTTTTTAAGTTAAAATTTGATCAGTGTGCGTCTGTGAGAGGGAGTTTCTAGTGTCTGGAGGTAACAGACTTCAGGATGCCATTTGGTTAATATTCAAACTCCCCACTGGTTTGAGTCATTGTTTCTTGGATATTTGTGTACTTCCTGTAAACCTGAGAAAAATACTTGTTGTTTGCGCTTCTACTGATCTGCTCACTTGGTCCCCAAGTAACATAATCAAAAACACATGTGAACCGAGACGAAAATACACTGGCTGGAGGATCACCGCCTCCTGTCCTGTGTGTTTTCATTTACCGCTCTAAATTTAGCCGAAGCTGTATTGCAGATCTGAAGAACTTAATTTGAAAGAGGTAAAAGTGTTCATTCATCAATTGCTGGGTGCGTCCAGCTGGATGGCAGTTCCACAGGAGATGTAGGTCATGAAGCACCATATGACTAGCGGTATGTTTACTCAGGAAAAACCAGGAAACCAGACGTCTGAAAATAGCCTAGCGTGCTCAGATCAGGACGTAAACGCTTCTGAAAAGGTTAATATGTCTGCAAGATGTTAGGTGTCTGCCCTCTAGCTACTGAGCTTCTAAATAAAACCACGCTGACCCTACAATCCACTGGTTTTCATTGAGGTCCTTAATTGGCTTACTGTGTAACAGTAATCTCCTGTTATCCTCTGAATTAGCGTCTGTACTGGAGAGGAGCGTTCGGTGTGAAACCACGGGTCACGGGTCGGCAGCTTCTGGGGATCTTCTCATAAAGCCTTGGCTAGTTTTTGAACTTCTGACCCAAAAACAGTGAGAAGAGATTGAATGCGTCATAGCTTGAATAGTTCCCGTTAACATGTAGCGTAAGCCAGTGTATTGTTTTAGTTCTGGCTATTACACATATTGTAAATGTTTTCCTAACGGATTTATTTTGCTGACTGTGATGACTTGGCTGGTCTAATATGCAGAGTGGCAAGTCAGGTTTCTTGGACTGCGAAGTGTGACGTCAATGACAACATTTATCTTTGTTTGTGTGAGCGAAAACCCGAAAGCCTTTTGCAATTCCATGTAAACTCATTAGAAAACATGTTTTGGTACTTGCTGGTTAAGGGCTTGACTGAGTAAACTGAGGTGACAAAAAGACAACTCACAACTTGCAGTTTCAGTTTGCAGTCCGGCCCCCCCCCTCTTTTGTTGGGAAAAAACTTAAAGTATAAATTTACTCGTCTAATCATAGCTTGTGCTATTCTTGCATTCAGCTGGATCTCATGGAAATTTTTACAGAGATTAAGCGTTTTCTGTTTGTTTTGAGGGCCTTGAACAATCTTTTGGGATGAGGGCCAAGCGTCAGCCGAGAGCAAAAGACATGACGTGGCCCTTTCCACATATAATGAGGGGTTCCCTGTCTACAAAAACAGGCAGCGCTGAGCGCTAAGGCATGTATGTTTTTCTCATTGGGAAACAAAGACCTTGGTAGCAGAGCTCTGACTCATCTCGACTTGATTTGCTGATTTCGGTTTCCCTTGAGAATACTAGAGGAAACAGGGAAGAACCAGACACAACTGGTTTTCAACTGTTTTGTAACTGTGAAAAGGGACTTGGAGGGAGCACAGTATGTGAACTATACCAACTGAATGATGCTATATGATTTTTACACCACATATTCACCATTTGTTATGAATTATGGGGTATTTCGTCTTTTTTATTTGTTTAATGTTAATAATAATACTTAGTACTAATAAGCTTATTTTAAATTCAGGATTTCAAACCAAAAAAGTAAATATCAGATAGATATAATTAATGCTTTTGCACCATGTATGTAAATGTATCATGAAGTGTATAGTTCCTAGTCTTTTTTTAAATACATAATTTGCGGTTATAATGTTGTTGTTGTTGTGTTGTATGTAGTCTTTTCTTGTGTTTTCCTAATTACACCAATAATAATATAATAATTATTTATTATAAATTAGGGGTTTAAATCAAAAAGATTGAATAATAATAATAATTATTATTATTATTATTATTTATAGTAGTAGTAGTAGTAGTATAATATTTAAATGTTTATATAATAATAATCATTTTAATAATATTTTGTATTTTTAGAAATTATGGTTTTTGGAAAAATGTTGTTGTTGTATGCTGTATGTAGTCTTATGTTTTCCTAATTTCACTAATAATATTATGAAAAATACTTACTATAGTTATTATAACTTAGGGGTTTAAAAAATAATAAAATAAAAAATAATCATAATTATTATTATTGTTGTTGTTATTATTATTATTATTACATACAGTAATTATAAATAACTATTTTTTTACTAGACTTTATTTAAATATGGTGATGATTGTTGTTGTGTGTTGTATGTAGTCTTGTCTTATGTTTTCCTGATTACATTAATAATTTTATTATTATACTTATTATATTTATTATAAATTAGAGGTTTTAATCAAAAAGTAAAAATAGTAATAATAATTATTAGTATTATTATATTTAAATTCTATATTTAGATTATAATCATTTTAATAATATTTTAATAATAGTATTACTATAAATTACAATTGTTGAAAAAAACTAGATATTGTTATTATTATATTTAAATACAGTATTTATAAATAATCATTTTGAATGATATTTTGATTATAATATTATAAATTATGAATTTTGTGGAATTTGTGATATTTTTTTTTTTTTTTTTTTTTTTTTTTATTTATTGTTGTTGTTGCATGTTATATGTAGTCTTTTCTTATGTTTTCCTGATTACACTAATAATGTTATTATATTTATTATAAATTAGAGGTTTAAATCAAAAGGACTAACTAAAAATAGTAATAATAATTATTAGTATTATTATATTTAAATTCTATATTTATATTATAATCATTTTAATAATATTTTAATAATAATATTATTATAAATTGCACATTTTGAAAATAACTAGATATTATTATTATTATTATTATATTGATGATGATAATAATAATAGTAGTAGTAGTAGTAGTAGTAATAATAATAATAATAATAATAATAATAATATAAAATTTAGAAAAAAAAGGGTCAAATACATTTAAGAAAGCTATAAATGGTTCCTACAAAAAAACAAGCAGCCTTCCTTGTTGACAAACAGGTTTGTTTACGTAGCCACTTATCTAAATTTAAGGTCCATTAACTGTGAGGGCTAAGTATAGTAATGTAGGAAAGTGACTCATGGGTAGAAGCACAAAATAGGTTTAAAGATTGACCAAATTTAGAAATCATACGCCTCACCTGTTTATTTAGCCGGATTCTCTGGGAGCCCTGCCCAGGAAGGCCATTAAATGGGGCATTGTGAGTGGCTGGTGTAAAAAATGAATGAATTTGCTGTACCAGCATCCCACTGAAAACACATAAGGCAATAACGTCTAAAATATCTCACGCAGAAGTATGACATAATGTTTTACTTTTGGTTCTGTGGGTGTGGGGAGTGGTGGTATGACATCTTGGGCAGCCAATAATCTTTGCCCATCTTTGTGACTTGTGTTGCCATAACAGCCAATGACTGCAATAGTAAAGGCTGATGCAAAGATGTGTCTTACTGTGGTTTTGACAGAGGAAACTGAGCTGAGGGTGGAGTGGCCTATTTGAAACACACTGACATGCATGTGCTTTTGACTGGGGGAATACCATTTTTGAGTGAAATTATGAAAGATATATTCAGTGATAATTATTGTAACTTTAGTGCAACTAACAATATAAAGTGTGCATTTCTAAAATCCTAATCTTGTTGTTTCTCATTGTTTTGTGTCATGCACTGAAATATACTTGAAATATTTACATGCAGCATTGCAAAAGCACATGGCAAAAACGTGTCATTTGCATGCCCATCCTCTCGAAAGATAGCAACTGCGTCATCAGGGCCAGCCACTTCCTGCTTCACTTCCCCTGTCTGTGTTTACAGCTAATTTGCATCACCATAGAAACCGTCCCCTTGCCTACAGAGGCTACAAAGAAAAAACTGAACGTATCTGACATAATCGTGCCATTTGGGAAACTTTTATTCATGATACTCTACCCTGTCGAGCTGCATTGAGCGCTGACCTGAATTCGCTTTCAGTGAAACCGGACCTTGAAATGTTCCACCGATTCTGCACTTGTTTTAAACGACAGATTTTAGGATAACAAAAGCATCTTTATTGATGTCTACCGCTCTTCCTGGGCTAAGTGAGACTTTTCCACCCATGGTCAGCATCCTTTTCAGATCTAAGGCCATTGGAAGCCCATAAAAGCTTAATGTATCTGGGGGTGTTTGGTGTTGGCGAGGGACACGAGGTGTTGGCTTATGACAGGCTAATTGTAGACAGCTTATCCCATGCAATCTGCCGTGAGCGACGTAATGCAGTGACGCCACATATCTTCATTCGTTAGGATGTTTATAGTCAGCGTTGTTAGTGCTGTCCACCCACATCAGATGCTGTATATGGAAAAAAATGAGTGCATGACAAACTCTGAGTTTAGAAATCATAGTTCTGTTTATCCGTCGCGTTCTCTGGACTGTTATACTGACATTAGAACCATCTGTTTGGTTAAATAAAGCCTTAAATCAAACCTTGCTTTGTTTGGTGAGACTTTTTACCAGAAATTACAAAATAAGTGAGCTAATGTTACAATAATGGGTTAGTTCACACAAAAACAAAGATGTGTCATCATTTACTCACCCTCATGTTGAAACTTTATAACTGTTTTAACCTGTGCGCCTTTTTTCATAAAACATAAAAGGAGATATTTAAAAAAATGTCCAAGCTGCTCTTTTCCATACAATGAAAGTGACCTTCATAACTTATCTTTTTAACTTAAGTAATCATATGACAGAAGACTTAAAATGTAGTAGATGAGTCACATGGACTATATTTATGATGCTTTTATTGTGCTTTTTGAGTTTGACATCCACTGGTCACCACTCGATAGAACGTTCTTTAGGAAATATAGTACTATATTTAAACTCAAATCTATTTAGTTTATTAATTTAGTAGTAGCGCTGTCAAACGATTAATCACATATAAAATCAAAGTTTGATTTTGCCTAATATGTGTGTGTACTGTGTGTAATAATGTATATATAAATACAAACACATTCATGTATATATTTAAGAAATATTTACAAGTATATGCATTTATTATAATTTATATTATATATAAATAAAAAATATTTTGTACATAAATAACATATTTCTCTTAAATATATGCATTAATTTGTATTTATATACACATCATAATTACACACAGTACACACAAAAATATTAGGCAAACTTTTATTTTGCATGCGATTAATTGCGATTAATCGTTTGACAGCCCTATTTAGTATATAAACTCAAATTTTTAGTATACAAAGTACTGCACATGAACTCACATTTAACCTCTCTTTTTGTGCTTTATAGAAAAAAAGTTGCATGAAACATGAAGTTGAGTAAATAGTTGATAGAGTTTTCTTTGTTTTAGACCGCATTCAAAACTGAAAGAAACATTGCGTCGACTTTCTCTTTTAGGAAAGTACCCTGTTTTCCTGTAAATGTTTAATATTTCCTCAGATTCACATGATGTGTGGTATTCATAGTAGTGTCACATTACAGTCAGATTTCATGTGGTTAAAAAACCCAGTCATGTTACTTCGCCGAACTGTTTGACCCCATGTTATTTACACAGGAAGTGCTAAATCGTGATCATTAATTAGTCCAGGAATTCTGCCAGGTGACGTTGTCACATTACCTTACATGGCGTGGGATCATTTGTCCTCTTTACCTGAGGTGTATCTGTGTACTCTGAACGTAAGAAACGCTGGCATGTGTTCTTCCAGATTCCTTTGATTAATGGTTAATCACATGATGCCCACAGACCGAAGCTGACGTGTTTACTCTCGTTGACAAATGGATGACTTTGCCCTTTCAAGGACATGATAATGTATCCTCACTCTTTATTTGCAGTTTGCAGGCTTGTTAATGTTACATAGCCGCCGTGACAATGTGTAACATGGTCCATTTCCGTTTTTGAACAGAATTACATAAAACGTGCCAGCTGTCTTTACCACCAATTTCCGATATTTTAAACTTCGCCTTTGACAATATTAATGAATCGAATCAAATAAAAAAAAAAACTTAAATTAAGTTTTAAGATTTTTATGCACACTTTAGTCAAGTCACAGAATTTGTTTACCACAGCTTCATAAAAATTCAACATGTTAAAGGTTAGCAGCTGTGAGAGCAACAGTTTGCATAATGCCTCAAAGATAACAGACTCCAATAAATAAATAAATAAATATATAGATAAATAAATAAATAAATAAATAAATAAATAAAGCAACAGCTGAAAAAATCTATTGTTTATTTTATTTTATTTTATTCAAGAAATAATTGTATTTGTGTTTTGTTATATGTATATATATATATATATATATATATATATATATATATATATATATATATAGATATAGATATAGATATAGATACAAAATAGAAAATTAGAAAAATAGAAAATTCCAAAGAACAACATTTGTTTGGGGGAAAAGTTTGTAATAAAATCTTGACCCCAAACTAGTACACGTGCAACAAAACAATTTAAAACGTGTTAAGTCTCCGTGAATATTAAGACTGACCTAAACTTAGCGTAATCTTTTAGGCTCACAATCACAACAAAGGAATACCCACAAAGTTGTTTGGTCTTTACCTCTTCTCATTTGCCCTGCTTTTTAGGGGAGTTTCAAAACCACTAAACGGGCACATGGTTTTTACCTCCACAGTACTGTTAATTCAATCTGACATGTTATAATGAAGTACTAAATTCCTCCAAAGTCACCCAGCCGAAAAAACAGGAAGTACTATGTACAAGAAGACAAAATTGCTTCACCACACCGCTAGTTGCCAGGGTGTAAACTACATCGCTGTGTGTATACAGCACAGGTTAGTGTTGTCATCAGTTGCCTGGTAACACATCACATCTCATTTTGCAAGTGTTGTGACTCAAAATACATTACAATAGGTTACTACGCTATGAGGAAATGATGAAAATCCACATGATGAAATCTGTTGTATGTACAAACAGGTTCATTCTCCTGATTGTAATATTGTAGTTTTTGTTTATTGTTTTATTGTTTTAAAAATAGCACTTCTGTGTGAACGGTAAGTCTGGTATACTACATGCAGTGAGTGGTTTAAATTGACTGTAATAAGACCTTTAACATGGCACATACACAGGTGGGTGAACGTGCCAAACTCCATTTGCTCTACACAAGCCGCACATGTCTTCGAGTATCTATGTGCAGCAGCATTTACTACTCTCTTACTGTGAAAAAACAAGCCTCCTGTGACACAGATATCAATTAGCATTAGGTAAGACTTCCGGCTTGGAGGGCAAGGCCATATGCTACAGTATTTTCAGGAGTGGTTTTCTGGCTCTGATACAATTAATCACATGTCCCCCGAAACTAAAAGTTATTTAATTATAGGGGATTTTTTTAAGGAATAGCTAGCAGGAAAAGTCCATATTTCTTGACAGATATCGTTAAAATAGGAGTTCTGAGAAGTTTAGTCTGTGAGCTCTCAGCCAACAGCATCAACAAAACTCCATCTATGTATCTGTCTGTCCGTCCTCTGTTTGTCTGTCTGTTTGTCTATCTATCTATCTATCTATCTATCTATCTGTCATCCGTCCATCCGTCCATCGTCCGTCTATCTATCTATCTTTTTATCTGTCCGTCTGTCATCTGTCCGTCTTTCCATCCGTCTGTCAGTCGTGTCCATCATCTGTCCGTCTGTCTGTCTGTTGTCCTTCTGTCATCTGTCCATCTGTCAATCTGTCATCCATCTGTGTCAGTCAACTGTCTGTCTGTCATCCATCTGTCTGCCAGTCGTCTGTCATCCATCCATCATCTGTCTGTCCGTCCATCCATTTGTCATCTGTCTGTCTGTCTATCTGTCTGTCATCCGTCCGTCCATCATCTGTCCGTCTGTCTGTCTGTCGTCCGTCCATCTGTCTGTTGGTCGTCTCTCTGTCTGTCATCTGTCTGTCAGTCGCCTGTCTGTCTGCCGTCTGTCCGTCCGTCCATCTGTCCATCACCTGTCTGTCGTCCGTCCATCTGTCATCTGTCTATCTATTTGTCTATCTATCTATGTTGGTCCGTCATCGGTCGGTCTGTCTGTCGTCCATCCTTCTGTCCGCCTTTCTGACATCTCTCTGTCCAAATGCAGAATCATTTTCTAGAGTAATTATTCTAGATGCATTCTGCATACTAAATACTGACATGCTGAATTAACTTTGTCAAAGTGTTGATAAATAATGGACACGTAGGACATTTTTGAGATGTTCTCATGTTTGGTTGCTCACTCCCATCTGCCTCCTTTTAAAACCACACATGCTTGATTTACAGATATCATAGTGGGTAGACAAAGGCAGAATATGACTATGCCTGTAAAAGTAGCGATTATGCATTCCAGGTAAGAGTGTAATCAAACCACACTTCGAGAGAATTGCTACACTGAGGAATTTTGTTTCATTCTAGCAGGACATCTCCACCCTTTTACTGCAAAAAACACTATCAAAGTGATCAAATCAGCCAGTGAAGACAATATAACCAAAACTGCTATAACCAGGAGAATATGAGGTTAATAAATGGGTTTATTGGAAGCGTATCTACCGTGCATCTGTATGTGACCTCCATATACTGTACCTGTGTGTGGGTTTTATATAGTAAGCGTTCCATGTCCTGTCAGTCTGTATGTATTGTTTCGTTTGCATTTCACCAGATTGCAGATCGCTGACGCCACTCCTGTCTCGTCTGCCACTTTGTCGTATTGTGCTTTGCAAAACAGCATTTTTTTTCAACTCATTACCCTTGACTTGTTGTTGTTCTTACCTGTCAGAATGAGGCAGCAACCTGAGCCGTAAGACTAGACCTAAGGCACATATGCAACAAGAAACCTGATACGTCTGTTCACGCTCCAAAACCAGACAAGCCTTTTTCAAGATAGCACTGTCTCAGTATAAGCTAAACATATATACGTACGTTGTGGTCTTGGCGATGTCTAAGGCCTGTTTCAAACCACATATGCAAGCAGTGTTTATTTTGGTGCCCATTTTAACAGGTTACCGTGCTCACACTGCACACATGAGCAGAGAAACGCTGATCAGCCGGGGTGAAGGAGTTTCAACGCTGTCAGTTTTGCTGCTTAAAGAGTGCTGCACTCAGCGGAAAAAAATGCACTGTAAACTTATCTACATTATCTTTGCAATATGGGCTTTAAAGAAGCAATGGAGTGAATTACTCAGCCATTAATGAAAGTAACAAGCAGTAACAGGCGCAAAAATCACTTTCTATCTGGCTGATTCATTTACACTCTGCTTGTGTGAGCAGAGTGAAACAGGCCTGAAAAAGCTGTTTAGTTGTTACAAAGTTACCAACGAACAGAATGATTCCATTCACGTTTTGTGTGTGTGTTCTGTTTTTGTTTGGTGTTTTGTTTTTGTTTGCTGTTGTTTTTTATTTTTGTTTTTTATATATGTGTTTTTGTTAATGTTTTGTTTGCTGAATTTGCTTTTATGTTTGTTTGGGTTGTTTTGATATGTTTTCTTTTGCTGTTTTGTGTTATTGTGTTTTTTTGTCGGCTTTGTTTTTTATGTTATGTGTTTTTGTTTTGCTTTGTTTTTCTGTAGAGTACTGCAGCAGAAAAAAATGCACAAAAAACTTATTTTTCAACATTATGTTTGAAATATGGGCTTTAAAGAAGTGATTTAGTGTAATGGAGTGAATGGAGTGCTTAGAAAGAAACTGATTTATTCCATTTACATTCAGATTTATTGCTTTTTTTTGTTTTTGTACTTTTTTGTGTTCTGTTTTTATTTGTTTTTTTGTTTGGAGTTTTGTTCTTCTTTTTGTTTTCTGTTTTGTTTTTGTGTTTTGTTTTGCTGATTTTCTTTTTTTGGTAAATTTTGTTGTTGTTTGTTTTTATGTGTGCTTATTTTTTACTGTTATTTATTTATTTTTATTATTTATTTATTTATTTATTTTATTGGTGCTTTGTGCTTATTTGTTTTCCTTCAATTCTAATTCTTTTTTTT
Source organism: Labeo rohita (assembly GCF_022985175.1). Taxonomy (NCBI): domain Eukaryota; kingdom Metazoa; phylum Chordata; class Actinopteri; order Cypriniformes; family Cyprinidae; genus Labeo; species Labeo rohita. The sequence continues at coordinate 5,762,143 of NC_066882.1, forward strand.
TCTTTTTTTTTAATGCAGGTGTGCAACTCTAAACAAAAAAACATATTTTTCCATTGAAATAATCCCCTCTATTCTCGACTTTGACACAATAGCCCCCCCATTCTCTTTCAGCAAGAATGCACAGCCATTGTTTTCAATAATAATAGGTGAGCATATGCAGGAGAAAGATATTAAAATAACAAATGCATCACAACTTGCAAAGCAAATGTGTCTGATTTTCTGGTGGCATAGCGATGGCTGTCTTAATGGCCTTGGATCACTCTGTTAGCACTGGCACTCTGTTAGTACTTTCAGTTCCTCCAGACTCCATAGGGAATTATGTGTTCATGCCCATGCTAAGAATCTGAGAGGCTGTGCTTCCCAACAGGAATTAACATCATCTGTCGCTAGATGTTCCTCACTGTTGAGTACAACTAAGCTTGCCAAGTCCTGGCCTAGCTATTTAAAAGCCTTCTTTTAGCTCCTGACTCAGCCTGGTAAAAACCCACTAGGGGGAAAATCTCAAGGCTATGAGTGCTCTCACAGCCTGTTGTAGTCTATATATAGACAAAACAAAGAAGCTTATAGACAGATAAATTTGTTACATTTTAATAGTTAGGATTATGGTACAAAAGATATAATGGTTCCGTATTACAGTCTGCCTTTAAAATAACATTTAATTTACAATATATATAGTGTGTTTTATGGTTTATCAGTCAATAGCAATGCATTTTTGTTCACCAAGAAACAGTGATTGCAAATAATGAATCAGAACATTTTTTCCAGCAAATGTGTGGCAGTCTTGACTCTTATGTAAACACGCCGTACACCCATACAACCTTTTATAGTGAAGAGGTTTCTGGGACGGCCGGCATGACTCACTCACTGATGACTTTTAATTTCCCTCTCTCTGTCTCACCCTCCGTTTTGGACTTTTCACACCATTGTTGCCACGGTGACACTTCTGCATCCAAATAAACAAACAGAGGATCTGTTGAAGTTGGAGGATGATGAAAATAGAGTAGGCCAGGCGCGGCCTGGTTGATGAGTGGTGTTGGTGAAGCCATAAAGTGGTTGTTGAGGCTGCTTGCTTTTCGCCTCCAGCCAGGCTGAGTGAGCTTTTCCCAGCCTCACTCCCAGAGCGAAGTGGGTCAGGTCCTGGCCGCAAAGGGCATTCCTGCTAAGCACAGATGTGTGTCACAGGACGTATAAGGCCCCTGGGATTTAACACCGAACTGTAGGTTGCCCCAGCAAGTCCTGAGAAAATGCGTGGTCAGCCTTCATGCATAAACTTTACCTTTTGTGTATAACTTTGTTGAATGGTTTTAAAAGACTTTAAATCCAAGTAATGATGGAATGCCCACACAGATGTGGGTTATTATGTTATATTAAATGTAATTCCTTTAATAAAAGATCTTTCACGCAAAAATTAAAATTCTGTCATTAATTACTCACCCTCATGTCGTTCCAAACCCATAAGACCTTTGTTCATGTTCGAAGATGAATGAAGGTCTTACGGGTTTGGAACGTCATGAGGGTGAGTAATTAATGAGAGAATTTTTGGGTGAACTATCCCTTTAATCCAATAGTAACCTGTAGTACGGCTTTGAGCGGAGTCCTTAGCAGCTGAAAAAATACACTACGGGCATCGAGGCAGTAGGAGATGCCTCCTTCTGTGCACAGCTCGAGGCAACATGGTGCTAACACCAATATTCCAGATGTAATGAGGCCATTTGAAATAAAGTATAACTAGTTGAGTCACCTCTCCCATGAACCTTTAGGGAGAAATATGATGGCTGGTGAGTTCCCACTGCCCTATCAAACTGATAAGAAAAATAAATGAAAACATCCCCCGCTGTCAGGTACACATCTGTGCTTTCCAATAGTGTGAGACCGCTTATTTTTTGATGTCTATTTTGACCAAAATCACACTGATGCTTATTTTGACCTTTTGGAAAACAAGGCAGTTTTAAAATTTAAATAATTAAAATAATTTATTAATTTATCAAATATATATTAAATGTAAAAAATATTTTTTAAATATATATTAAATAAAAAAATAAAATGTGTATATATAAGTATGTATGTGTGTGTGTGTGTGTGTGTGTGTGTGTGTGTGTGTGTGTGTGTTTCTAGTACTGTGGCTGAGCTGGCTGGTGTTCCCTCATCTTATCACTGTCTCGGTCATCAGTTAAGTATACCTCACTGTACAGCCTCTGCTAGATCTCCAGCTAGTTAATTATCCTGCTTATTAAGTAGGTTGCTACTTAATTATCCTGAACTATAACCCTGCTAATGACTAGGCAATGTCTGTTATATCAGTATGTGTTAGCGTAACCCAGGTGGATTTTGATCGCTGTGTTTCCTTGCCTCAGGGCATCCCGGCTGTTAGAGTTAGGGCATTGTTGATAAATAATGAAAGTCTCATGGTCTTTTGATAAACTCCATATGAACAGGCAGAGCTTATGCAATAAAGCAACAACATGTGACTGTGCCAGTATGTAGAGAGTCTAGAGACTAGAGAGTCTATCAGGCATGCTACGACTTCCAAACCAAATATGAAAGCATGACAAACATAATTTGTATTGGTCTCAGAGGGCACAGTCCAATCCAGTAGGTTTTGCCCTTTTGAGGTCATTTTGGTGTGTCATGCACACATAACTGTTTCTCATTCTGCACGTACCACAGGCTTTCATATGAAAGCAGTGTTTGCCATTATAACAGGAAACTCTGTTTTAGATAGATAGACAGACAGACAGACAGACAGACAATGGATTGATGGACACAGGGAGGGAGAGATAGATGAGACGGATGGATGGATGGATGGATGGATGGATGAATTGGATAGACAAACGGATGAACAGATGAAGGGACAGATAGATATAGACATTGGATGGGAGGGAGGGAGAAACAGATGAGATGGATAGATGGATGGATGGACAAACGGATGGATGAACAGATGGAGGGACAGATAGATAATGAATTGATGGAGGGACAGATGATGAAGAAAGACAGATGAGACAAACGGATGGATGGATGGATGGATGGATGGTGAGAGACGATGGATAGACAAACGGATAGATGAACAGGTAGATAGATAGATAGATAGATAGATAGATAGATAGATAGATAGATAGATGAGGGAGGGAGAGACAGACAAGACAAACGAATGCATGAACATATGGAGGGATGGATAGACGAGGGAGAGACAGATGAAACAAACAGACGGACTGATGGATGGATGGAGAGACAGACAGACAAGACAAACGGATGGATGTATAGATGGAGAAACGGATAGATGGAGAAATATGATGGATAGATAGACAGATGGATGGATGTACAGATACAGGGACAGATAAGGGAGGGAGGGAGAGATAGACAGAGGAGACAAATGGGTGGATGAACAGATGGATGGATAGATAGACAAACAGATGGATGAACAGAAGGAGGGGTAGATAGATGGATGGATGGATGGATGGATGGAGAGACAGACAGATGGATGAACAGATGGAGGGACAGATAGAGGAAGGATGGATGTACAGATAGATAGAAGATGGATGGAGGGACAGATGGATGGAGAGATAGAAGAACAGATGGATGGGTGAATATGGATGGATATGTAGATGAATGAATGAATTAATAGATGGAGGGACAGACAGACAAACACAAATGGTTAGACAAATGGATGGATGGATGAATGAGTGGATGGATGGACAAAAGGGTGGATAGACAAACATGGATGTATGGATGGACAGAGAGACAGATAGATTGATATTTTGAAATATGGACTGATTATGGATATTCTGATGGATGAATAGATGGACTAACAGATAGATGAATGGAGGGACAGAGGATGGATAGACAGACAGTTAAATGGATGAATGGACAGAGGGACGGACGACTTGATAGACAGAGATGGAAGATAGATGGACAGATCAATATTTTTTAAATATATTTCATAGATAGATAGATGTTTTGTTGGACCGTGAAATATAAAAAGTTGCATAATGCAGTTTTTTTTCCTCCCATGTAAGCATTTTGTAATCTATGATTTACTGCAGAGGCATTGTGGAATTTTTTGCTTACAAAAGAATTAGCAGTGCAGAAAGCAATTTTGCAAAGTTTGTGGGAACTGCTTGGAACTGTTACTTATTCATATATTATTAATTTTTTTTATTGCAATCGCTTTACGCAACATGATCCTTGCAGTTTTAATAGGCTTTAGATTCTCTCGAAAGTACAGTAGCCTTTCATTTCTCAGTATGTTTTTTCTGGGGTCAGTGCCGATCTATTTGCACGCTGGCAGGCTGTAGATCCACATCTCTGCATACCGCAGATATAATCCAGCTGGAATGACGGAAAAAGTGTTATGAAACGACAGTCTATATTTGAAAGCCTTTTGCATGCATGCACAATAGAAAGTCAGTGGAAGAATATGATTATAACACACAGCTCAGCGATCAAAGGCTTTGTGGTTCCTCCTCTGATGCCTTCTGAAAATGTCTGGACTTTACTAGGTCATTTCATCTGGTCAGTGGGCCGCCACATAAACATTTGCAAAGGAAATCCTGACAGGGTTGTGTTCTTCTAGGTGTCACCCTTTTTTATTACTCTTTCCTTAGGGTTAACCTGCCCCACCACAGCTGCCCAATAACAGATGAAAGGACGTGTCTTCTGACAGTTGTGTGAAGAGTGGCTGCTGGTGGACACTAAGCAGTTTATTGTCTAGTATGCAGACAGAGACATAAAATAAATGTTTGTGCTACATTTATTTACAGTACAAAAATCATTAAATATTTTTTTCAATAAAAAAACAGTTTCCTATATGAATATATTTTAAAATTTTATTTATTTCTGTGATGCAAAGCTGAATTTTCAGGAGCCATTACTTTAGTTTCACATGATCCTTCAGTTTTTTTTTTTTTTTACAATTAAAATGCAAGTTAATGCTAATAAAAGTATTCATTTATTAAAATTTAAATTTAAAGTTTTCTTTAAATACTGTCCATTTAAAAGTTTAACACAACTTGACTTCAAAAGTACATATGAAACGATCAAAAAAGGAAGAAACTGAAACAAGATTTAAAAGTTTTAAAGTTCCCGAAATGACAGGTTGCACAACTAATGGATTTTTATTCTAGCTTAATGTAGGATTTCATCTATCCGTGTTTAGAAACAGCATGTGAAATCATTCTCGGTGTATTTTCCAGTGGGAAAATGCTGGTATTGTCTCGCTGTTCCGCATGGAAGGCATCTGTATGAGGTTTCATTTGCAAGAGAACGGCTCCAAACATTTACAGCCATTGGAAAAGTCACGCACAAAGCTTGACCTTGTTGAACGATAGACCACACAGACAAGCATTGCGTGCCAGCTTATTGTGTTTACCTCCTACTCACAGGCTCTGGCTTGATGACTTCCCCTAGTCTGAGATGTTGATGAACAACGTGATAGTACGTTCTATCCCCTTAATTCCACACCATTGCATCTTGCATTTATGCTATTTCAAAATGTTCATTTTGGACATTTTGTCAAGTTAAATGTCCGTTTAATCATTTTCCATTCTGGAAATTTGTAGTTCAGATTCAAATAATGCAAATTGTTTGTACTCTTTTATCTCTCCTTAATTCTTTTTTCCTGCATGAACAAACAAGAGCACAGAACGGTATGGGAATCAGGAGGACAGGTGGTTTCAGGGACGCTAGTGTGAATTGTTTGTCGATTTGAGCCTGTCAAGCGCCTGCAGCCCCAGACTGCGCCCTTTTCTCGTGTCTGCTTCAACTGTTATGTAACTCGCCACCTAACCCTGTTTTCTCTGCTTGTTGCTGATTGGCCCAGAGAAACCTCATATTTGCATATCCTTTCCAAACTGGGCGACTGAGAGTGAGCTCTGGATTTCTCTTCTGATTTACTTCTGCTGTTGTCTTTCAGTTCTATTAAGCTTTAGATAGCTTAACCACATTATTACAAGCTTACACCTGCATTATCGGAGGATGAACTGGATGAACCATAGCAGAGGCCCAGAATGTTGCTTGTTTTTTGCCAGAAATACAGGAGACTGGTTCTGTGAGAAGGAGCTTGAGTCAATAAATTGAAGACTGCTCGGGTTTCTGTTTGCGGATATCATGTTATGTATTCATGCTGGCCTATGCATAAGGGTTTTAACAACAAAATTGTCCTGTTATGCAACGTACAGGGCTCCAGATTTTGTCTAATCAAATCATGGGAAAGGTATTTTACCCATATATAGACCACAGTAAGCCTAAAAGCGGAGCGGTTAGTTTGCAGCCTCTTGAATCTAGTTTGATTGCAAGTGCACTTGGTTTCAATAAATCCTACGGACCACCTAAGATGGATGGTAAACATTTTTAGTTTAATCCTGCAAGCATAATGAGCTTTAAAATCAAATTAGAAACATATAGATGCCCTTCTGCATAACCACATTATAGGTTTGTAGTTGTAAAATCACACAGAAACAACTCCGTAAACATCACACTTCTAGTGCCGCTCTGCCAGCTAACCCAACGCTGATGTTTTAAAGATTCAGATATCATACACTGCTTTTTGCAGGAGGAAATGCTGAAAAGATTAGATAATAACCAGACAAGGCTGAATTCCCCTTCAGTTCTGTATCTGCTTCATATTTTATTTAAGTTTGACGTGCACTGGAGTTGTGGGTCAGGACATGCTCTATTTTCTCACAGAGGCCTTGGGTAATGTCATTTTAGGTCACATCAGCTGACCAGACAGAAGCACAATTACTGTAATTTTGTATGGGGACACACACGTGGAACCGACGTCATTAGGATGATGTCATAGTCAGATGCATGAAAAGCCTTGGAGCTGAGACAATTGGGTTAGTTTTTGCAGTATTTGCACAAGACCGAGCTGTCAGTCGATTAAAATTGTAAGCAAAATAATTATGTGATATGCAAATTAATTCATCCAGTGAATTACATTCATCAGTGTTTGCTGTGAAAGCCTCCAAACGAAGACATTATTTTGGAGGATGAGTAAATCATTGAACTGACATTTTAAATATATTATTCATTTTATTGGCAGATAACTAAATCCACAGCACTTTATAATGTAAATAAATTGTTAGTCTGTAGCCAGATGGATGGCCGTTACATTGCATTGTGCCCTTTTTAACATCTTGTGCAATGTTTACCGCTTTTTTTAAAAAATGCACTGACATGTTAAGATGTAGTATATTAAATATAGTATATTGCAATACAAAAAATATTAATATCTTATTAAAAATATGTAATATTGTTTGATTTAATATAATATAATGTAATTTTAAGATCCCGTAAACCTCAAATTACATATTAAATATACACATTTTATTAAATATATTGTAAATTAAAATTATAATAGGAAAAAATGCATTTTAAATGTATACAGTTTTCTAAAAAGATCCTATTGAGATATTTAAATGCAAAAACACTAAAACAGCAACTTTTATTAAATATATAATATTAAAATTGCAATGTAAAAAATGCATTTTAAATTTGTTTTATAATATCATAAATTCAGAAATAAATTTCAAGCTGTGTGATTACCAACAGATTGTTTTTAAAAGATCCTATAGAGACATTTACATGTAAAAACACTAAAAAACAGCAACTTTTATTAAATATATAGTAATATTAAAATTGTAATATTAAAAAATAAGTGTTTTAAATTTATATTTTGTTTTATAATTAATTCTGCAATGAAGTGCAAGCTGTATGTGATTAACAACAAATTTTCTAAAAAGTTCCTATAGACATTTACATGTAGAAACACTAAAAAACAGCAACTTCTATCAATTATATAATAATATTAAAATTCTAATGCAAAAAATAATAATGCATATTAAATGTATATTTTATATTCTAATAAATTCTGAAATAATTTGCAAGCTGCATGTGATTGACAGCAGATTTTCTGAGAAAACCCATAGAGACATTTATGCGAATACACTAAAAAACAGCAACCGCTGTGGACGTTTAGCTTGAAATGGCTGTATTTTTGTGACCGTTACAGAATTCTATTCATCCATTGCCATCCTGTCTTGCCAAGAGCCAAACACGCTAAGCGGCTTAATCTGTATTTTAATGCACTCCAGTCCAGATTTAAAGTCAGATTAACCTTTTTTTGTAATTTTAGCCAAGTGCAGTTTGATGATTTTGCCCGAACGCATTAACCCCAAATGCATTTCCACGACTACCCCAATCTTTGAAAACAAACCTCTTCAGTGTTTGGTCTTGGACGGTACATAAAAGCTAGAAAGCTGCTTGTGACAGGGATATGACTGGATGCTTCAGCTCTGCCAGCAGCTCCATTGTGACAAATGTGTTTTGCAGGGCAGGTTGTTTTGTCTGGCCTGTTTTCTTTGTGGGCTTTTTGCCCTGGAGCTATTTTCCTCAAAGGAAACCTTGCCATGTCCTTTCTGTTTCATTTCCGAGTCTTATGTAAGGCTGTCACACTTTTGTTCTGCTTTGATGGCGGTTATTCCATGGGACATCTTGTGTACATTACAGAGGCCAATGTCTCATTTAAGTTTTGTGACCCACTAAACATACAATATAACAGCTATTTTCTGCTTCCGACACTGAAATCGAAGCTCTGAGGTGGAAGTATGAGTCAGCTTAAATGTTCTGGGTTGCACTTTAAAAAAGTCAATATGCGTTTCCTCTCTCTCAAGGGGCATGGAACAAGATAAACAAAATCTGTCCCTCTCGACAAATACTCCACCAGCTGCCAATGGAAACAGTCCTTGGGTTGGTGTTTAAAGAGTGATTGATTGAGGGACTTTTGTCCGTGTGTTTCTGGGAATTTATTGATACCATAAAGCTCATTTCGTTTGCTTAGTTTAGAAGTGGCTTGAACTTCATCACTCATTCAAAACAGTGGGAGTTCTCCACACACGATCCGTGTAATAGAGTTCCTTAGACACAAAGCGGATTTAGAGAGGCAGTGTGGGCGTCTCTCCAACTAGGACACAATGTACCGCACGAGTCCGCTCACATGCATAAATGTGCACGCAGCTGTCATTTCGCACTGCTGATGAATCAATGCAGCGTTTGAGTTTGTTATTGGCTTTGGTGTCGGCTGTGTGCAGTAGCTGTTAATGGTCAGACCTAATGTTTTGCACCTTCTCTTGGACAAACTGGACTTTCTGTGCTGGGTAGAGAGAGGGAGGGCTGATACGCTAATCCTGTGCTGCATGCGTGTGTTTACACCTCCTCTCTCATGTCATGTGCTCTCATGTGCACGGAGCAGCTCTTATACAAAGAACTCAGACTGAGCTGGAATGCACAAAGCACCAGGAATCAGGTTCATTTTAGTACACTTTAAAAGAGATTATCTGTAACTTGAAAAATGTTTACAGTAGAACTTCAATGGAATAAACATATCTAAATGTCAGCTTAGTAGTTTTCCTCTGTTAAAAAGTTGTATGTATAATAAAACGCCAAACTGGAAAAAATTATATAAAATCTAAATAAATTTAAATGCAAATTGTGAATATATGTGACCACAAAACTAGTTTTAAGTAGCACTGGTATATTTGTAGCAATAGCCAAAAACACATTGTATGGGTCAAAATTATTGATTTTTCTTTTATGACAAAAATCATTAGGATATTAACTAAATATTATGTTCCATGAAGATATTTAGTAAATTTTGATTAGTAATATGCATTGCTAAGAACTTCATTTGGATATCTTTAAAGGCGATTTTCTCAACATTTAGATTTTTTGCACCCTGAGATTCCAGAGATATATATAGTGTGTGTGTGTGTGTGTGTATATATCTGCATTATCGGTAAATGTCTGAATATATAGTTAAAAGAAGTTATATATAGTTAATAAGAATATATAGTTGGACGTATAATAAAACTGCAGTATATAGATGTAAATTTAAATATATAGATACAAAACTGAATATAAAAATGTGAATCATGAATATATATTTAAAAGTTTTAATGAATAAATAAATGAAACAAGTCTATATTTATTGTAAATTTATTCAGAAGACTTAAAAAAAAAAATACAGCATATTTGAATATATAAGAAGTAGACATACACACCAAAATAGTAATATAGGTTATAAATAAACGGATTATTAATAAATTAATAATAATTATTAAAAAGCCTAATTGGATATTTTGCCATGAAGATGATTTCTATTTGATGATAATAATAATAATAGTAGTTTAATCATTTTAAAATTATTCTTTAATACAAATAATAATATCAAAATATTATTATTATTAATATTATTGTATTAATAATATATTCATCATCTTTGTCTTCCATATGGAAAAAGTAAGTCATACAGGTTTGGAATGACATGAGGCTGAGTAAATGATAACAACTGGTGTGTTTCCATTACAGATTTGTGCAAAACATTTGCGATTATTTTGAAATTACGGGATTCCAATAACTAATGTTACGAGACTAAAATGTGTTTTTTTTTTCTAAGTCAATGTTGGTAGGTTTATGTATATCACAACCACCGCACTAGCCGTAGAAGACGTAGATGTGTATCTTTAGCAAAGCAGCGCAGAGAGCCGCTTCTGAAAAATGCCACGGCGTGGCTGGTATAAACACAAGTATTGGCTAGAGTGGCCAGGTTGGAGACGTAATGCAGTGTAAATAAGGGGTTATTTAAGCATTAATGGCAAGGAAAGCCCCTTATACTTGAGAACGACCATGTATATGAGCTGTTTCTTGGAGGTTACCTGTAAATGCGAAAAAAAAAAATCTTTTTTGAATTGCCTAAAAACCACCTCATGCAAACGTAAAAAAAATTTTGCAATACGTTTTTTTTTTTTTTTTGCGAATTTGACGGGTGTCCATTGGCTGTATTTTCAATTCACAATTTCAGTTTGCGCAATTTGAAGGGTAGTGGAAACCGCTATTGTGATTGATTCTAGACCCTCTATCCACAGTTTCTCCTGTATTATCACCATTCCACCTCTTTACTTCAGTCTAGCTGGTGATTTATGCTGAAACTTTGTGCTCACATTTACACTCTTTTCTAACTTTTTAATAAGAATGCGCTCCCCCGGTGTAAAAGCTTTCTCTGCTTGTCTAGCGTAGTGAACGCTGAAATTTATCTTCTTCCTGAAGGAGAGTGTGAATCCTCGGTAGGCCCGAGTCTTGTTTGTTTTTTAATTTTATCTGAATGCATTACTTCAGCACTGGCTGCCAAAATGCTGGTTTAAATTAGAAGTGTGCAGCATATTTAATGCGCCAACACTGGAGCTCTTCCAACTAGTGTAAAAGTGGATGATGCGCAAAAACAAATGTGGTTAATAATTAGGCATTACTGCTGCATCAGGTCATTTTTTTATTTGAGGACAGAGAGATAAATCTTTGATCGTATAAATAAAACTACCCCATTAAATCCAAGGGATCAGAATGTCTTGAAAGGCAAGAGTGCCAAACGGGGCAACCACTTGGAAGCACATTAGAGTTGTTTAGGGTCAGAAGTTCCTATTTAATGATGTAGGCTATAGATAGCATGGCATAACATGGCTTTAAATGCATGTAGGGTGGAGATTTGTACTCGAATCAGAAGCCTGTGTACTAATTTGCAAGGTCAGATCCCTTGTGTGTCGTCATTTTAGATTCTTAACAGCTGAAAATGTTATTTTTCCCCCAACACTTCAGCAAGCTCACTGTACTTTATAGTCTTTAGGCTATAAACTTTATCATCCTGAAGAAATTTGCAGAGTAACATGTTTTCAGTTGATACAGTGCACATGCTAAAAATCAAATAAACTGTTAAAAAAAACCCACAAAATATGTGTGGTACTGAGCTGCAAAATCACTGCTAGTAACTTTTTGCAGTAAACCATACAACCATAAAGTAAATATTAAAATATGTTGTATTTAAACACCCTTCCAAGCTGTGATGGAGGTGCCAAAGTGTGTATTTTTACTTTTAAAGCCTTAATTAAACTTTTAAATCTGCACGTTTAAAGTGATGTCAGGCCGTAATCTTTTTTCATAGTGTTGGTTTGACTGAAATAGCATTAGCAGCAGCTCTGTAGAAGGTAAGTGAATTAGAGCAGTGTTTCTCAACTGGTGGGTTGCAACACAAAAGTGGGTCATGAAAGTGTACAGTCAAAGATCATCAACAACAAAAAGCGTAATTCTAAATGATTTTCTGCAAGACTTTTATTTTGAAAGATGTGCAAAAACTTCTGTCAAATGCAGTTTAAGTAAAGTGTGTCTGAGAAAAACGGCAATTCGTACATATTTTACGAGGTGTTTAATTCACACGACCTCACTCGTACATATTTTAGGAGTTCCCCAATTTGTATGAATTGGTACGAATGACCTACCCCTAAACCTACCCGTCACTGGGGTGTAGACCAATTGTACAAAATCATACGATCTTGAACGAATTTGTACGAATTAGCCGCCTTGTAAAATACGTACGAATTGGTCGCAAGATAGCGTTGGCTGTCCAGATTCAGTATCTGCAGTCAGATGAGATGTTGTCAGCCTTTAAGGGGTCATCGGATGCCCATTTTCCACAAGTTGATATGATTCTTTAGGGTCTTAATGAAAAGTCTGTAATATACTTTGGTTAAAAATTCTCAATGGTAGTGTTAAACAGCACCCTTTTTACCTTGTCAAAATCAGCTCTGCAAAAATCATCCTGTTCTGGTCGAGGCTGCTTTAAATGTTAATGAGCTCTGCTCACCCCGCCCCTCTCTTCTCTCTGTGGAGTGACGAGCCTGTTTACTTTAGCCACATTTAGCGCATTTAGCCGTTAAACTTGCTAACTAGCACGTTATTAGGAAAGGCTATCGCAAAGATTCATAAAAAAACCCTTATACTCACTTCTGCTGTAAGTAAAGCTGAATCACGAATGATTTGCGCCAACATGGACGGATATATGTAGATCGGGAGGCGCATTCCCTTCACAAACAAACGTAATCCACTACATCTTCAGCGGCTCAGATATCGGGAGTAAATGACGACCACTACGTTCATTATTACATCCATCAACACAACACCTCAATCGCTCAGTCAGAGATATTCTTAATTTAACATATTCTTGAAACAGTGGAGGTCGGACTGTTACAGCTGATTTAGGGTGGGTCTGAGGTAAGATGCTCATGTCAATCAACTATCGTGGGAGTGGCCTCTGTCAGTGTGGCGCCACACCGAGGCATCTGAGAATGGCTCGAATTGAAAAAGGGGATGGATTTTTGCATGGATATTTATCATTATAGGGTAGATGTGTACATGCACTGGCAACACACAATAATGTTCAAATAACATGTAAAAGTGAACTTTGCATCCAATGACCCCTTTAATGTCAGTGTCATTATTCTATAGGTATTTTTGTAACATGTTACAAAATTAAAAGTCTCACACCTCAGAAAAAAACGAACTATCCTCTTCTGTCAGACTTTATACAGTGCCAGTGGCGTGCACCCTCCAATTGCATGTGCAAAATGTGGCAGGACGCTGTATATCATTTCACTAAAGCGCACAAGAAACTACAAGCATGCAACGTGTGAAATAAAAGTAAAGTACCAGTAAATCACATAACGGGTACTTTGTGTATTAGCTGGGAAGGATTTGCATGAAGGTATGAAATTCATTCTAATCAGGAGCAGTTTTCATGCTTGTGTATTCACCATGGTTGTTTCCATAACCCAAAAATGCCCTGTTATTTTCATTTTGTGTTATTCTGTATATTTTTAAATGACTGTGGTTGCTCATTCCAACTTAATTGTAACAAAAACTAGTTTGGGACTGCTATTTAATAGCCTCACCTTTTAGGCTGTTTATATATATATAATCCTAAAAAAGTGGGCTGTGGCTTGATGACCATGGAAACATGGAAACCCATGGCCAAACCAGTTGAGAACCACTGAGTTAGAGGAATGTAAAAACCTTCCACACCTTTTTTTTAAGCTTCAAGTCTAGTTTGTGACTCTTTTTGTGTTTGAAAAGATTTTTCAAACAAATAGCTATGTAAATATAAAAACTAGTTCTGATTTAGTGTGTATGTCTTTCTGTATTGAGAAGCTGCAAACATGTTACTAAACATTTGTGACCCTGGACCACAAAACAAGTCATAAGTAGCATGAGTAAATTTGCAGCAATAGACAACAATATTGTATTGATTAAAATATCATTATTTTCTTTTATGCCAAAAATCATTAGGATATTAATCATCTCCCATGAAGATATTTTGTAAATTTCTTACTGAAAATATATCAAAATTTAATTTCTGATTAGTGATATGCATTGCTAAGAACTTAATTTGGACAACTTAAAGGTGATTATTTCAAAATTGTATTTTTTTATTTTTTTATTTTTTGCACCCTTAGATTCCAGATTTTCAAATAGTTGTATCTCAACCAAATATTGCACAGTTAAAAAACAATTTGTTGAGTCAACTTATAATAATTTACCCATCTGCCTTAAAATTTTAAGTTCAGTCAACTCAAAAAAGTTTAATCAACTTGAAATGTTAAATTGTACTAGTGACAACTTGGATATTTGAGTTCATTCAACTTAAAATTCTAAGGCAGCTGGGTAACAAGCCCAGCATTTAAGTTTAACAAACCAAATTTTTCACTTAGTACAACTTAACATTTCAAGTTGACTAAACTTATTTGAGTTAACTGAACTTAAAAAGGTAGCAGGTTAACAAATTATTTGAAGTCAACTCAACAAATTGTGTGGGTTTTTTTAGTGTATCAAAGTAACAAATCATATATCAATGGAAAGCATATTTATTCAGCTTTCAGATGATGCATAAATCTCAGTTTCAAAAATGACACAGTGACACATTTATGACACATTTAGTGCAGATCTCTTTTCATTTTCTCTTATTTTATGCCTAAAATATGTTTTTGGATGTTTTTCTGTCAGTAAAATTCACTTATCCAATACCTTAACACCATATGATACAATTACATTTATTTATTGATTTATTTATTTATTAATTTTTTTGTAAATATACATTTATAGCTGTAAATAAAGACCAAAAATCCCTTTGCAAAATGTCATTTATGTCAGACATGGTAATATTTCTTTGTTTATTTATTTTTGGCTTATATGTTGTTACTCATGTTGTTGCTCAAGTGTGGAAAGTCTGGGAAGGAGTGAGGCTGTAATTTTATTATGTTCAGGTGTTCTGCCAGCGGCTTCCTGAATTCAGTTGAAGTCGATGTTTCAGTAAAATTAAAGTAACCTGCTAAATCCATCAAACATTAAACAGTGAGCTAAAGTGTGACTAAAATGTCTGGACATTTCTACCTGTCAGACAGGCATAGTGTTATTTCCTTTAACCACTGAATACATTTTAATGTAATTTTGGTTTGTGTTGCCATTTTAATCTTTTAATAGACTCTCATCCAGTTTTATCCAGATCGCACAGTGAACCTGTAAGCTTCATTCACTTGCTATCCTAAAGCAAAGTAGATTTGGCCATTACATAGTGCTTTCTTCAATACCACGGATCTGCCCTGTGGCATTTCACATAAAAGTGTCTCTCATGCCTGGGTTGTTTTTAAAGTTTTCCTTGCAGTTTGAGTCTTGTTCAGTTTGCAGTTTAACTGTTTTCATCTGTGTTGATGAGATATGAATATATTTATCATGCATACAGGAAAGGCGTGTGTTGAACCGTTTGTAAACTAGGACATCTCCCCATCTGCAGTCAATAAACAAGGGAATGAATGCATTATATAAAAAAGTAAATAAACCAACGTGCATGTCATTTTCTGTGCAAAGCCCTGGCCCAAGAGTCTTGCATCCCGAATATGAAGTGTGCATGTGTTTGTGTAGGATTGTAATGTTGTGTGACTGGGTTGCAGCACACCAATAATCTCTAGCATGCTTGTGTAAAGTGCTGCTTTTCCCAAACCACAGGAGAGTTGTAAAACTCTCTAGAGAACACTGTGTTCCTCTTCAGTTGGTTGAAAAATGCTATATGTTGAACATATGGGACAGGTGGGTAATAATTACTGTGTCAAATTCTATGAAGAAACAAACAGAGAAATGCACAGGGAGCCATACCGGCTCGACTTCATCCTGCATTGCCGTGTAAGCACCATGCAATTAGTCTCACTCTTCATACTCATTATTACACCATGACTTCATTTTTATGACTTCCCATATTTCTTCTTTAACGCTGCTTGAGGCATCAAAACAAAAGCAAAACAAGTTGGATGTGTTTGCGTTGAAACCAGCTTATTTCGAGGCTCAAGTTTAATACTTACAACCTTCTTTTCAAGGTAATTCATCTTCATTATGACACATTCAACAGAGATTGCCCCACTTCACTGTGGAGACTTTAACGATTAGAATTGCAGAAGTTGCAGCCGCTTTACTTGACGTAAGGAATGCTGTAAATTTCCCACCGCTGGTCTGTTAGAGGCATTTCTTCCCCTGAAGGTGTAAACAGGAAGAGAAACTGATAGGCTAGTATTTGGAAGAGCTCAGATTAGATAACAATCTCACCACTCAACATTATCTAAAGACATTCATTAATAAAATTAACAAGCATTTTTAGTATTTTTTTTTCCCGTCACTTTTGACATTCTCTAGACTATAAGTAGCTTTGCAACCACACGTCAACTCACTCTCGTTAGAGTATTAGTAGACTGGTTAGGGTTAAGGCTAGTAGAATTAGTTGACGTGTACTTGCAGAGTTTTTAGGCTGCATTTACATTACATCGTTCAGTTGACCCAATTCTGAATTTTTCCTCTCATGTGGCACAGATCAGATATGACCAACAAAGTGTAAGCAGGAAAAAAGTGCGTCGATTACGATATTCTCAGATTGGTTTCAGGCCTCATTCATGTGTGGAAATAAATCTGATGGTGTCTGCCAAAAAACAACGGTGGCAAATTATGTTAACTGAGGTGGATGCTTTTCCAGGTCAGTGTTGCCAAGTCTGCGTTTTTTTCTGCAGAATTGGGCTTATTTTACACTGTTGCTGCAGATTGTTTTTTTTAGTCCATAGGTTAGGTTAAAACGATCTCTTGCCCTATTTCGACGGAGCCAAATGTGATTTGGCTAGTTTTGAATAGCAACTGGCTTGGATTTGTTTCACAGACCTGGCAACCTGTCAGTATGTCTACCTTTGTTTCAAAGACTAAAGTCAGTGCACTCCTATTACTTACGAATGGGAGAAAGTGCAAAGTGCACTATGGCAGAATAGTCCCGCCTTCTCCGTACAAAAGCCAGTCACCAAATGGTAAAGTCACTGCAACTGTCGTTAGAAGCTCCAGTTGTTGTCCAGCGTATTGGCTGGTCTAGCCTGAAAAATAAAGTGTCAGTACTGATTGATAAATTCTGATCTGTAGCATTATTTGACATTTCTTACTGTGGTGTCGATCATAAAACATTGCCAACACATCTTCTGAACACTTCTGTACAGTTTTTTGGCTACATTTAGAAGCGCTTTGGTAAATATTTTGAGACTTCATAACTGGGAATGTGCAGTGTTTTGAAAACTAGGAGACATGAGCGCACAGACAGCAGGTTAAGCTCAAGCTGAGTTGAAGTGTGTACCTTGCCAAGGTAGACTTAATTGTGTCCATTACACTAATGCCTTCTTTATTGCTGTAGACATGGGACGAAAAGACGGCGGGTTATATAACTGTCTTAAAAATATCAACATGCTGATGTCTCCGATTCCAAATGTCTTAGATATATAAACAAGGTTGCACCTTTTTTGTATTGAATAGGATATAACTAGTTTTTAATTTTATGTTATTTTTTTTTCTTCACTTTCGAACAGATCTAAGAAGATTTACATAGTCCTTCAGAAATGAGCACAGCCCTTGCCCTCAAGAGTAATACATTAAAGGACTTACTCTCATGTTGTTGCAAAACCATATGACTTTCTTGTGTGGAACACAAAAGGAGATTTTCTAAAGAATTTTTTGGTCTCTTTTTTCAACATAAATAAAAAGAAATTGAGGTCTGGGGCCTTGAAGTTCCAGAATGAGAAAAAGCACCATAAAAGTGTCATATAAGAGCTTAATGTGACTCATCAAGTGTAGCTCTACTACACATATATTTACTTATTTGAAACTGAAATGTGACCATAAAACCAGACATAAGAGTACCATTTGAAAATCTGGAATCTGAGGGTGCAAAAAAATCACAATATTGAGAAAATTGCCTTTAAATTTGTCCAAATGAAGTTCTGTGCAATGCAAAAATTATGTTTTGGTATATTTACAGTAGAACATTTACAAAATGTCTTCATGGAACATGATGTTTACTTAATATCCTAATGATTTTTGCATAAAAGAAAACTTGATCATTTTGACCCATACAATGTATTTTTGCTTTTGCTACAAAAATACCCCTGCTACTTAAGACAATGTGCAACACTGATGTACGGACGGCATCTAAAATGCAAATTGTTTTCATATAAATAGAGTTACAGAAACAAACAAATCCTTATGAATTGTTATTACACGTTTCTGTCTTTTGCATTTTATTTATTATTTTTATATTGTATATAAAATGGTCAAGTTTAGGTTTGGGGATAGGGTTCAGGGATCTAAAATCTAAATGATTTATTGATAAGAAGTTGATAGTGCATGCATAATAATGTTTACAGTTTGGAAGTTTTAATATGTCCAAATTGTGCATTTCTGCATCAATCAAACCTGTAAATGTTACGTGCTAATACCTGCGTATTAACAATGAGACTTGGCTGACATTATTTCTATATTATCTGCCCTAATTCTGACTCTTTCAGTGAATCACTTAGTCCACTTCATCTGATTGATTCGTTTTTGAATCTGACTGCTCCAGTTCTCAAGTTCAACTCACTGACTCAATGAGCTGGTCCCAGTAGCTTGCTAAAGGGGAAGATTATCACCAAATTACAGCCTACATTTTGGCCTATTTCTCACACAAAACTATATGACTCTGAAGACTTGGAATACATACAACTGTATGAGTCATATGGACTACTTTTATGACACTTTTACTTCCTTTTTTAAGCTTGCAAAGCTTTAATTCCTATTTATTGTGATTACTGTGGAAGGACGAGAGTTGAGCAGCCCATCTATATTTTACAATTAAAAAGTAACTGAGTGTTTTTAAAAAATCTTGATTTCTCCACAATGACTGTTTTAGCCAATGCTTTAAAACATCTGTAAAAATAGTCCTTGAGAAAAATGTTCTAGTCACTGGTTGAAACAAGTAAGCATTGTGCTACTACTCTTAACTGCAGATTCATTTATTAGGAAGGATGTATTGCTTTTGCCGGTTTCTGGAAAATAAATCGTACATTTCTTTGCTTGGGTACAGTATGAGAGATAACACAATGACCTTGTCATTGCGTTGGTGGTTTAGGCCTTTTTTTTAACTTATGTCACGCCATTGTTAAAAAGCATTTTTGTCAACTTCTCCCCACGTCACAGGGGCAAAATTTCCTTAAATAGTATCTAGCCTGGAAGCTTATGAGTCCTGAGTTTCCTGATGCAGGAAAAACTGAATGGTTCATGTGGTCAAAAATAACTTGTACTTTCTCAGAGCTTAGTAGATGCCTGCTAAATGAACATCATGAACACCATGAAAGATCTGTACGTGCAGCACTCATTGGCCTCTATACCTAGCAACCAGATCAAAATATTTTGATCATATTTAGGACACAAATTCTAACATGCAAGCATTAACCAGGTAAAGTCATTATCCTACTATTAAGGCACATGTTGTTAATGCAACAACAACAGGCCCAGCTGTCCTCCTTTTATATTTTAGAAGCAATTATACAGACAATGGCAAGAATGGTTCACCTGTGCAGAGATCAGGCTAACAGCACTCCAAGGCCTCTGTTATTTCATTGAACCAACGTCATAAGGAAAAGATGAACATCCGGGTTGTGTTTTGAAAACACTCACTTTTAACAATACCCACCCTTGAGGTAATATCAAATGTTGTTTACTGCATTTAGTTTCCTGTAGGACTCAGCACTGCCAAAACAAACAGATCCACAATTTTGATTATTCCATAGTCGTGACAGGCTCCAAACATAATTTAAAAAAAATACACACTTTTACAATTATGCTACACAGATCATTAGTGCTATGTAAATAAGTGAGGTAAGCCCAGTTTCCAGAATTTTTCCATCATCTTCTAAGCAGCTATTCTGCTGTTTTGGAATGTAATCGAGGAGCTGTGTGTTTCAGAAACTAATCTTCCAAACCTGTATGCATTCCAAGAAAAATGAGCCTCAAGGAAGTCTGGTGGTGAATTTTTTTTTTTTCTCTCTCTATAAGCATCTAAGATCTGCAAAATTAGATTTCGGATGATGATTCCCAAAAAAGAACACCAGACTGCTGTTAACATGCAAGATTATGAAAAGTTGAACCTTAAAGAGTGAGATTCTTCTGTGGCCTCATATTGTCTCAAATACAACTTATAAGATCTTTTTTTGAGCAATTACATAAACACAAACCATACAATAGCTTAAAACACAAATTAGAACTGAAAAATGCCATGATGGACGGACGGACAGATGGACAGATAGATGAACGGATGGATGGATGGATGGACAAATGGATTGATGGACGGATGGTGGACAGATGGATGTATGGACAAACGGACAAATGGATGGACGGATGGATACATGGATGGATGGATGGACAAACGGACGGATGGATTGATAGATGGATGGACGGATGGATTGATGGATGGATGGATGGACAGATGGACGGCCGGATGGACGGACAGACAGATGGACAAACGGATGGATGGATGGACGGCTGGCTGGATGGACAGACGGATGGACGATGGATGGACAAACAGACAGATGGATGGATGAACAGACGGATGGATAGTCAGACGGACGGACGGATGAACGATGAATGGTCGGATGGACGGACAGAGGGACGGATGGATGAACGGATGGACAGATGGATGGATGGACAGACAGATGGACGGATGGATGGATGAAAGGATGGGTGGATGGATGGACAGATGAACAAACAAATGGATGGATGAATAAACAGATGAGCAAACGGATGGATGGATGGATGGATGGATGGATGGATGGATGGATGGACGGATGAATCAACAGAGATGAACAGATGGATTAACTAACAGACAGATAGATAGATGAACGAACAGATAGATAGATACATGAACAAACAGACAGATAGATAGATATTCAATGGATGAATGAACAGATGAATAGATGAACAAAGACGGATAGATAAATGGATATTCGATGGATGGATGAACAGACAGATAGATGCATGGATGGATAGATGGATTTTGCTTTCATGCCTTCTGGTCTTTTTGAGATGACCAGTGAGATTTGTGTGTGGGAGTAGAGAGAGTATTTATGGCAGAAGACGTGCTGATTTCACTCCCAGGGGACCCGAGTGCTGATTGGCTGAGAGTCACACTCGGCTCATACAGACATGCTCGTATTCAGTCATGCTGCTGCATGTGAGTGTATAAAACACCTTACTTTTCTACATGCAAATAAAGTATGAGATTCAAATTCCATAACTGAAATGATGACATTCAGCAAGCAGTATAAAGTATTTCTTTGTTTTTTTGCCATGGACCTAGAGTAGGTTAGAAGGTTAAATGCCTTACTGTCAAGCATGAGGTGTCCTGAAGACAGATGCGTTCAGTTCCAAGAACTGACACGCCTACAGTATTTGCATGAGTTATCACTTTATAATTGTTCTGCAGTGTTTTTCAACTAATATTTTTTCAGTTAAGAAATGAAATTCTATGCATATTATTTGATTTAATAGAAGGGTTCCTTTAGAAATAAGATGTTCTTTGATGATCTCAACAGCACTTGGCAATATGATTCTGTTAAAAGAGAAACATTCATAACAAGAACAGTTTCATAACCAACAATAATAACTGAGACTTACAATTGTCTTTACATGTCTGCTTAAGATGTTTCACTATTGTGAAATTAAAACAGTTTGAACTTACCCTAGGGGACCTAAAGAGGTTAAAAGGGTGCAGTTCAGCTGGTTTTGTAAAGCATCCCAGGTGAGACATCTGACCCAGAGTCGACCTCTCCCTGTACTCGCACGCATTCACAACGTATAAAGTTATACAACAACAACAATACGCCAGCAATTCAACTGTTCAGATTACAATCTGAAGCACAAAACCATGCCACTCAGAATACTATATCCTTTCCGGCAAGTCGTTAGATGCAGAAAAACAAGTTGATCTGTCTGGCACACATATATCAAATTACAATCAAATAGTTTCAAAACACTTTTACAGAAAAGTCTGATGTTAATGTTTAGAATATCTTAATGTCTTCATGTTGAATTTACTCTATGCATGAGTGTAATGTTTCTAGTTGGATAAAGTTGGCGATATATATATATATATATATATATATATATAATCAAGCAGTTAATACTTGCTACTTAGTACATTCATAAATAGCAAGATACTTGCATTAAAATACTTATAGTAGTTGCATAATTTGTTATTAATTATTAGTTTAATTGATTTGAGTTATTTGAGTGGCAATAATAAAGGTATAGTTTACCCTCAAGCCATTCTGGGTGTATATGACTTTCTTCTTTCAGATGAATACAATTAAAGATGTATTAAATGTTTGGCTCTTCCAAGCTTTATAATGGCAGTGAATTATGGTCGAGATTTTGAAGCAAAATAAAGTGCATCCGCCCATCATGAAAAGTACTCCACATGGCCTGGGGGTTAATAAAAGATTTATATAGTTTTAAGTATGGATTTTTTTTTTTTACACAAACACATCGATTTGCATCAGAAGGCCTTTATTAACGTCCCGGAGCTGTGTGGAGCACTTTTTATGATGGATGGATGCACTTTATTGGACTTCAACAACTCAACAACTTAACTTCAACAGCCATTCACTGTCATTATAAAGCTTGGAGCAGCCAGGACAAATTTTTGGCTGAACTATCCCTTTAAAAACTATGAAACCAGTAAGATTTTGTTCAATTTATAACAGTTTGGTGTCATGACAAGCTTAATTACTATTTAATGATGTGTATGGCTGAAATGGTTAAGAGATGGATATATAATTACAGCGTTAAAAATTTCTCATATCGCCCACTCCTAAGAAGTTCAACAGAGGAGTTAATTAAAAGTTGTCATGACGTAATACTTCGCATAATACATAGTACAAGTCTTTAGTCAAATGTATCAAAACACTCCCAGAAGTCCAACAATCCAACAATTTTGAAGTACACATGGGCTGTTCATGAAAACTTTTGGTTATGTAATAAGGGCACCTCACTTTCGCCCAAGACACATGTCAGTGCTAGAAAACAAGCTGTGCTTGTCCCGTGGTAGGACTCTGAATTCGAGGCTTTCCTGTGAAATCCTTAGTCTCATGCTGGTGGCCTTTGTTCTGCCCCACTTGGTCAGAATAAGATGTTCCAGGCACATTCTTTGCGAGGCTGGTACCACAGAGAGAAGCAAACCTCTCACACAGACAGCGATTCACAGTGTTTTCTAAACCCCTGAGGAAAGACGGGCACAGTTCTCAGATCTCAGGCGTTTAGAAAGAATTCCAGCACTGTTAAATAAGAGCACCTTCCCTTCGGCCTCCTACAAAGGGTCTCTTTTTGAGGAGAGCTTAATAAAAGCAACTCAGATAAAGTTGCAGGACCTTTCTTGCTATTTTTACACACTCATCAAGCTGAGGAACTAACTAACAAAAGTTGTGTATGTTCAAGCAAGTACCCCATGAAGGATTAGAGTCATTGGACAACTTCTGCTTGGTATATCTGACCTCTTGCACCAGCCCTGGGTTTAGTAAAGAGTTTAGGGTGGAACTACCACCCAGATGTGTTTGTGAGGCAACATCCTTTTATGATCGTGTGAAAGTAGCTAATGTTGCTTCCAAATCCTCTTTCTATAGGTGGAGTGCGGTGAACTTATCACATTCCCACACCCGTGTAGAGAACGTAGTGGCTTACCTCAAATAAACACAAAACACAAAATGCTCTGTCAGAAGAGATAGCTGTGTAGGTTTATAGGAATACACTGTTGTAGATTATTCTTGAAGTCAAATTAAATTCATTAGTCTCCGACTAATGTTCACTGTTTACTGCTTTTGCAAAACAGTGAGGCAATTCAAAAGATTGTGAGAGATTTGAAGTGTGATAGGTGGATTTTAAAGCATGAGAAAATTATAAAAGACATCCAACAATTTGAGAAAGATTCAATATATGAGATATTATTAGTCAGTGCATACACAAACATAAATCTTGCTGTCGCATCTGAATCTGAAAATGTGGTTTGTACAGTGGAAATTTTTTACATGCCTGTGGTTATGACTTGCATGCACCTTAGTTGAACAATGGGTCATGTATTTGTTTCTTTTTTATGTCAGAAGCGGCTTGACCATATGCCTAGTGCTGCACTAGAAACCTTTACAAGGGAGGATAAATATTTTCAAATGCATTTTTTAAAAGTCTTGTGTGGGTTATATAATTTTTATAATCTTATAAAGACTTGTGTATTTATACAAGTTAAGTAACTCTTATATGTATTCATTTGGATTGGACTTTGGTTGCTGTGATGTAATTTAAAGGAAAATTTACAGAAATTTATAATTACTTTACTTAGAAGCTGAACACCGGTCGGTGCATTCTGTAAAAGTAGTAAACACTTTCAGCTAGTTATGACGTAGTCTATTTATACTGTCAACTTTCTTCTAAAGGATTGAAAGAAAAAATTCCGAAGTAAACATCTGTCTCATTTGATTCTGTCTCTACAGGATGCACCTGGGAGCGAGAGGGAGGCTTTTGTATAACGTGAGAATGAGGTAACAACTTCTACATGGCGGATCGCACTCAAGAACTTTCCACAACAGGGTATTAGATCTGAGGTTGAGGAAATAATGTCACTCTGCTGAAAAATGGCACAAACAGCCTACTGTGAGCCTATATTTACATGAGAGGACAAACAAGTAAAATTCTCAGTGCACTGTAACTCGCTCGCATGCAAAGCCGGCCACACTTCACCAGGCTTTGACATAGAAAGCCGCCCACTATTGCAAACTGAAACAGATGTTTGGGAGTTGCGTAACAGCAGAGGTCTTGCAGCTGTTTTGGGAAGGAGAGAAAACACCAAATCACCAGCTAATTCGGTCTGAACATTGTACCATTGAACAGTGTTTGCACTAGGTTGTTTACACCAGTCAAAAAAATATCATGAAAAAAAAACTTTGCTTTGCTTTAAACTTTATTAGTTATATAATAATAATAATAATAATAATAATAGTAATTTTTAATTATTATTATTATTATCATCATCATCATCATCATCATCATCATCATTATTATTATTATTATTATTATAGTTCATTGGTTGCTTTGTTATTTGCCAAAAGACAGAGTATTATTACCCAATTAAATAGCATTCTTGGTATGGATCTTCATATTCACAAACTTCACAAATATTTATTAATTTACGCTACCAGTTTTTGAACATTGTGATATATTTTTTTTTCTCTTCTGCTCACCAAGCCTGGATTTATTTTATTCAAAGTACAGCAAAAATATTGTCACTATTTAAAATTATTTGCTGCTTAAAAACATTTATTATTATTATTATTATTGTTGTTGTTTTTGTTGTTGTTAAAAACAGCTGAATAGAATTTTTCAGGTTTCTTTGATGAATAGAAAGTTCAGAAGAACAGCATTTATTTGAAATAGACATCTTTTGTAACATCATAAATGTCTTTATCGTCACTTTTGATCAATTGAAAGCATCCTTGCTAAATAAATGTATTAATTTCTATCATTTATTTACCACCCAAAAATATATACAGACTCCAAGCTTTTGAATAGTATGTTTCATAAAATTCATTTCACAAAAGCTTATTTCAGATAAATGCTGATCTTTGCATCTTTCTGTTCATCAGAAAATCCTGAAAAAATGTACTCATCTGTTTTAAATATTAATATTAAATAATAATAATGTCTCTTGAACAGCATATTAGAATGATTTCACTGACACTGAAGATTGAAGTAATGATGCTGAAAATGTAGCTTTGATCACAGGAATAAATTACAGTTTACAATATTTTCAAACAGAAAGCAGTCATTTTAAATGTTAAAAAATATTTCACAATAATACTGCTTTTTCTATATTTTGAATTTAATAAATGCTGGCTTGGTGAGCAGAAGAGAATTCTTTAAAAAACATTAAAAATCTTACTGTTCAAAAACTTTTGACTGGTAGTGTATGTGTTTGTGTTATTAATTTTTAATATGTGGTTTGTCTGTTCTGTTTGGAATCAAATTGTCTGCCTTTTTGCCATTTACAGAACAATTCAAGGGATTTTAGTTTGATGGCATATATAGCTTGCTGTTAATAGCGGCAATAAAACGTTAATGAAACCTCAGATCTGAGTGCATTTGGATTCTGATATTTCCAGAAGTCATTTCCTTTTAAGCCTCCACCCATTTGCAATAGGACCCAGTGGACACAACTCGCTAGATCTGCCTAAACCTTCGAATCAACTTTATTACCATTCACCTTATCGGACCTTCTGCAAGAAATACTGAAATCTGGGTCTTACGTAGAAGTCTTACCCCTGGGACCACTCAGAGACTTGCGTTACACTGAGCGTAGCCTTCCTAAGAAGAGAAAGATGAGGGTTTCACACGCCAGCTTTGTTTTCTCACTATGCTTTGCCTCAAAGCCTTACGGATTACTACAGCACGGTAGCCATTATGAACTTACCTCTAGATCTATTAAACCGTCTTTTTTCCCATGTATGGTTTTTAATAGCCATTTTAACAGTTCAGTGGAAAGTTCCAACTATGTATAGTTTTTAATTATGCTCACTGAGGTCAGTGACATTTATCTTGGAATTTGATTATTCCTTCGAATGTCATTGCATGCAATAAAATGTGAGCAGTGGGAGATGCCACTGCATATTTCAATACTAAATGTCAATCATAAACCATACCATGCATGCTGAAGGGACAATACTGGTGTAAATAATTGCATTATGAGGGCCTTATCTTCATGGACTTTACTCCTGGTATCACTTTATCTCAATCCTATATTAAGGCCAGCGAAGATTGTGCCAATTTTGCATCGACGCAATTAAAGTTGGAATTTTTATGGATATTAATAATCTGAGGGCAGCTTATCTGAAATGTTACAGAGGTCATAGACAATCATGTGAACTACTAGCGAAAAATCCAGAAGAATGAGGCTCCAAACTCAAATCAGTTTTATATTTTACTCCTTGGATAGCCTAGTGAGATAAACGGCATGCTATCTATTAGCCTTGATCTCACCATCAGGGTCTATTTTGCCAGAATGACCGGCTGAATGTACTTTTTTCTACTTATTATATAAAATGCATGAACTTTACTCTTGGTATCAAACACTGTACCTCAATCCTATATTAAGGCAAATGACGATTGTGCCAATTTTACATCGACACATTTAAAGTTGGAATTTTTATGGATATTAATAATCTGATGGCAATTTATCTGAAATGTTACAGTGGTCATAGACAATCGTGAACATCCAGTGAAAAATTCAGTAGAATGAGGCTGCAAATTTAAATCAGTTTCGTATTTTACTTCTTGGATAGCTTAGTGAAATAAACGGCATGCTATTTGTTAGCCTTGATTTCACCACCGGAGTCTATTTTGCCAGAATGACTGGCTGAATGTACTTTTTTCTACTTATTATATAAAATGCATGAACTTTACTCTTGGTATCGAACACTGTCTCAATCTTATATTAAGACAAATGAAGATTGTGTCAATTTTGCATTGACATTTAAAGTCGGATTTTTTTATGGATATTAATAATCTGATGGCAGCTTTTCTGAAATGTTACAGTGGTCATAGACAATCGTGAACTACCAGTGAAAAATTCAATAGAATGAGGCTGCAAACTCAAATCAGTTTTGTATTTTTCTTCTTGGATTGCCTAGTGAAATCAACCGCATGCTATCTATTAGCCTTGATCTCAGCATCGGGGTCTGTTTTGCCAGAATGACTGGCTGAATGTACTTTTATATGAAATGCATGAACTTTACTCTTGGTATTGAACACTCAATCCTATATTAAGGCAAATGAAGATTCTGCCAATTTTGCATCGACACATTTAAAGTTGGAATTTTATAGATATTAATAATCTGATGGCAACTTATCCAAAATGTAAACTACCAGTGCAGACTCATCTGTAATGCATTAATTCCGTAGAATGAGGCTGCAAACTCAAATCAGTTTTTCCCCAGCTAATTGAGCAAATGTATTTTACTCCCTGGATAGCCTAGTGAAATAAATTGCATGCTATTTATCAGCCTTGATCTCATAGTTTGGGTCTATTTTACCAGAATTACTGGCTAAATGTATATTGTTCGACTATCTCAAACCTATATTAAGGCTGATGAAGACTGAAACATTTAAAGTTGGAATTTTTGTAGATATTAGCAATCTGATGGGAACTTATCTAAAATGTTATATGCATGAGGTCATGTGAATTACCATTTTAGTAAAATTGGAGAGAATGCTCCTACATGAAGACAAAGAAAAGGCCTGAGCAAAGTATTTAGTGTAAACATAAGGTTTATTGCAATGTGCATTTTGCATCCAAAAATTGTTAAAAAAAAAATACCATGGACACAATGAAGCAACAATACCCATGTTTCAAAAAGACTGCTGTCAAAAACGTCTCCCTGTGAAAAGTTCCACATGGTCCTGTTGGCTTGTGAGTATTAGGCAAGTCTTTGGTAGTTAGAAAACACAAAGTTCACTGAAAAACATGGCCCTTTTCAGACACCGTCGTGCCCGTTAGTTGGTTGGCATAGAAGGTCAACAGAACATTCGCAGCAACAGTATCCACCCCACACCGCCGTCTGTTTCAGAACATTTCGCTTTACATCAGTTGCTAAATTTACAGAACTATGCAAATGTATACAGATTTTCATTCCCACAATAAGAGAAAAATCATTTTTTACACATAGCCCATATAAACAAGTTGATTTTGTTCCGTTTCAAAACACAAACAAGCAATAATCCCCATAAGCAGCAGGCCCCATCTGCGGAGATACAAGCGATGCTATACAAATCATGTGGCAGGAGTCACCGCTGCGGACGTCGCCACTCTGTACGAGTCCGTCTCGAACGTCCTTAACTACAGGAGCTAAGAAATGTCCACAGTACTAGGGATCAATGACATGGAGGGCATGAACGCATGAGTCCCTTGCGTCAGGTGGGGCTGTGGGGGTATCTCGTAGGGACGTACATTTCCTTGGCTTGACTTAGATAAAGGCCGAAGTTTCGCTCTCGGCCAGCTCCGTCAGGCAAACCCCTCTCCGTCTCTTCGTGAGAGGGACCAAGGGAAAGCAAGGCTGGGCCCCCTTCCTAGCAAGGGGCACGTCAGTCCCGTTGTACAGTAACCTCGGACGTCTACGTCGCTCTCTCTTTTCCACGTTAGTCCGAAGAGATTGTCGGATATTACTGAACTAGGCCACTTGTACGTCGTAATGCTTTCATTTCAGGTCAGGTTTTCATCTGTACAGCCAGCTTCATCTTGAAGTTGCATATCTGGAGGTCCATTTCAGGTGAGAGCTGTGGCTCTGCCCGCCCCATGGCAGAGCCACTTATACAGCAGATCCCGTGCTGCTGTACTGGCGCTCACCATCTTCGCAGGACCCCAGCTCCTGAGGCTCCAGGGGGAGGCTCGAATCCGAGGGCAGACGTGACTGAAACTTCTCCAGCTGCTCTGGGCTTGCCAGGTTCTTCAGCAGGCTGTTCTCACGTTCCAGCTGGTTGTTCTTCTCTGCCAGTTCCTTGATCTGCTCTTTCAAGATCTCAACTTCCTCTCTGACTGCATACATTAAGTGATTCTTCACAAGATCCTACAAGAGAAAAATAGAGAATAGAGTTGAGTTTTCATGACCACACCAAAACACCTGACTGATGCATGCATTGAGTAGAATGAGGCGAAAACCATGAATCCAAATTCTCCTCAACTAATCAAGCATGCATTTTACTCCTTGTGAAATAAGCTACATGCTATTTATTAGGGGCCCTGATCTCACCATCACAGTCTGTTTTGCAATACTGATCAGCTAACTGTACATGTTCTACTTATTCATTTTACTTTTTCTGAGGGGGGGAGGGGATCAATCTAAGAATTAATGCATGTTTCTAACTTCCTGCTTAAAAGTTGCAATTTTGTAATGTGAATCCAGTTAATTATTAAAATATTCTCTATTGCAAGCCTGATTTCTATATTGTAAGGGAGCAATTTTGATACACTAATAAAAAGCATTTAAAGATTATTTGTACAAGATACGGCCATTTACAATTAAATATTAATATTTAATTAAAAGCAAGAGTTACTAAGAGGATTAAATAGTTTAAAACAAAAACTTTTCCTAAAAAGAGAACAACATCCTAATAGTCAAGGTATTCAAACATGGCTCTGGATTACCATGTTTACATCTATTGTGAGCATGACATATATAGTAAAACAGAGCAATCTTAATATATTAAGATTATATAAGTGACCGTTTAAAGATTTTTAGGATATAGTAGTTATGGATCTACATATAGCATTATTTCATATGCATTTTAGTAAGTATACCTTAAGACCTTTGGTTAAAAAAAAATAAAAAAATAGTTACAGATGTTACTAAGGGGAACAAGTAGTGTAAAACAAAGACAAAAGGGTGCATGTATTGTTGTATGGCGACCTTTGACTTTTACTGCAGGTGGGATAACAAAGCAAATGCAATGTAGGTAGATGCAGCAGCTCTAGAGCGTGCCACGGCTCTGGTTACAACCTACACAGAAACTAGATACTTTCCACTGCACTTCTACAATCGTGAGCTTAGGCTAGTAGGGGGATTTGATCGTGGTGGTAAAACAACTTACCATTGCTTGTTCGATCTTGTTGTCAATTGCCACAACGCTTGCGCCAGAGGCACTGCAAAAGACAAAGAAACAAGACATTAGAGCGCAGTTCAGGCACTGCAGTAGTAAACAAGCTCTTAGTGCGCGACATCTGAGCTGAAGCGCAGCGGACGGCGCAAAACGACGAAGTACTATTTAACGTGTTAAATGTCTGAGAATTACTATCGACCGTCAAGAAAACATCCTATAATACCATAGAAGTCTGCCTACCTGTTGTCTAATTTGACCGATACTACATCCCCTCCTAGGAAGGACGAGAAGAAGGAGATGGAGAAATTGTGTAGCTGATAGACTGCGAGCTCCATTGGCGTTTTGAACATCTCCGTGCTCATGTTAAGGACAAGACCCGTCTGAATAATACTTCTCGCCACGTTTGCGACTTGTTTGAACACGGCTTTAAGATCCTGGTTGGTTTGCTTCGGTGCGCACAGAGAAGCCAGCCGGGCGCTACGAGTAAACTAGGAGCGGTTTCAGAGAAACACTGTCGGCAAGTGATGCTATTTCTGCCGCAGCGGGGCTTTTATACTCGGTGCGTGACGTCGTATGACGCATGCATAGATTATTCAAATGAGGCTTGTGGCATAGATTTTCTATCTGCCCTCTCACTGAACTCGCTCAAAGAACACACAGCATGCTGCAGCAGCGAGCCGCAAGACAAACCCTCAAAACACATCAACACAAACAAGACACGCCATTAACGAGTGGCCGTTACTTGTTGCATCACTATGTTTTGGTAACCGATAGTTATGACTAGCTTCGTGAAATAGATAGCCTACGAGAATGTATTTGTCACTGAGGAACATGATGTTCCTATAAACCTCATCAATTTGTTACATGGTGAAAATCAGTAATTGAGCAGTTTGTTAAAGTACATCTATGTCTTCAGGACCTTATAAGTTTACAGTTTTGCAATTGACAGCTCAAGCAAAACAGTTTGGGATGGGAAGTGAGTTTAAACAGAAGTTTCTCACAGTACTGTTTAACTTCAGCCTTGAGTGCCTCTAGTGGGTAAACTGTGCATAACAGACATAAACACGTGCTTGAGCAAACGCTCTATGAAGCCTGGGATCAAAGTCAATGACACTTCAACACTTGGATTGTCAATAAGCTAGTGTTTGCACATTTTGCTCACTCAGAATGTAAACAAAGTACATGTTAAACTGTCTGTTAGTTTAGTTTTTAGCATTAAAGCTCATACCAAAAGTCCTCATTTTACACAATCATATTTGTCATATTTTTCATCTTAAGTAGCATGGATATATTTGTAGCAAAAACACATTGTATTGGTCAAAATGATCGAGTTTGCTTTCACGCAAAAATCATTAGGGAAACTTAATTGATTAGTAATGCATTGCTAAGAACTTCATTTGGACATCTCTAAAGGCAGTTTTTTCAAAATTTATTTTTTTCCCCTTTTTTTGCACCCTCAGATTCCAGATTTTCAAATCTCGGCCAAATATTGTCCTATTCTAAAAACATCAGTGGAAAGCTTATTTATTTAGCTTTCAAATCTCATGTTCAAAATATTGACCATTATGACTGGTTTTGTGGTCCAAGGTAACATTTCATAATTATGAAGCAAATTTTCTCAATATGCATTTATGTCACAAAATGACATTTTTTAAGCATATTATCAGCTCTAACTTTTCTGAGTGGACCAAGAATTTGTCTAGATCCCAGTGAAGCCCTTTGAAAGGTGACGGCTCAAAGTTGATCCACCTAATGAGATTTCACAGAAAAGCCCAAATTAGTGACCGCAGTGCTGTCACTTTTCATTTCATGCTGAGTTAGTAACGCTGCCCGATTAGATTTCATAGGGACGCTCCAGAAGGAAGTTAACGTCTTCTCGTTTGACAGATTCTGAACTCCTGGCGAGCTCTAGTCAGGATAATTGGCAAGCGCTTGTACAGTTTGTACGGTATGAAATGATAATCATACCTCAGATGAAGGGGGAAGACCATACAGTGCCCTCCTAATTTAAAAAGTTATGTATCTTGCTGAGGGTCTGAAGGTAATTAAGTGTCAACAGAACCTTCCCGCTTTGCAGATTTAGTGTAAGGTATTCATTTTAGTAGCTTGATGTGACAAAACCAGGACAACCAGACTCTCTAACAAAGAGAGAACTGCATGCATTACATTCCAGGATGTATTGTACTTAAAACTTGTTTGGGATTGGATAAATAATGCATTAATAATTGGAATAATGCATTGTTGTGATGCAGCGAACAGATGCTTCATTCATCACAAAAGTGCACATCACAGTAAACACAGATGTGCCATGGTACAGTATGTCTCTGTCTGTCACCATGGCCAGGGTGGAGATGTCCCAGACTCGCTCCAATAAACAAATCCTTAACACCGCTACTACACAGTTTAAAACAAGGTTGGAAACTTAAAACCGGTTTTAATGTATATATAGTGTACTGAAATGTTAATTATTTACACTTGCAACGAGTAAAACTCACTTTTTTTTTAAAACAAACCTAACCATACTTGGTAAACTTGGTTAGCATTTGCATACGTAAGGACACACCAATAATTACAATGATGGAATGTGTGGAATGATGCATTTTCGGTCTGTCAAGTTTGCATTCTGTGAATAGCTGCTGCTTATTAAGTCAAAAAATTAAATCTGGTTTACTTAGAATGACACCTAGACAGAGACCCTCACCATACTGGTGAGTCAAATATTTAAATAACATCATCTACAATGTAAACTTGGCTTTGTGTCCAACAAAATGAAAAAACAAGTTATGCAAGATGTGCATAAGCCATCTGTAATTACTTTCTAACATGATCCACAGCAGATGATGAATCCCGCCACGCACTTCGCTAACTGAAACATAACAATTTTCGCACCTCGCAGAGCAAGACGTGCAGTATTCCCCTGTTCGAGTGGTTAGACGAGACTAACTTTCCTAACACACCTTCACAATTAATCCGTCAGCTGTCAGTAGTAATAATACACTCACATGACTCCATCATTCTGACACTTACCGCCTGTCCCTCCTCTTAAATAGACTAGGTGAGTAGAAAGGTGGTAAACTCATGGCCGTTGCTCTGTGAGAAAGTCACTTAATGGCAGACGCAGCCCAAGATTCAACTTTGCGGCTGTGTGAGTGGAGTGAAAATGTCCCATTCTTTCAGCTGGATGGGAGGGAGGTGGACATACAACGATGTTGTGTCTCCCCCCCCCCCCTCTGTTCTCTGGACTATTCTCTGGAGACACATACTCAGAATTTCTGTTTTGCACATGGCAAGTTTGATTAGTGAGACTCATTGTGACATGATTGAGGGCAGAATATTCAGGGAATGATAAATTACTAAAGTCAACAAAATGACAGTGCTATACAAATGAGGTCTAACTGTTGCAATCTGGAATTTCGTGGAATGTGATGGTAAATTTCCATTTAGAATTTTCCATATCCATTTATGGTATGTGTTTTTACAATTTAAGTTCCCTTTTGTTAAAAGAGAAAAGACATGTTTCAACTTTTAGGTATATAGCGTGGCGTGCTCATTTCTTTGTTTTTTTGCGTCTGACAGTCTGAACGGAGTCATGCATGACTGCAAAAAAGCAGTTATGCTGTACATTCATCGTACTGTATGGCTGGGTGTTTGTTTGCCTACGTGCAACATGTTGGTACAGGAGATGTGCATGCAACGTGTTATGTAAAACGAGACTAGGCATCCATTACTTTAATTCGTTGGATACTTTCAATTGTTTAATTGCCTGAGTCAGGAACGCATGAATAATTCTTAGACATAATTCAGGTCAGCCTGTGGGCGAACAAGGCTTTTGTTTGTATGGCATCTGTAAGATAAAGACTTTTCATGTTCCAGTAGTATAGCCTTCCTTTTGAGTATGATGTGCAAACATGAATTTTTTTAAGCTTGTTTTTCCCTCGTCAGGATGACCTGTCATGTATTGTACTTTCACAGGAACCCTTGACTTGACCTACTTGAGTGTTAATACTAAAAGCGCCAGGTCCTGCCCTGAACAGCCAGTAAGACAGGAATTTAGGCCAAAACGATACAGAACAGTTGTAGGACTTTTGCAAGCAATGAGTGACGAGTGACTATTTTATTTTATTAAGAAACATAAAACAAGTCTGTTTCGCTCACCAAGGCTGCATTTAATTGATAAAAAACACCGAAAAAAGATTACAATTTAAAATAACGAATAATATTTTAATATTGTAAGTATTAATATACTTTATTACTTCAGTCTTCAGTGTCACATGATCTGTGAGAAATCATTCTTTTATGCTGATTTGCTGCTTAAGACACGTTTCTTATTATTATGCTGAAAACTGTTTTACTGCTTAATATTTTTGTGAAAAACATATTCTTTTTCAGGATTCTTTAAATAGCTAAAGGTTAAAACAAAGAACTTCTGCTTGAAATAGAATCCTTTAGTAGCATTATAAATGTCTTTACTGTCACTTTCAATTAATTGAATGCATCCTTGCTGAGTAAAAGTATTGATTTCGTAATCATGCAATCAAATTAATTTTGACCCCAGATTTTCGATTGGCATAGCGTAGGTTTGATTGCAGTCCTCTGCAATGCTCATGAATGCACATTCCCATTGATATGGAATGAAATGAGGTGCGAAACGTCATTATATCACTCATGCTCTCGTTTTTGTGCACTGGCTGACTGAGCAATTATGAATGGTCAGATTGTCAGTGCAGTGCATGGAGGAGCTGCTTACGTAAGCCTACATTTGAGCAGTTATAAAACCTCCTGTAATCATGCAGCAAGTATCAGCAGGTGTTTGAACCTTTACAGCCCAGGTGTGTCACACATCCGACCCTGTTTGTTGCTTTGTTATCTGTCTAGACAAGACTGAGTGTGGACTACATTGCCTATGGGTTATATCAACACCTCTGTGGTTACTCGGTTTCGAATGAGCCTCATGGAAATTCTGCACAGTCTCCACCAAAGATCTAATTTGTTAATGACAGAATGCCCAAGTCTGTAATACATCGAGTCAGCCACTTGAGGCTGTTGTGGACATTCAAAGCCCGTATTCCTGCTGGATATTTACACCCGGTTCAGTTCTGTGTCAGCAAAGCAAATGCACTCATCTGTCTTTACCCACTAAAGAGAATCTACTGCCCTCTCGTGTTTTATGGCCTTGTATTTATTTATTTATATGCAGATTCACAAGGAACAACAATGCTGGAGTCATTCTGGATTGCTATCCAATAAAATAGATAAATTGATTATAAATATGTGTAATTTATTCATGTGATGATAATTTTCACCATCATTACATCAGTTTTCATTGTCACATGATCCTTTAGAAATCATTCTAATATGCTGATTTTCTGCTCGAGAAACTTATTTTTGAAAATTCGTTAGTGTTTTAGCTACATAATTTCATATTTGTTTGTTGATAGGAGCAGTTAAGTTTTATGTAACGTAATATAATTACTTGAATGCACACTGCAGTCAGTACTGCGCATGCAAAATGCTATGGAAATGATTTGTCTGTTCCATGTCTCCATTTTCAAGTTACATAACCAATTGCATCAATCTGACTAATGCATGTGCATGTTAAAAGTATTAAATGTAGGAATAACACATGAAGCAGAGTTCAGTTATGTCAGTCTTTCTCTAAATAAGAATGATGATGACAGAAAACTGGTGTTAAAGTCACTAAATGAAATTCCTAAAATCTTGAACACTCCCCCGTCTTTTGTCGACCGGTCGCGCCCTAAAGTCATGCCACTGGAGGAGCCAATGATTCTGTGTCAGTCTGGGGAAACAAACTGGTCACGACTGTTTCCAAAAAATGTTTCTTGGCATAAATCTCTAAATATTATTGTCCCAGCAATAAACTAGTTAGAATATTTAACACTGACTGACGAAATGTTCAAGAAGGTTCTGTCCTTTTTACAAAATGTGCAAGATGTGATCTCAAATCAAAGTAATGCAGTCCAGTGGGAGAACTTTTGTTCCAACAAAAATGGCTGCTCTGCACAGTTTGTGCAGTTATATCAAATCGCTTCAATTAGTCTGTCACTGATATTCGAGCAACAAAAGGAGAGAGCGTTCTGATGACGTAAGTGTCATCATTATCGTCACAACCATCATAACCTCAGAACATTAGTCCCAAGGTTATGTTGAATAAAACCTCCATTTCCATTCGTGCATTTACAAATTGATATATTGAAATGTGTAAATACGAGTGATTATCTTAATTTCTCATGCAAATAGGGTGAAACACTGAATGAATCGGCATTTAGCTCTGTACGGTATGTACCAATGATCCACGTGTTTAAGCGGCCCCTGCTGTGCAGACATGAAAAGAGATCGCTCCAGATGTGGCTGTACTGCTCCACACATTCTTAATTAATAATGCATTGTTTTCTGCAGAAAGCTGTCAGAGTGTTTTACTCTTGCACGACTGCTCACAGGTCATACTAATCGATGCCTCTCACTGGGCCGTGACCTCCTATGGGCTCTGCAATGAGGAAGAGCATTTTTCCTCAGAAAATGGGCCTTGGGTGCCCCAGAAGGCTTATGTAACCTATCTGCAACCAGGTCATAAAGTTGCCAATGCAGCAGTTCCTGTACAGCAGTGAAATCATACAAATGTATTAATATAAGGCCACTTTAAAAAAAAAATGAACTTCCGTGCATTATTCTCCACACATAGCGCGATCCGAACTCTAAACACGCTGTCAAAAAAGCCGGTATTGTTCACTTTCAAGGCATCGCGAGTTCACGTTTTACTGCAGAAGCCGACGAGCGCCCTTGTTGTTTGTAAACAGAAGCCGATAATTCCATTTTAGCGAATCAGCGTGCTGTATTCAGGTCAGATGACTTTGAAAAGACACGCTAAATAAGAGGAGTTTCATTAAAGCTGACTAAAAGTGATCAAGAATGGAAAATTTTGACAAACTTGATGAACCAGTGATATCTTCAGGGCGTAAAATGAAAAATATAGGCTGAAACTTTTTCATGGAACCTTGCTAAAGCAGCACGTTACAATGGTGAGGGAAAACCGCATGTAATCACAACCATACAGTCTATGATCACGACAACAAAGCTTGTCAGGCGTCTACATTGTCAGCTGATGAGATGACAAAGATAAAACAAGTGTTTTTTGTAACACTCTGAAAATTGAAATGTGGAGTTATCTGCTTTTGCCAAAAAACAACTGTTGGCGTTATCTGCTTTTGCTATAAAACAAACTTTTAATATATATATAAAAAAACATACTCTCAATATTCTTTAATTTTGTAAGTTACCTGTATTTGTTTAAGATATTATTACTTATTGAAAACCCAACTGCAGTTTGATTGATATTACTTGGAATGCACAAAAAAACATGATTTCTAAAAAATAAATAAAAATGGAGTTATGTTTATGCAAACTCCTCATATGTTCCGTCAACGTTTTTGCTATCAGTGGTTTTCTGCGTATTTAGAATAATTACTAAAATCATAGTCAGCATTGGCGTCATCATTCTAAATGGACAGGGAACCTTTTCCTATAAAAGGGTTTTCCACGTATTCAGAATAATTACTAATACTGAAGTCAGCATTGACGTCTTTTAATAATCTACTAGACAAACTTGTTTTATTTTCAGTGTACAGTTTCATGTGATATTATTTTGAAGTTAAGCCCACAGGATAATATTTTATTTTTAAATGTTATATAATTAAATTAATTAAATTTTATATCTTTTAGGTTCTTTTGAACTTTCTATTCATCAAGGAATATTCAAAAAATGTCAGTTTCCCTAAAAATATAAAGAATGTTTGTTTAACGTTTCTTAAACAAATCAGCATATTAGAATGATTTCTGAAGGATCATGTGACACTGAAGACTGCAGTAATGATGCTGAAACTTCAGCTTTGCATCACATTAATTAATTGCATTTTTAAAATATAGTACAATAGAAAATAGTTCATTTAAATTGTAATAATATTTCACAATTTTACTGTTTTTACTATATTTTTCTTCAAATAAATACAGCCTTGATGAGACTTTTGAAAACCCCAAACTTTTAAATGGTCATCTATATCATATTTAATACATTAAACTAGGCATGATTTGTTTGTGACTTGAGACTGAGGATCTGAGAGCTGTGTAAAGTGTCATTTACGGTCACTTTTAGTCTGGAGGTGGTCTGACGTGAGCCAGAGACAGTGACTTCCCTGCTTGCAAAATGGCAAAAGTACAAGCGAATCTCCAGTGTTCTGGCTTCAGAAGATAAGTGGACATGCCAGGAGGAGGGTGGAGCATAAGGCTTCTGATGTCAGAGCGCGGTCATCACATCCTCTTTAACGTAGATCAGCTGGCATCGACACAATGTGCAGAGCCTGGCAGTGGGCCTCCTGCTAAATCCATTCATTAGTGC
Source organism: Labeo rohita (assembly GCF_022985175.1). Classification (NCBI taxonomy): domain Eukaryota; kingdom Metazoa; phylum Chordata; class Actinopteri; order Cypriniformes; family Cyprinidae; genus Labeo; species Labeo rohita. Next base: position 5,801,441 of record NC_066882.1, read on the forward strand.
ATCTCATCTCAACTGAAAACACAACGTGTGTGTGTGGAGCCGTACTAATTTACTTTATCAGGTACGCTTCAGTGTCTGTTGGCTAGGGAAGCGCTTGTTTGTATTCTCTGTGACCAATGAGGCTTGAAAACAAAAGTAAATCAATTTAAAACATAATTGCGTTAATCTGCAATAAAAGGCCCCCGTAAATGATTCATAGCGTCTGTGTTCATTAGATGAATACGGAGAACAATCACTCTTTTTTTTGCTTTCTTGCATTGTATAATCTGCACTGAAAGAATTTGTCCCTTTAAATCATATGATGTTGTCGTCGGATGGCTTCCAAAGACAACACAGACAAAATGCCTTTGACACAGTTGAACCATAAACCTTAGGGCAAACACACATGTCTGAATAACTAAGGAACAGGAGCAAAGGCCAAGAAATAGTGCTATCTCACATGCATGTTTACATCACGGCACATTCAAAGAAATGCACAAACAGACATGAGAAATCCATGCAAAATCCTCTCACTCTCAGTCTCTCAGTATCAGGCCGGATGAGATGCATGTGTTGGCTGAAGTCTGAAAAAAAGCTGGCAGCCGGGCAGGGAAGATTTACAGCACCTGGGTCGCCTCAAACTCCCTGCCTCAAACTCATTCCTCTGTCTTCATCATGAATGGATCCTAGCTAAGAAAGGAATTTCCCAGAAATACAGTAACCCTGTTCACCCTGAGCCACAGTTGTTTGTGCGCTTGCTTACGGTTATGTATGTGCATTCAAGCAATCACCTCTGCAGAATGAAAATGTGTTATCTTGAGGCTTTGTACATTCTTAATCTCCTCCACACAAAAGGATTAAATGGTTTAAGGTATGAACTGAAAGATGATACATCTGCAGGTAGCAGAGGCAGTGACGTAAAAAGCTCTGATCAAAGTCAACCAACCGGACAGAAATACGTAGGTCAACTAAACGGTGCAGAGATGTTTTTATCTGATGTGCAGGCTTTTTTACACGTAGGCAGCGTTTGAGCCAATTAGCTGTCAGCATATCTCCAAAACAATCTAGAAGCCTAGTCAGACTTGAGAAAGTTGTCCAAAAAATGGTGATATGCTGGCAAGCGGCCACTTCTGCAGAAACACGCAATGTTCAGAGCAGTCAGGGGAGGTGGAGACCGTACGCAGCATGTTACAAGGCTTTTTTGAACTTCGATGAGGTCGCCTATCAACCTCAGACGATCTTAGATTATCTAACGTACATCGTTGGGAATGAATTATGCAAATCAGGTAATGTCACACATGCCCCTACCAATTAGTGTTCAATGCATTTTGCATGGTGAAATTTCCGATCTTGCACGCGGCAGACTAACGCAATCTGCTGTACTTTAATGCAGCTGTATAGTGCTGAGACAGAGGCAACTGAATTGAAAATGCAGATAGTGTGCTTGGACAGTTATTGCATTTGCACTGCAGTCTTTTAAAAAAAGGTTCCAGAAGGGTGTTTTTGCAGTGATAGAACCATTTTTGGTTTCCCAAATAACCTGTCAGTAAACGGTTCCTAAAAGAACCATTTTGAAGAAGATTTAAAAAATCTAAAGAACCCTTTTCTGCATATGAAAGGTTCCATGGATGTTCAAGGTTCTTCACAGAACCACTGATGCCAATAAACCCTTTATTTTTTTTTAAGCGTGTGTGGCGCAACTGTTCATTTGCTTCATAATGTGCCAACAATCTGTGTTGAAAGACCGTATCTGCATGCAACAGTTTCACTCTACTCTGCAAACTCCAAATACTGAGATTGAAACAGATCGATGCTGTCAAGAATGTCTTTGGAGACATTGTTTGCAGTTCTTAGTCACTGTAAAAACAAGGCGGTTGGTAGAAAGCCTGTTTCAGTCTAATGCAAATACATAAGGGCACAAGCAAGTTCAGCGTATTTGCACATAAGGAGTTATACTTTCTCTCTCTCTTAGTCACTGTGCATGATTATTCCATTTTATTAAAGATATTACAGATATTATTAGGTATTATTTAGTTTAAAAAAAACTTGTGATTAGCTCCAGTATATGGCAGAACGCTAAAGATCATAATTTTTTATGTCACTATACTATCAAAGCTTTCCTTGTTTATAGAATCTGATATCTCTATATGGCCCTTATTCATTTTTAAAATACTACTTTCTTTTTATTTTCAGATATGCAGACACACATGGTTTTACATAACAGTAAACTGAGTCAACTGCCACACCCAGAGTAATGCAGAAGTGCGGAAGGCCGTTTTGAAACACCAGCTGCATCTATTTGTTCTGCTTCGAGTTCTTTTTAAAGCTATTAACACATAATGTGTTTTAACGTTAACTCTTTTGTTTCTCAGTGCGTACTCGACATAAAATAAGACTTGATCCTTACTTGATGCATGTTCTAAGAGTTATTGTGAAAGATTCATCCATGCGAGGTATTCCTCATAAAAAGAGTCTTTGTAATCATTAATCAAAAGGAAATGATCTGCTACTTCTCTGAGACAGCTTTCTATTGCTTCTGACAAGCTCCAAAGAGACACATTGATGGAAAAAAATAAGTGATGGAAGAAAAATGATAATTAAATGTCAGCAAACTTGCGTTCCACAAGGAACTTTCCATTCACCTGGAACATTTTTTGGGTTCTCTATTCAAGTAGTGTTCCACTAAGAAACTTGCACACAAAAGCATTTACATTGTTGTTATTTTATCATCACTCTCTGGAGGGAATGTGAATGTTTTGCAAGTGAATGCAAAAGCACTGTAATATCATTCTTCCATCACATTTTTCTCTATCAACATGTCCTTTTAAGGGCTCCATATTTATTCCCAAAGGGAAAAAATCAAGTCCCACTCATTTTTCCTCACCGAATTTCTCTTTTCGCGTAGGGAAAAAACCCAAATCCAAATTAATCTAGCTATTAAGTCTAAATTCTAAAGAGACTCAACTACTTTAAATGATGAACAGATTTAATTTAGGCTTTATTCACATATTTACATTGATCAGCAAACATAAACAGAAGCTCAACTGTACTTGCTTGACGCGTAAGAACAAACCTTATTGGTTTACTACGTAACATATGAGAATGAACCTCATTTGTTCTTACAAGTCAACCAAGCATGCTTGAAGTTCTGTTTTCAATAACTGATGTGTAAGTTGAATAATATGTATTATGTATGTGAATAAAAATCGAAATTAAATCATTGAGTCCCCAATTCATATGGATTAGTTTTACGATCTCTTTATTAACTTTTTAAAGCATCAAAGTGGTAGTTTCATAGACTGTCAATGCAGGGACAGAAATCTCTCAGACTTCATTAAAAGTATCTTCATTTGTGACCCTGGACCACAAAACCAGTCATAAGGGTCAATTTTTAAAAAAAAAAAAAAAAGAGATTTATACATATTCTGAAAGCTGAATAAATAAGCTTTCATAGGACAATATTTGGCCGAGATACAACTATTTGAAAATCTGGAATCTGAGGGTGCAAAAATAAATAAATAAATAAATAAATAAATATTGAAGAAAAAAAAGGCCTTTAAATGACCAAATGAATTCCTTAGCAGTCCGTTATACTAATTAAAAATTAAGTTTTGATCTATTTAAAGGGGTCATCGGATGCCCATTTTCCACAAGTTGATATGATTCTTAAGGGTCTTAATGAAAATTCTATAATATACTTTGGTTAAAAATTCTCAATGGTAGTGTAAAATCACACCCTTTGTACCTTGCCAAAATCAGCTCTGCAAAAATCATCTCATTCTGGTCGAGGCTGCTTTAAATGCTAATGAGCTCTGCTCACCCCACCCCTCTCTTCTCTCTGTGGATTGACGAGCCTGTTTACCTTAGCTGCATTTAGGCGTGTTTAGCCGCTAAACTTGCTAACTAGCACATTATTAGGAAAGACGATCACAAAGATTCATAAAAAAAAAACCTTATACTCACTTCTGCTGTAAGTGAAGCAGGATCATGAATGATTCGCGCGAACATAGACGGATATATGTAGATCGGGAGGTGCATTCCCTTCACAAACAAACGTAATCCACTGCATCTTCAGCAGCTCAGATGTCGGGAGTAAATGACGACCACTGCGTTCATTATTACATCCAGCAACACAACACCTCAATTGCTCAACTCTTGTCTAACTTACATTCCTGCTCCGGCATCAAAACATGGAGGTTGGACTGTTACAACTGATCTCAGGTAAGACGCTCATGTCAATCAACTATTGTGGATGCGGCCTCTGTGGGTGTGACGCAACAATGATTTGAAAAAGGGGATATTATTTTTACAGATTAATTAAAAACCACTGCATGGATTTTTACCATTACGCGGTAGTTTTGTACATACACTGCTAACACACAACATGTTCAAACAACATGTAAAAGTGAACTTGGCATCCGATGACCCCTTTAAAATAGGAAATTTACAAAATATCTTCATGGAACATGATCTTTACTTAAAAATGATTTTTGGCATAAAAGATAAATCAATCATTTCGACAGATACAGTCTACAGATCGCTATTGCTACAAATATGCCATTATATTGCTATAACTATGCCTTTAACATTTTCATGGAGTGATTTGGTAATCATCTCGCAATGCACAAACCATACATCGATGGAAAACTTATTTGTATAGATGATGTATAAATGTTATTTTATTTTATTTTATTTTGCAATGTATTGATTGCCATTGCTACTATTGTGACTTATGAGCAGTTTTGTGGTCCAGGGTCACATCTGTGTTCCGAAGATGAACAAAATTCTTATGGGTTTGGAACGACGTGAGGGTGAGTGAACTATGCCATTAACATTGTCATGGAGTGATTTGGTAATCGTCTCGCAATGCACACAATAACACCCCAACCATGGGACAAAAACACATCTGGAGAGCTGGAGGACTGGAATTAAAGCTGTAAAATGACAAAGGCAGAGCCTCAAGTCAAACAGCAGACTGCAATATAGCTGTCATTTCGGAAATGCGCTCCAACACCTTCAGTTGCCCTAAAAGCATTCTTCAAGTTCGCAGTTGCACAATCTACTGATTGTGTAGGTCAAGCTCTTCAGCAATTGTCTACATGCTAAGCTCATCCCGTCTGCGCTTTCGCTTATGCCCCTCCCTGCTCCGTGCTTCGCATGTCTGCAAGTGTTTGCCTGTTGTCTGGCTTGGGCGCTATTTCTGGCATGAGCGAAGGTGTTATGTTTGGTGTGTCACTGATAGTACCTGCAGGGTTATAACAAGGTGAGTCACTTCTACCTCGATACCTTCACCCTGTTGTTTGTTATGAACCGCTTTGACCGGTGCACCGTTCTCCGTTGCTAAACAGAACTCTCTTTACTGTCCTCACGACACCCTGGAAAACATTCATCTGGCTTCTTCTGTGGGGGAGACTCACTTCAAACGGCCCTGTGACATAAACATGGTAACCAGCAGGTTCTCAGAAACACTGCCCAAGTAAACAGACCACAGGAAGAGACTCTACGTGACCCTCAAATGAGGAAAACAAGGAAGCTGGTTGACATGGGCCCTATTATTAGACTCTCCGTGATAGACGCTGGCATGGAAGTTGTGGTTTTTGCCATGCAAGACCAGGACTGCTGTTTTTCTCCTATGACAAAATGAAGCAAATCCTTGTTATCCTGCTGGTTTTCACATTTAAAGCCACTAATTGAAACTGATCCTGATTACTTTTTAAAATAGACAGTCCTAGTCCTGTTGTGAAGGATTCATTGGTGCAACTCTTTTTCTTTTTTTTTTTTAAAGAGAGAGTAGAGGCAAAAATCTGTTTTTCCATGCACTGGTCAGTGCTATGAAAAACAGTGGTTTTCAAATACAATACATATCTTTTCTCAAAATTTGTTTTGCTCATTCACTGAGGCAGAAATTTCTACATTAGTACAAAGCGCCTTGTTCATATAGTATTTGCCTATACCATTTATTTTATTTTATTTTATTTTATTTTATTTGTGACATATTTGTGACCCTGGACCACAAAACCAGTCTTAAGTAGAGTTATTGATATTTGTATCAATAGCCAAAAATACATTTTATGGGTCAAAATGATTTATTTTCCTTTTATGCCAAAAATCATTAGGATATTAAGTAAAGATCATGTTCCATGAAGATACTTTGTAAATTTCCTACCATAACTATATCAAAGCTCATATTTGCACTCTCAGATTCCAGATTTTCAAATAGTTGTATCTCAGCCAAATATTGTTCTATCCTAACAAACCATACATCAACGGAAAGCTTATATATATATATATATATATTTTTTTTTTTTTTTTTTTTTTTTTTTTTTTCTTTTTTTTTTTTTTTTTTGGTGACAGAGTTGTGACCTGGGACCACAAAACCTTAAGCAGCACGGGTATATATATAAAAATACATTGTATGGGTCAAAATTATTGATTTTTCTTTTATGCCAAAAATCATTAGGATATTTTGTACATTTCCTACCATAAATATATCAAAACTTAATTTTTGATTTTGATAGCATTGCTAAGAACTTCATTTGGACAACTTTAAAGGATGAATTTTATCAATATTTTAATTTTTTGTCCATTTTTTGTATTTATTTTTTTATTAATTAATTTATTTGTTTGTTTTATTTTTTTTTTATATATATATATTTTGGTGGCAGATTTATGAAGTGATGATCGGAGATCCCAAAACCCAAAATTTATAGTAAGTCAACAAAATCACACAACACATTTTAAACCTGACTTTATCCATAATTTAGGTTTCTGTTGTAAGAACACATGCATTTAATTGGATGTTTAATTCGACAGTACCTCATTCTTATATTTAAATGTCACATTACAGAAAATTTGTATTACAAAACAACTGTCATGTGATATTACAACTGGCAAAACACCAGTTGTTTTTTAGTATCAAAGATGCCCCAGTTCTGATATGTAATACTCATTTTTAAAGATCTTATCAAATAAAAGTTCTTATTCTGCAGTTTTTCCCTCACTGAATATCCTGTTTCGCTCTGAAATGTCACAGCTGATATTGTGATTAATTCTACAGAGTTTTCTGTGGTTTGAAGTGTGAGTGGCTCAAATATAGTTCTCTTCTGATTCGTGCTATTATATCATTTGTCAAGATCTAAACGGACATGTGATGTAATCTAACATGAAATTTATCCGGGGGGATGTCCTGTGTCTCTTTAGGATCTGGAAGACTGTGAGACAGAAGCAGACAGCGAGGGAGACGGAGTGCGCGTTGAAACAGGGAAATAAAAAAAAATGAGGAAGAGAAAGAGGTGGGGTGGGAGGGCTTTCACAGCTGTTGTTCTGCTGTGTTTCCTCTGATAGTGGACTTGGCTGTACTCCCAGTTCTTTAGGTAAAAGATTCAAAACACAATTACCTTCGACGCCTTTTTGTGAAAAGACAAGGTGGAAGTATGCAAAGCAACACTCATTCTGGACTTCCACCAATATATTTTAGTAGTTTTCTCTCTCAAATCATTCTGTACAATTAAGTTCTTTTATATTTTGAGTGTTTTTGAAGAATGTTACATATTGTGGATATACTTTAGATATGCAAGAATTAATTCCACCTTCATCCTCTTACAAAGCTGTCTCTCATCACGAGTGAAAACGCTGACAGTGCTGACATGAGCTTCTTGTATCTAGATCAGCTTATGGCGCACGCTTTAATTCTTTAATCTGTTCTACACAAGTGACCCTTTGCGAGTCGCACTTGGCCGGGATGTTGAAGGGAAGGAACTTATTCTAGAATACTAATTGAGGGGAACAAAAGCACCCGACGGGCCCTCACCCATGATTCTCCAGGTGACCATGGCAACACTTAAAACCTGAAAGATAACGTAGTCTTGAATTTCAGTGTGCTTTGAATGTCTCGTATAGATAGACATTTGCCCAGTAACTCTAAAGGAGTGTGTACTGTTGAACAAAACAATTAAAATAATTCTTAAAATGGTAATGGATTCCACTTTAGAACATATATGCAAAACAGCTACCGTTACGATCCATTTAACATGCATAACATTTTTGTCATACTAGTCTAGTTTTTTTTTCTTGGGTTTGTCTGTCAGAACGCTCTAGTAATGCAAGTGTTACTAGTTAATACATAATAGAAAGGTGTGTCTCATCTACAGCACAAGTTTCCATGGAAGCATATGCACTGTCAGGCTTATATAATACAATAACTTTTGTTTTTCAAGAGTCAGAAAATGAACAGCTATCAGTATTTCTTGCCTTGAAAATCCATCTCTTTTTTTTCTTTGTCCAAGCATTAAAATTTCCATGTGTCTGGGCTGTAGTGCACTGGCATAGTATCATTTTAAAATAAATATTTGTTTTAGAGGAAAAGATAAATGTCCTATAACTCCAAACATCATCTAGAACTTTGGACTGATGTTAAGTACATTCACCTCTGGAAATCCAATGTAAAACATCTGTCCCAAACGGCAAAATGAAAAATAATTATTCCATTTTTTGTATGTAACTTAAGGCAACTCGAATCTCGTGCATCTCTTATGTCACCTGTTTTCCTCAGTTACTGAAAATGACTCAGTAAATGGTGCAAAATAAATTTATCATGCTTATGTTTACATTTATGTATTTGGCAGGTTCAGAGCAGCTTAAATATTATTCCAACAGGATAAGTTTTCCAAAAGGCATTAAACTGATTAAAGTGACAGTAAATACAGTTATAATGTTACAAAAAAAAAACTATTTAAAATAAATAGTTTTATGTTAAGTTTTATATTTCGCAAAGAAACTTTCAAGGTTTCTACAAAAGTATTAAGCTGTGATAATGATAAAAAAAAAAAAATAAAGTTAAGAAATTCGCAATGTTAAATATTAGAGTGATTTCTGAAGGACAATGTGATGATGTTCAGCCTTACCAAAAATATATTAAAATAAAACAGTAGTGTACAAAATATCAAAAAATATCAAATATAAAAATATCTAAAATTATATAGAAAATTAAATATAAAATAAAATGTATATATAATATAAAAATATCTAAAATAAAAAGTAAATAAAATAAAAGAAGACATGAAATAAAATCCGTAAGTGCATACATAACATTACATTTAATTGTGTGTTGAGAAGACCAAACTATACAGTACTTGCTGAGATTCAGCATATCAAAAACAGGAACCTCTCAAACCATACATATATACAGTATAGCTATATAGAGGAACATACATTTCCTCAGTGTGGAGCTTACACATCATTATTTTTGACACATTTGGTCACGTTTGTAAACTAAAAACCATGTGCATGGAGTGCATGGAGTTATGTTGCATAAGTTCAAAAGTTCATAGCAAAAGTTCACTTTGCACCTTTCACAAGAAATCATTTTTCTATGTAGCCAGTCTCCAGAATTGTTTGTCAGTAATGCATTTTAAAAGTGTACACTGTAAAAAAAAAAATATATATATATATATATATATATATAGGCAGCATGTGCACTTACTTTTTAAGTTGAAACAACTTTTTTTAGGTCAAATGAATATGTGACCCTGGACCACAAAACCATAAGCCAAAAAATAAGCTTTCCATTGATGTACGGTTTATTAGGATAGGACAATATTTGGCTGAAATACAACTATTTGAAAATCTGTAATCTGAGGGTGCAAAAATATTGAGAAAATCGCCTTTAAAGTTGTAAATGAAGTTCTTGGCAATGCATATTACTAATCAGAAATTAATTTTGATATATTTACGGTAGGAAATGTACAAAATATGTTCATAGAACATGATCTTTACCTAATATCCTAATGATTTTTGGCATAAATGCAAAATAAATCATTTTGACCCATACAGTGTATTTTTGGCTATTGCTACAAATATACCCGTGCTACTTAAAACTGCTTTTGTGGTCCAGAGTCACATATAAACTGAAACCAATTCTATCATAAATGCTAAAAAAAAAAGGTGAGACTTTTATTCCTGCTGCTGCCATACTGAGGTTTTACGATTTCCCTGTTCATTTTCCTATGACAGGCCTGTCTCCTCCTCCTGTGCTGTCTCTGGATAAGTATGTTCTAGTCTGTGAAGGTTAGAATGTTCTTTGCTGTTATTGGACATCAGACCTGCCCAGTTCTTTAACAAATGACACATCATGAATTGCAGGCCCTGGGAGATTGCAAATTTGGATCATAGATCTGTAGTTTAAGTCCAACAAGAACCCAACTACCCCTTTGGACAAGACTAAGAGCAGCGTGTTTCACATTCCAGATCTCAGTGTCTTTGATTTCTTGGCAGAACTTTGTAAGTTACATTAGCCTGTCCCAGAGTTCACTGTTCTGTTTACTCGTTTTTCTATTTGCATTTGTTTGCAGGATCAACCCATCATGATGATCTATTCCATGACATATCAGTGGAAAGAATGCTACCGCAAATGTGGTAAATGACACTGGTAATTAACACAACACAAGATGCAGATGTGCAAGAAAAGAAAAAAAACATGCTAACACTATCCATGCATGTTTAACATGGCAGATACTGTAAACAATGGCTTGCATCGTGTTCACAGGTTTGGCTCTGTGTGTTTGCTTCAGTGCCATATTTTAACTTTAACTCTGACTTGAAGGGGTAGATCACCCAAAAGTCAAATAAATTATGATTGTCTTTGAAGAATATCTTTGCAACCATTGTGCATTTCATGAAGGTAAATGAGGAATTGGGCTACCATGCTTTAAAATGACAAAACACCAAAATATACATTTAAAGTTTTGTAAAATGACCAATTCATTGAAGAAATCTTAATTAGCTAAGAGCTATGGGTGTTTTCAATGAATAAAGTCTTAAAACAAGTCTCAAAAGACTTATAGCATATGACTCATATATTAAGCAAATGTACAAATCGTTTACGCAACTTTTCCGATCAGACCGCACAAAAAAAAGATGAAGAGTATATAAAATCACCTATTCCTGCTATTGCAGGATTGCGCAACCTCATCCGGTTTACAAGAAACCCAAGACTGAACTTGGTTATCATTTATCACAATAAATGTTGAAGTCAATAAGAACCAAAGGCAGAGCAGTCTACTGGCATGGGCATGTTACGGAAGAATACTTGGCAAAAGAGCTTTGCAATGTCTTTCCAGGACGCCCAAACATTTCCGGTAAAAGGAGAGGAAGGTTTCTTAAAAGGAAGATTTCTTAAAAATGAAAATTTCCCCATGATTTACTCACCCTCAAGCCATCCTGGGTGTGTATGACTTTCTTTTTTCAATCAAATGCAATCAGAGTTATATTAAAAAATGTCCTGGCTCTTCCAAGATTTATAATGGCAGTGAATGGGTGTTGAGATTTTGAAGCCCAAAAAACTGCATCCATACATCATAAAAAGTACTCCACACAGCTCCGGGGGTAAACACAGGCCTTCTAAAGTGAATCGATGCGTTATGTAAGAAAAATATAATTATTTAAAAATGTATAAACTGTAATCTTCTGCTAACTGTTGTATGCACTTTCATGAGAGAGTGACATTCCAGTGTCTTAGTGGAAGCTGATTTTAAATAAGGATGTTTTTCTTACACGAATGCATCAGTTCACTTCAGAAGGCATTTATGAAGCCCCCCCCCCTGGAGCCATGGGGAGCACTTTTTCTGATTTATGGACACAGTTTTTTGGGTTTCAAAATCTCAACACCCATTCACTGCCATTATAAAGCTTGTAAGAGCCAGGACATTTTTTAATATAACTCTGATTGTATTCATCTGAAAGAAGAAACTTATATACATCTAGGATAGCTTGAGGGTGATTCTTGATTCTGATTGGTTGGATTGGTTGAGCCACGTTCTAATCTGTTGCAAATTACTCTACAAACAAACACATTTGTTTACATCTGTGTGTTGCTCGGCAACCACTTTGTTGTAACCACAGCCGTTTCTGAGGAACTATCATTTGGTGGAAGAATGTTTTTATCAATATCATTACACTTTATTTTCTCTGTTTTATTTTGTGAAACCTTACTACTTACAGTATATGGAATAACCATTTTATAAAAGCAATAAGGCCTGTGAAGCCGTTGTTTGCAGTGAATTTATAACAGCTAAGGGGGCTCCTTAGATAACAAAGCCCCTTAGCTGTTATAAATTCACTGTAAACCATGGCTTCTTGGGGCTTATTGCTTTATTATAAAACAGTTCCGTTCCTTGATTCTGATTGGTTGTGCAGCATTCGAAGCTGTTGTAAATTATACTACAAACATACACCTTTGTTTACATTTGTGTGTTTCCCTGCAACCACTTTTTGTAGCCACAACTGCTTCTAAGGAACTACATTGTTTGGCGGAAGAATAATGTTTTTATTATCGCGTCATGCTTAACAACGCACCTTAGCTGTTATAAATTCACTGTAAACCACGGCTTCTTGGGACTTATTGCTTTATTATAAAACGGATGGTTCTGGTCCTTGATTCTGATTAGTTCAGCAGCATTCAAATCTGTTGTAAATTACAGTACAAACATACATGTCTGTTTACGTTTGTGTGTTGCTCGGCAACCACTTTGTTGCAACCATTTCTGAGGAACTACATTGTTTGGCGGAAGAATAAAGTTTTTATTAAAATCATTACATTATTTGCTCTGTTTTATTTAGTGAAACCTTACTACTTATATGGAATTAATGTTTTATAAAAGCAATAAGGCCTGTAAAGTTGTTGTTTACAGTGAATTTATAACATCTAAGGGACCCCCTTAGCTAACAACGCCCCTTAGCTGGTATAAATTCACTGTAAACCACAGCTTCATGGGGCTTATTGCTTTAGTAAATCATTGGGGTAATTATTTTAATTTTTGGTTGAACTATCCCTTTGACTACTTTGTGTTATTAATGCAAACAAGCTGATTCAACTGAAAAAGCAAGCCTGATGAATCAGTCTTGTTGAAGTGACGGCAACAAACCTTAAACCTACGTAAATAAAGCTCGTAAGTAATATCTGTTTACCTTTAGCTGTGTCTAACAGTTAGTCAACATCCTTTCACATAAGCACTCTGCGTTTATGGGAAGACACAGCGCCTTTTCTTCCTCAAGCGTGACGTTAATAATGAATTACATGCTTATGGAAATAAATGCTTTGGGGTTGTTGAAACATAATGCACGTTGCATCCATATTATATCCACAATCCTGATTAAGTGCATCAAGATTTTTGAACACTACATAGTTCACAAGCTGATGTTGATTCAGAGTTCCCAACCTTATCCTTTGGCAACTTTATTAAAGTTTGGCAGCTTTATGCGCCACAAAACAATCTCAGCTTTTACTGCTTAAAATATAGTCTTAGTTCTGTTGCATGAGACTGGTGTTTTGAAAAACCATGATCCTTTAATTAGCCGTCCAAATCTAAGAAACCAAAACGGAGAGTTGTTTACTGTGAAAGGGCTGTTTTGGACGGGAAATTGTTCACTGCGTAGCCACACGCTCACATATTTTACTGCAACCTGCTGTGCATGTGCCCAACACGCCAGTGCAGAGGGGAGTTTGTCGCTGGTTTGTAACGTGACTAGTGAATGCTGGATAAAGTCCATAAGTAGAGCTATGACATCCTGCTGGGATGCTACGCAGCCTCACTGTGAAGAGGCTTTATGCAGGATGAGCTGTAATAGCAGGCTGATTCATTCACTCTATAGGTGTTTCAGAGGACACCATGTTCCAGACCAGTCAAGACAAAACCGTGATGACCCATGGCGTGTCACGCTTAATCTCACAGGCTGGCATAATGGAAAAACAGTTTCCATAGAGGCCTGCTCTGCCACAGCATGTGGCAAAATGTCTTGAAAGGCAGTTTGTCTGAACATAAAAATAAAATATAAAAATTTGATGTTTAATACATAAATGTACAGAGTGATTTCCTTTTGGATGCTAATCAATCCAGTGTGATGCAATAGATAAAGAAATCAACAGTGTTGGGCATGTTACTTTTTAAAAATTAATTAGTTATAGTTACTAGTTACTTCTCACAAATAGTAGCTGAGTTAGTAACTGAGTTACATCATTATAAAAGTAACTAATTACCAGGGAAAGTAAATTACTATTGTGTTAAAAAAAAAATGTAAATATGTCAAATAACTTGGATGCCCCCAATATAAAATGAATGAAATTTAAATTAAATGAGTGAAAATTTTAGCTTACTCACCAGACTAATATTTTAAAATCTGCTGTTTTTTTAAATATAGGACACTTAGCATCAGTCAGTCATGCATTATAATATGACATTATGATAATTTAGCATAAACTTTAGTAATTAGAACTTTAATAATTAGAATAACCATGTATGAATGCATATTTGTCATGCTTACTGAACTTAGGACTGGTGATGGTCTTTAAGATATTGTTTGTAATTTAAAAAAAACTAAAAATAATACTGATAAGATAACAAAACTACCACAAATTCTACTACTAATAACAATATAAAACGTACCAAGGATTAATGAGCTGCTGGAATCATGAATATTAATCACATTTTTTCTGCGTACCCTCTAACTTATAAAAACAGGGATAATAATAGGTGAGCACCAGCCAATGAGATTGCCGCTTGCGCATTAGTACCGCCTACTACCGGAGAAACCAGCACTTCTTAAAAGCTGAATAATTCCAAAGGAACTCTGTTGTTTTGACAGTTTACATGTAGCGCAGCAATTCTTCATGGTATATAAAACTCTCTCGCTCTGTATTGTTTCTTTGCGTGTGTGTGAGACAAAGCAACGACTAGTCGTGTGCCTTCGCACTAAAGTTTACGGTTCGTCAAATACAGGTACGCTGTATTTGAATAAAATTCTAAAAATAAAATTCTAATAATATTTAAATAATATAATATATATTAATAATATATTAATTAAATAATATAATACTATTTAAATTCTAAAAATAAAATTCTAATAATTAAATAAATTATAGTAACGCTGCATTTTATTGTCAGTAACCGTAATGCCATTGTAACGGGGAAAACAGTAATTCATTTGATTACTCGTTACTGAAAAAAAAAAACGGTTAGTAGCTGTATTTATTTATAACGCCATTATTCCCATCACTGAAAAACCAATCATCTGACAAGATACATAATTGCTTTATCTCATCATATCTGACTAGGTGAATAGCTAAAGCCTCTTCAAATCATACACTTAAGTGTGAAAGAAATGCAACTTCTAGCCTTTTGATCCAACAATGGGCGAGTAATTCACCATATTATTTTATGCTCCTTCATAAACACCCATACTGCAAAAGATAATGTTGATGAATAGGTTTATAATGCATTTCAACACATTTTCTGCTGAGTTCAGCTCACTACGTGTGGAAAACTAGACTCAGCACCGAAACTCCACTTGCACCTTTTGCTACGTACCTGATACAGTATGCAGCGGTGCTCTGCTAGGGAGGGCAGTGTGAATACTATAATCTGTTAATGTGGGTGCTTAAATAATTACACGCTGCTTTGCGTGCGGTGTGAGAAAGGCCTAAGTCATGCACAGATTCAGCTCAGCCCACATGGGCTCCCAGGCGCTGATATAACAAGGGCAAACGCTGCAGAGGGCAGACTACTGTTGACAGGTTCTGTCATTATATCTCAATGGACGTCATTGGCAGGGTGTGAACAGATAAGACAATAAAGGCCAAGCACTTTTCGCAGGGCTCACCTCTGTATCATCATATAAACAACAACTGCTAATGATTTCCACGTCATTTTGTTTTCATAAACAAACAAGGCAAAACAAAATCACTGGGAAATACCAAAAAATTTTAAGTTCCTTTAGTGCAATATAATACACAGTTGAATTCAAAGGTTACATACACCTTTACATACACATACAAAATGTTATTTTTTTTTTTTATTTTTTTTTTTTTTTATTTAGTTCTGACCTGAATTTCACATAAAAGACATTTACGTATAATCCACAAGACAAAATAATAGTTGAATTTATAAAAATGAAGCCGTTCAAAAGTTTACATACACATGATTCTCAAAACTGTGTTGTTACCTGAATGATCCACAGCTGTTTTTTTTTTGTTTGTTTGTTTAGTGATAGTTGTCCATGAGTCCCTTGTTTGTCCTGTCCCTGCTTGCTGTTCTTCAGAAAAATCCTTCAGGTTCCACTAATTCTTTGGTTTTTCAGCATTTTTGTGTATTTGATCCCTTTCCAACAATGACTATATGATTTTGAGATCCATCTTTTCACACTGAGGGACTCGTATGCAACTATTACAGAAGGTTCAAACATTCACTGATGCTCCAGATGGAAAAAAACGATGCATTAAGATCCGGGGGGGTGAAAACTTTTGAACAGACTGAGGATGTGTACTTTTTTTTAAATTTTGCCTGAATATCATATTATTTTCATTTAGTACTGCCCTTCAGAGGATACAGAAGATGCTTACATGTTTCCCAGAAGACAAAATAAGTTAAATTTACCCTGAACTTCAAATTCAAAAAGTTAATGCATTGTGGTTCCTTCTAAAGTGAGCATTTGAACCTTCTATAATAGTCCCTCAGTTGTCCTCAGTGTGAAAAGATGGATCTCAAAATCACACAACGTCATTGTTGGAAAGGGTTCAAATACACAAAAATGCTGAAAAAACAAAGAATTTGTGGGACCTGAGGGATTTCTTTGAAGAATATCATGCAGTTTGGGACAAACAAGGGACATATGAACAACTATCACTAAACAAAAAAAAACAGCCTTGGATCATTCAGGTAATAACACAGTATTAATAATCAAGTGCATGTAAATTTTTAAATGGGGTAATTTTTATAAATCCAACTATTATTTTCTCTTGTGGACTATAAACGTCTTTTATGTGAAACATCTTATTCAGGTCAGTACTGAATAAAAAAATAACATGTATTTTGTATGACCCCTTTTACTTTGGCAAAATAATTAGCATTTTGCAGATTCTGCAAGGTGTAGGTTTGACTTCAACTGTAATATAATTGGTCAGGTGATCTGTGAGGAGATGCTCCAAACAGCTTTTATTGGACTACTAATATGACTGTTGATGTATGTACATGACTTTAAGCATATTTTTCAAAAGTGCTACTCATTTATTTATTTGTAAAATAGAAAATACTTGAGTGTATCTTTAAAATAAAGGCAAAAGAACTAGGCCTTGTATGTTCTTTCCAGGACATTATGCAAGGGTTGAAAGCACTGGAAGTGGTGAAAGTTATTCGTTTCAAGACAGTTACCAGCAGAAACTTTTTAGGTCATGAAAACAAATGCCTCGGATGAAATCAAACTCTGGCCGCAGATCTTTTCAGAGTTCGTGCGATTATTGATTTTCAGCCAGTGAATGCAATTTTTTCTCATTCAACGCTAAGTTGTACAATAGAATAACTGTCCTTTCACTTTTGACTGCAGCGGAGGTGTTGTGTACAGTGTATTCAATTAAATCGGCCTTGGGGGAAATTAAGGATACAGTCCCGATCAAAGTGCTATTATGTCTGCCTTGGCAGCCACTTCAACATGATCAGACCTCTCTTTTGCCCTGAGGTAAACACAGCTGAAGCCATCCAGAAGAGTGTTTTATCAAGTCAACAAACCATGAACCCATGAGGGCTGTTTCACAAGCTACCGGGCGGTTTTGTTTCACAAGCAAATAATCTGACCTCTCTGCTAATACTGTGGACGTACATTTTTGTTGAAGGCCTGCCACAATCAACAACATGATGTTACCCCCCAACAGACACCTTGAACGCTGGCTTTAAAGGGACAGTTCACCCAAACATGACAGTTATGTCATCATTCACTTAATGTTGTGTCATCACAAACGACGGGACACTGCCATTCAAAGTTTGCCTTCGGTAAAATGTTGTTATGCTTTTAAAGTATCTTATGCTTTATTTAAAAAAAAAAAAAATACAGTAAAAACAGTTGACATTTACCTATAAAATATAGTTATTTAAAACACCTGTTTTGTATTTTTATATAGATTTTAAAATGTCATTTATTGCTGTGGTGCAAAGCTGAATTTTCAGCATCATTACTCTAGTCTTTAGTGTCACATGATCCTTCAGAAATCATGTTAAATTTTAATGGAATCTGTGATACTTTTTTAGAATTCTTTGAATTCTCAAAAGAACAGCATTTATTTTTTGATTGATTGAAAACAATCTAAAGTTTCTACTTTCACTTTTGATAAACTGAATGTGTCCTTGCTGAATTAAAAAAAAGAAACTTACTGACCCCAATCTTTCAAACTACAATGTATTTTCACTTATCTCAAGTTATGCAATAGGTTCATGTGAGGAACAGACTCAAATTAAAGTCATTATTCACTGAAAAAAAAATCCATCTTAGCTCTCCTTGGTGATTATAAGAAAAATAACAGTCTCTGATTTATGCATGAATCTTTTTTTCCCATTTCCCAGTTAACAGTTCACTGGAGAGGAAGATAAAATAATAATAAAATAGCTAGTTTTCTTATATAGCTTCAGAAGACTTGGAATACAGCATATGAGTAAAATAGGGCACTTTTACGATACTACTTTTAAAGCTTGAAAGCCTTCATTGTTGCAGTGAAAAGAGCGACAAGTGCATTCTTCAAAATGTCTCCTTTTGTGTTTGACAGAAGAAATAAAGTCAAACTTTTGGTGGTGCATAAGACCACTTTTGTTTCCATTTGAAAATGACATCACATGATTGTCAGTGACATTATTTGGTCCCTGTTAGATTATATAACAGCACAATGTGTCTTTATTAGCCAGTCTTAACATTTACTCCGTTGTCCCAGGTCATGGACTCTGAGGCACTCCAGTGCCCTCAATAAGTATGTTTGTGTTTTGGCTATAGCATGGCCGCTGTGGATCAGTGAATGCCAGTGCTGGGTGGGCTTGCAGACAGTGCCTGTCACTACCCTGAACCCTGCTTCTGGGAACAGGAGCACCTTATACCAGACAACAAAGCCCGGGCTGGCCCCCAGCCTCTGGCTCGCTGTCAACTCTCCACCGGCCCAGTCACAACAATGCTGCTATTCAGTCAGCCAATTAAATGGATATTATACACCTCTGTGCCTGTTTGTCTGACTATGACAAGTAAATTACTGAACAAGCCTCTGCCACAAAGACAATTGACCTGTTAAGACACTGTGAAACTTGATCCACCTGTTGCATTTTATTACAACACCCTATCTACTGACTGCAAGTCATTTATTACAAACAGCTTGCGTCGAGGGGAGCACGTGTGAACTCATAATCAGAATCATCAATGCAAATGACTTGTTCTCACAGCACAAGCTCAATGGAGGTTTAATTTTCAGACCAGCTGCACGACTGAATGCGTTGCATGTGTTACATCAAAAGGCCGCATCTTACTCAAATAATTAGCGGAGACATTATCAATTCATTAGGTTTTATGTGTATGATAGGGATAATTGATGGCATATGATGTAAGGCGGGTGGAATGCATGTACTTCTATTCAGTGTTCTCTATGCTGATTTAAATTTAAAGCAGCGGTAATTTTTCTTTCACACAAGAACTGTGTAGATATTCAGACTAATGGCACAATTTTGCGTGCTTCTATTAAAAAATGATACGAGTGCACACTGAAGCTCCACAAATTTTAAAAAAGGGGACATCGGATGCAAAATTCACTTTTAGGGTGTCTTAGCACCCTACAATGATAAAATCCATTCACTTTTTTTATTCCTGTTTTAGAAAACCTAAACAGTCTGAATTATCAAGCTGTTTTGATTTTCTGAGCAGTATGACATCATACTGCTCAGGCTCCGCCTATGACCACTGACGGACTGTCCCATATTACCATATTCCCGCCCTTAGCCAGTTATACGCTGTCTGCCATTTTCTCGCACTCAAAAAGCTTTAGCGACAACGTCTCATAAGCAATGCAGGTGTTTTGTATTTGGATGTGAAAGTGAACATAAGAGTCTTTGTTTTCTCCCAGCATCAGAGACACAGTGAATTAGTTTTGTTTTGATGGTAATGCTCCACCGAATAGACAAAAAATGGAAGAGGGGGCGGAGTAAGCAGTAGCGCATTATCATTTAAAGAGACATGCACCGAAACAGGTCGCTGTGAACAGAACTGTTTTTCACAAGGTAAAAAGGTGTTGTTTAACACGCAGATTGAGAAATTTTAATCAAAGTAGTTTGCAGACATTTCATGAAGACCCTAATGAATCATACCAATTTGTGGAAAACGGCACCCAATGTCCCCTTTGATAAAGCAGTTTTTCGTTTTTCAACCAGTCAGGTCTTTACCAGGCATAGTTTTCTTTTTTTTGTTGTTGTTGTTCACAGCCCAATTTGGGCTTTACATGTGCACACTTACTTTGTGTGCATGTATATATATATATATATATATATATATATATATATATTTTTAATACAATAGTTTAATAAACACAGTTAATACTGAGCAACTTATAGTTTTAGCTATTTAGGCTGTACTCACCAAAGGTCGCATTTGTCATTGATGTATCATTGGGATTGTCTCATTTCAGAAAAATAGCCATTATATTACAAAGCAAAAGGAAATTACAACAATTTATGCCTCACAATGGCAACAATCAATTTTATAATAGCTACTTTTCTAAAATGAGACATGCTCTGATGTACTGTATGCAGCAACAAATGTGACCTCCAAAATGAATGACCAAAATGACCAAAATGTGACCCTGGACCACAAAACCAGTCATAAGGGTCAAGTTTTTGAAATTGATAAATTAATCGCTAAACTTGGAACTGCATCCTAGCATATTTACGATTTTCTATTTACTTGATTAGCATATATCTTTCAGCACATATCTTTCTATGGCAAGAATTCAGGAAATGTTTTTAAGCTAATCAGTTTACTGAACAGACAATGCTATCTCTGGACCAATTCGTACGTATTTTACAAGGTGGCTAAACATATGAATTTGTATGAGTGAGGTTGTACAAATTAGCCACCTTGTAAAATATGTACGAACTGCCATGAGATCGGGTTGGAATGGATCAATTGAGATCGAGTGAGATTTTCTTAAGATGAAACCCCATGATTTTTAAAGTCACTTAATTCTATCGAATTGTTGTGCATTTTCATTCATCTAACATCATCATAAACATAGAGCAGAGAACAAAATGCAGTATGTATAAATGTATATAGAGAGAGAGAAAAAGTGACTTCTTGCAGCTTGCAAGCATCTTTTTTGATGAGACAGCTTGTGCGGTTCATTTGCTGCTTTTATTACAGTCCACTTGTATTATATGCTCTTATCCAAGGTGAAGTCATCATCTCTCCTCAGGTAATCTCAGGTTCATTACCACAGCCCGCTCCCTGGTCTGCATCACAGCTTTCACATTGCCAATTTCTCATGCAAGCCAGTGTTTCAGAAAGCAGCTGAACTTGCATGCATACTACTACTATTTCTGTGATATAATTTATAAAGGTATGCTGTAAAGTATAAAAATGTGCAAAAAGTGACGACGGAAATAGTATGAGTGTGTTATTGCGAATTTAGCCAACTCACAAGTGGATTGATAAACCATGCTATTGGACTGTATATCAGCACTAACTAAAAGTTATGTCACAGCATTGCACTCCGTGGTTAATTTTCCACATTGTCGCTGATTGTTCCAAATCTGATCCAATCAGCATTTAATGTTTGCTGTTCTTTTGAAACAGAAGTCTTATTGAAGTGTTCCTGCTTCTGTTGACACAGCTGGGAGTGGTAAGCATGTCTTCAGATTATGGTGAAATGTATGTATATCTGATCTTCTTTACAGTGATGACCATGTCAAATAAATAGGCCTGAGCCAGGGATGGATGGGAATAGTGCTCAGAGATTCCAAGCCTGGGGTTTCTCAAAGCCTTGATTTCTTCACGCTCATAGTGCAGAATTAGGCTGACATTCTCAAAACAACTTTGAAAGAAAGACCACTCAGCCAAAACCACCCAAACCCCTATGACCCTGGGACTTTTATGTAACAGTCTGCTCTGTGTTCCCTTCCGGAAAATATCCTGCAGGCTTGAGGAGGATCACAAAATATAGTTGCATCTTTTGATACATTCTTGTCCTCTGCTGTAGACTTGGCTGTGTACAGAGGTTCATTGTTAGTCTTGTTTGGCATATCGGTACTACTTGCGTATATTGATAGGAATTGCTCAAATCTCTGCTTCAACAAGTCTTGAGAAAGAACAAAAAACGACAGCTCTCATGTGGCGAACATTAGCTCTCTTTCCTCATGTGATGTGCTGGATGTCTTTTATTAGTAGTGGCTCTCTTTTACATGCTGGCTGGAGACAAAGTGTGCAGACGAATACATGTCTATCTGTCTATCTATCTATGTATCTAACTGTCTATTTGTCTATCTGTCTGTCTGTCTGTCTGTCTATCTCTGTAGCACATGTTCGGCATTCTTAAGGAATTTTAAGGAAGCAGCCAAAAATTCTCACTTGGGACGGAGGCTTGAGAGCGAGCAGTTCTGAATTTTGTTTGTTAATCTAACTGTTTGGTCAGAGATATTGGGGTCAGTCAGGGCAAGGCTGAGGGTTCAGACGTTATCTCACATGGGCATCAACCTTGAAGGGTGGCACTGTGTTGTCTTTTCATGATGTTTAGGAGGGCGTAGACGGCCTTTCGCAAGGTTTTGCACACTCTGCATTTGAACATGTATTTGGGGTGTGATTTAAGTAGAACGTTGCTCCCTGGAGTCTTGTGTGTTTATGATTCATGCGTTTTTGCGCAGGTAAATGGCCTTATTTTGAAAAATTTTGTTTACAAAACTACTATGTTTTTTGCTTTTCTATATATTTTTCTTCTTCTCAGTTTTCTTGCATAACACTTTTGGATGCATTCCTAACTAATTGTCCTATGTTCTTTGAGGTTTATGTTAGGCTGGACGGATATTTTGTGGTGTGGTGACTGTGGACTGTGTCAGTTCTCAGTCATCTGAGGTATATTGTCCGAAACTGTCATAAAGCTGTCATAAAACCAGTTAGTGATAGTAATATCTGATTCTAAGCAACAACTTTAATACATATTAAGATTCAGAAGATTCATAAAATAAGATTACACTAATAAATAATTATACGTGGTTTAAGTATGATTCAAGGATATTTCAATATTAGTTTGTTCATGTTTAAGTATCCATTATGGCTGTTAGATTAGAAAATTAGTAGTAATGCAGTAATGCAGTAAAAAGACTTTCTGAACATTTGGACAGATTTGATCACAATCAGACCAGTCATAAAAAGATTACAGTGAAGAGTAAATATATGCTATAAATATTAGTATTTATTGCACTGTATTGTTTGTGTTAAATGTTGTTAGAGCTGTTAGGGTATTGTTTTTAAACTAATGCAATCTATATTTTTTTAATTTAGCATAGCGTTTAATTAAAATTAGTAAATTAAAAATGAAATACAATTAATAAAATCCTCAAATTTAGTTTAAAATACATTAAATTAAACAATGTTTTTATTCACATTTCTTGAAAGTGCTGATAATTATATTATTTATAAGGGCTGTCAAATGATTAATCGCAATTAATCGCATACAATTATTAATCGCATGTAATTATTATGTATATAAAAATACACACAAATTAATGTATGTATTTAAGAGAAATACGTTATATACAAAATATTTATATTTATATATAATATAAATTGTATAAATATTTCTTAAATATATTCATGAATGTGTTTATATATATCGCAATTAATCGTTTGACAGCCCTATTATTTGTATAATTAATATATACTTTTATAGGTATAAACTAAATAAATATTCCAACAGCCCTAATAAAAGTTTAAAGCAAAAACATTTAAACATTTAATTTAAATATGTGCATATACTGCACTTTTAACGTGTTATGCAATCGCTCATTTCCAGTCAGTAGGAACACACCTTTTATTTAAATCCCCATGGATAATTCCAGAAAACCCTGGCTTGTTCAGCTTGGCATGTTTGGATCCATGTCTGTGCATGTCTGGAGATGTGGATTACACTTCTGCATAATAAGTAAATGGACTGACATATTAGCAACACATCTGAGTGTTTAGTGGACAGGACTTGGAATTGTTGGCAGGACCTCTGTTACTTTGTGTCCTACATACTATTAAACAACCACACCTTTCTTATCGCTGTTCCATCAATAACACTATGTTCCTTAAGACATCAAGGACCTTTGTGTAAAACACAAACAAGTCAGTATTTAGTCTGCAGGAGGTGTGAAATATGAAATATTATACAGTGTACGGAATTATCCAATGGCATAGAACGGTCCAACATGAAAAAGAACTGCCTTTCCTGTCATGGAGTACAAGAATGGGTTGGTGTACAGACTAACAATGGCCATTTGATGATATTAGAAAAACAGAGGGCTGTTGAACTCTGTGTATTTAGAAACTGAGACTGTGAAGTGTCTTTGGGCCAGAGGTCCCATGCAGACTGCTCCTGTTTACATCCCAACACCAGACTCATAAAGAAAAGCTAATTATGTAGACTGTAACCTTTCACTGCCACGTATAAAACTGAGGACACCCCGATAAAGGAGATTAAACATTAACTGGCACACTAGGAATCTTGTTTTAGAGGTGTCCCAGTAAGGCTAAGAGGTATATTGTCCTGTTGTAAAACAGATGAGATTAGATGCTGAGCAGCTTTATTGCATTTTAAGAATCAGAACAGCCATAAATAAGATTCCACCGTTCAATGCATTTTTGTTGCATATCATAGCATATCATTGTTTTAAATATTTATTAGGGCTGTTGGATAATTAATTTATTTTATGCATTTTTAATGCATTCATTTTCAAGATAATGCATTAATTATTTTAAATAATATCATTATCTGCATATCATGTCATTGCATTTAAAAAAAAGTCAGTTGACAGCCCTACTTTTTATATGCATATTTGTTCTCTTAAATGCAATATTTAGAATTTTACTACAAGAGTTGCTATGGCAACTCCCTTTTTAATATGCAATATGTCTCATTACTATGTCATGCCATGCTCCTTTCATTAGTAATTCAGATAGCAATCTTTTCATTTAGAATAGCTGTTTCAAATATGAATTTTACGTTCCCTAGTAAAAATCATTTGCTGACTGTTCATATCTGCATGGTTATTGGCCAATTTAACTACTGCTGTCAAAACTTAAGATAGCACTTTGAGCAGATGTGCATCTTTCTATCAGAGATAAAAAAAAAAAAGTGTCAGAATAATATTGCATAAGACAGCATAACAGGCTAACTATAAACATTTTAACCCATATCTCTGCTCCGCTAACAGTGAATATTTCCAAACTTGGCATATTACAGTAACAACACATGAAATACATTCACATCATCTGCCTGCAAATGTCAATTAAATATAGTTAATCTGTTTTTGTAACACCTGGCTTTAGATTCTTTTTCCACTAGGCCTCATCTCTAATTCTTTCACAGACTAAACATTTCAAACACTATTGGATTTTAGCAAACTATTCTGATATCCACATATGTTTATTTTCAGTTTGAAGAGTATGGTTTCGTGGAAAAATGCGCTGCGTGCTTGATCCTGATTAGACACTTTTGCCAAATACCTGCTGTGGCTAGCTTTTGATCCATTTTTGACACTGTAGTACATCACAAAAACTTGTTTCAAAATGCAATATTATGCACACACACTGTCATGAGATTGAAACAAATATTAAATGTTTATGAGATTTTAATGCATCCAGGGTTGTTTTGGAAACTCCTGTCACCATTAAATGTTATAAACATGCATATTACCTGAAAAGGAATTTGTTTTGCTGCATACTTCAGCTATGGGGTGATAGGCTATGCCGGAATGGTATGTAAATTGCCCATAGTTTGTAAATGAATGGGTGTTTTGCAAATCACACTGGTTGGGGAGAAAATTCCACATGCACTTTTTGTGCAAAATAAAAACTAGAATATTTGCATAAAGTTGCAATGAATGGGGAGTATTTAAGAAATGAGAACTACTTTAAGTTGGACTGACTCAAGATCCTCTTAAGTTTGCGCAAAGGCATGTTCTTCATACCGATCTACACATTCCTGAAACCCTACTGAGACTGCAAGCTACCCTGTTCTTAAATAACACAGTTGCATGCGGTCCTTAATCACGTTAATCATCAAGAAATGTAAATAACTAGCATTGTTTGGTGTTTGTAAAGCACTTGTTGTTTTTATTTGGTGGTTAGCAATTAATACATAATGAATTACTACCTAAAATGAGCTGGTTCAAATGAAATGGTACTGTTAGCACTTAAAGACAGGAGGTGGCCAGAATTACATAAGTGAGCTTGTTGTTGTCATCTAACTCAAACATTCCAACGTTGGTCATCAACCGGCAATCACAGCTCTGGCAGAGACTTTTACAGTTTTTATGACCTGAGTGTGCCAGAGCAGGTGTTTGAGTGCAAGATTAGTTTCACATACCTGTGGAAGAACAGCAGTATGGACAGCATGGTTTGGTCAATGTTGCTGTTGCAGATGCCCTCGTTGAGCAGGTAACAGGGGTCCCGGACCACCGACTCCAGTGAGTCCTGTCTCATGATGTTGTTGAGCTTATCTGTGTTTAGGTTCTGGAAGTGAAGCTGGTCTCGGAGCTGTCGGAAGTGGTTGATGGACGTCGGGCTCCCCAGGCTGGTGTGACCCGGTCGACCCGGCTCGGGCTCACAGCCATTGGCCAGATCCAGACAGCAGCTGCAGCAGTCCAGGCCGATGGGCGAACGGCACTCCTCGTTTGACATCAGGTCAAGCTCCTCCACGTGGGAGTCAGACGGTAGCCGCGACAGGTTCTCCTCCACCTGCTCCCAGGTGGTCAAGCACACCTCCCTAGTTCTCAAGTGCCACGGGCGAAGAAGCCGCTCTGAGTTGATCCTCCTCGACTGCGTGTGCGAGAGTGAGTGTGTGTGCGTGCAAGCCACGCAGGTTTTTATGAGCCGGCGGTGCCTGTTCTCTTGTAATGATGCAGCGGGAGTGCGAAAAAAATGTGAAAGAAAAACCAGAAGCTGCTTCTGTTTGCTTTTTTTTTTCTTCCTCGCTGTCCCCTGCCCCGCACTTTTCCCTGCCCCTGTGCGTGCATACAGTGCAGGCGGCAAGAGAGGAGGTGGAGGGATGGAAGAGAGGGCTGGGAAGGTGGGAGGAGGAATCTCTCTGATTGGTAAAGCACACCAATCAGTTCACAAAAAGTTCCCGCCTACTTTCGTCTCAACATCACAGTAAGGGAGGAGCGTAGTTAGGAAGGGAGTAAAAGCATGCTCTCTAACATGTGCACTTCAGGGCTGCCAGGGGCGGAACCCTGAGAGAAAGCAAACACATAGTACTTCCCCTGTTTATACCACTGAATCAAATACAAATGCCATTTTTTTTCTTGCTAGTTTGGTCTCACTTTCCTAAGGCTATTAAATTCAGACTCAACTCGTAGTCTTCGCGTGCTAAAGTTACAAATACTGCTTGTGTGCAGTGTTCCATGTCCAGTGATTCATCACTAAATGTTTCTATCAGTCTTGTTTGTCTCCTACCAGTTTTTTTCCATTCCTTGCCTTTTAAAGAGAGTGAATGTTGGTGCTTAAGTAGCAATGTGTATGAGTTAAAAGTATATAATGTCACTTAAAAGTGACTTAGAAATGGTTGGAGTTATTCTGGCAACAATTGTTTAAGGTTAAAGGTTAGTGATCCTATTTATTTAGTTAAATTCCTATTTCACAGTTTGGTTATCTGAATCAGATTTAGAACTTTGCATTGGATTCCTATCATATTGCTTAACATGATAAAGTAAACATGTTGACATAATGTTAACTCAGCATAGCGAGCTCTAAAAATCATTCAGTTGTCAATAAATTCTCTGAACACCTTCCAATGTTTGATTAAGCATGTTTGAAATGTGTAAAATATGATTTCATCACATCTTTTGAACTTTACATTGAAATTCAGTCAAAGACTGACTGCAAAGCAAATGCTATTACTGTATTAGCTGTACTGACAGCTCTGAAATTTGACAGTCTGATAATATTATATGATGTTTAATTTTTCTGTTGTATTTATAGTGCAGAGCTCCGCAATTCGATGTATTGCGCTCATTTAATAACGTTTTACATGCCTCTCTGGATCATGTAATTTATGGCGTAATAAGACTTATCTAAAGCCCTCTTAATAGGAGTTCAAGAAATTTAATTTAGCAGAGAATAGGTGAATTATGATTGCTTTATTGAGTGTGCAAAGCAGTTGAGACACGTTGGGGCATTTCAGGACTTTGCCAGTGTCGGGTCATACGAGTTGATAACTTGGCCCTCTGCTGGCACCAGCAGAGAAGTGCATAGAATATCAGACTGTGGGATATGAAATTATTCCGTTATATGCTGAATAAGCGCTCTGTGTCCAAGTGTTTAGGTTTTGAAACACAATCTGAGAACGAAAAACATCAAGTGCGTCATACGAGAGATTGCTTTAAAGACAAACATGAATTTCGTGTATAGGCTTGGTGAGTGTAATCTGTCATCAGAGAACACTAGTCTGTTGCCTTTTTGACTTTACACCTGCCATTCTTCAAACTTCAGTTGTTTGTACACTGCCGTTCAAAAGTTGGGGTCAGTAAGATTTTTATTGTTTTTAAAGAAGTCTCTTATGCTCATCAAAGTTCCATTTATTTGATCAGAAATAGCCTACAGAAAAAAAAGTAACATTGCAATTTAAAATAGCAGTTTTCTATTTTAATACACTTAAATATCATTTATTTCTATGAGCTGAATTTTCAGCATCATTACTCCAGTCTTCAGTGTCACATGATCCTTCATAAATCATTCTAATATGCTTTTTAATCAGAGTTGCAAACAGTTGTGCTGCTTAATATTTTTTGGAACCTGTGATACTTTTCAAAATTCTTTGATGAATAAAAAGTTAAAAAAAAGAACAGCATGTATTCAAAATAGAAATTTCTTTTCTAGCAATATAAGTCCTTACTATCACTTTTTATGAATTTGACACACACTTGTTAAATAAAAGTATTAATTTCTTTTAAAGAAAGAAAAAAAGAAAACATTTACTGACCCCAAACTTTGAAGTAAATGCTGTTCTTTTTAACAATTTATTCATCAAATAATCCTGGAAAAAGAATCACAGGTTTCACAAAAATAGTAAAAAGCATTAAAAATATTACCTGTTTACAACACTGAAAATAAATCAGCATGTTAGAATGATTTCTGAAATATCATGATGCTGAAAATTCAGCTTTGCATCACAAGAATAAGTTATATTTTAAAGTATAATAAAATGGAAAACACTATTTTAAATTGCGAAAATATTTCACAATATTACTTTCTGTATTTTTAATAAAAAAGTATATATATATATATATATATATATATATATATTAAAGATTAAATGTATATTAATATATATTTATATCATATCATTTAAATATATTATATATATATATATATATTAACGATATGTATATGTATATATATATATATATATCTCAATCTTTGCATCATAAAAATACATGGATGGATAGATGGATAGATTGATTGGTGGAAAGATGCATAGCTATGGATATATAAATTATAAATACATATATATTAGATAATGCAGCAAGAATTGGTTTTCACACAGAATACATATGATGTTACATTTTGATTGTTTGTATATATGGTGGAATATATACTGGGTGTATGACATTTTTCCACCATATATAATTATTTTATAATTATTTTTTTCTATTTTGATATTTTTATTTTTATATGACATTTTTTGGGGGCTGCATTTATATAATTGAGCAAGCAATGGGTTGCTTTATATGCACACAGAATGCATATGGTGGAAAAATTTTCTCTGTGGGTGGTGTTGGTCCGGAAAAGGTCCTGGGCATTTTTCCCAGTCATAGTAGTTCCAATCCTTCCCTGCCGTACTGTTACACTGAACCTGGGGTGATGTGACACCGATTGGTTGCAAATGCAGCAGGTGTGTGCCTGAGGCTGGAGAAAGTGTAATACAAATGCTCTCTTTGAATGTGTACATAAAGCTTTACATTGATTCTTTGATCTTACACATGCAGACTCCTAAGTCAAACAGTGACTGTTATCCAGGCTTACATGCTGGGTTCTGCTTGGAAAACAGGCCTGTGTTTGTTATCACGGATGTATTTCCATTATCACAACTTACATAAGAATTCAATCTTGCAGACATGTAAACAGGTTTAGGTAAAACTGTTTGCTTCATAGAAATCCTGCACTGATCAATCCAAACACTCAATACAGGTCAGCAGTCAGCTACACATTATCACTAAAAGTGTTTAAAATAGTCCACTCTTCCCAGACTAAAATGTCCAAGTTATTTGCTTTTCAGTGCGTGAATGGCACATGATAGCTCAATAAGTTCCAAAGTGACGGATATCTATTTGCTCGTTATCTACTGACCAACTGTTTTTTTCCTGCAGAGTCAGTATAAAAACATATGGTGCCTGTCCTGAATGCTGATTGGTCAATACAGTGTTCCAACTGTGCTAAAACACACAAATCACCTGTTCGCCTGTCAGGGTCTATATCCTTTAGCAGAAATGTGGCACTTAACGAACACTACCATTAAACTATTCTTGAATTTTTATGTTTTGAATATGTAACTGAATATGTAAAAAAAAAAATATATATATATATATATATATATATATACATATATGTACAATTAAGTATTTTGTCATGTTTTCCAAAACAAACAAATAATTACATATCCTTACATTTCCTTGAAAAGCAGCTGATTGACTGTTTTGGAGATGTATATTTTGAACTATGTTTATTTTTGTTACCATATTGGTAAATTGATTAAAAAAGTCATCAGATGCCCTTTTGCCACAAGTTGATATGATTCTTTAGGGTCTTAATGAAACCGCATTTAGCACATTTAGCCGCGAAACTTGCTAACTAGCACATTATTAGGAAAGGTGATTACAGAGATTCATAAAAAACCCCTTATACTCACTTCTGCTGTAGCTGAAGCTGGATCACGAATGATTTGCGTGAACATAGACGCATTTATGTAGATCGGGAGGCGCATTCCCTTCACAAACAAACGTAATCCACTGCATCTTCAGCTGCTCAGATTTTGGGAGTAAATGATGACCACTATGTTCATTATTACATCCAGCAACACAACACCTCAATTGCTCAATCAGAGATATTCTTGTCTAACTTACATCCCTGAGAATGGCTCGATTTGAAAAAGGGGATATTATTTTTACAGATTAATTAAAAACTACTGCATGGATTTTTATCATTATAGGGTAGATTTGTACATACACTGCCAACACACATTAATGTTGAAACAACATGAAAAAGTGAACTTTGCATCCGATGACCCCTTTAAAAAAAAACAAAAACAAAAAAAAAAAAAGCTATAAATCTGTCCAAATTCAGGTAAATGATTAAAATAACCACGTTTTACTAGTAAGAAGAAATTCAATACATAAAGAATACTCATATTCATAATATAGCACTACTGCTCACCCAGTTTTGTTTAAATATCAGCAGGCAGTTATTAGTTGATGCATTTAATACTAAAATTTATTTTATTTTTTTCCTACAGGCTTAAAGCTGGAAGCCATGCTGTGAAAACTGAAGTTTTGCTGCCACCTTTTGGAGTGAAAGTTTATTGAGGGATAATTAACCCTTTTATATAATAGTTTTGTATGTTTACGATTTGGGACATGGACTGGAAGATTCAGGACAGAGATGGCAAGGTTGCCTGAACAAAATGTATTCATCACATGAAGTCAAAGTCCTGAAAACAGAGTTTGATTTCAGATCACCCTGTTCGTAGTTAAAAGCACTTAGAACAGAGATGAATGTGACCCTGGACCACAAAACCAGTCATAAGGGTCAATTTTTTGAAAATGAGATTTATACATCATCTGAAAGCTGAATAAAGCTAAATAGCTTTCCATTGATGTATGGTTTGTTATGATACAACAATATTTGACTGAGATACAATTTGAAAATCTGCAATCTGAGGGTGCAAAAAAAAAAAAAGAAAGAAAAAAAACTGAGAAAATCGCCTTTAAAGTTGTCCAAATTAAGTTCTTAGCTATGCATATTACTAATCAAAAAATAAGTTCTGACATATTTACAGTGAGAAATTTACAAAATATCTTCACAGAACATGATCTTTACTTAATATCCTAATGATTGTTGGCTATGGCTACAAATATACTCATGCTACTTAAGACTGGTTTTGTGGTCCAGATGCTTAGCACAGCATTTCTTTGCCAAATAATTAATCATTGTGATATATAATATATTTATATTAATACACATCATATTACATTATAATATATATATATCA
This sequence comes from Labeo rohita, assembly GCF_022985175.1. NCBI lineage: Eukaryota > Metazoa > Chordata > Actinopteri > Cypriniformes > Cyprinidae > Labeo > Labeo rohita. The sequence continues at coordinate 5,833,719 of NC_066882.1, forward strand.
CAAAAACATATTATTAAATATAAAACTATATTTGGAGCATACAGCTGGGTTACTGCAGCTGTGTGCTTAATAGCAGCTTTGAATCCTTTGATTTCTGAGAATGAAGTAAAACATACTTGCTTTGTTCCGTTATGATGACAGATGTGCTTAGTGGAAGCACAACAGGAGTTTAACTCTGGTAATGGCTCCTCTAATCAGTGTTACAATCTGTGTCGCTAAGCATAACACTATCTACTTAGATAAATGACCCCATGCTGGTAGGGCAGCATGTGATGGATAGCTCTGCTGCAGTATCTCGATTCTGGTTCAAGGTTTGCTGATCTTTCCTTTTTCAGACGAGTTTAGCCACAAGTGGATGACATTGCATTTTAGATAAAAATGTAGGTCCTGCTGTAAAGCCAGCTTCAGATGAGATGCAATCAATCACAAGGTATATTTCATCTAGGTTTGTTGCCAAATAAAGCATCAGTGTGATGAATAAATAGGTGAATGAATAAATAAATGAAATGTCATTTCAGCTTCCTGCTATTGAATAAAAAATGCTGTGGAATAAAGAGTAATTGCACAACTCTGTCTATACACAATACACTTTTAGAAGCAATTCTTATAGTTTATATCTTACGTTTCTGACTTTTTCTTCACAATTCTAAGATATAAACTTGCAATTCTAAGAAGAAAACTGTGGGATATAAATTCACAATTGTGAGGAAAAAGGTCAGAATTTTAAGATATATTTGCAATTACTTTTTTTTTATTAAATCATATCAGCTTTCATGGAAATTACATGCTTTTTATTATTTGTTATTTTATTTTGAATAATACGTATAAAGAGTGAGTAAGAAGTGGTATCAAGCATGATTTTTAATCTCTTTTTATTCAGAGTGCCAAAAGCACCAATTTCCATTATTATAACTGAACACTAATATAACTGGACCACAAAACTAGTCTTAAGTCGCACGGGTATATTTGTAGCATTAGCCAAAAATACGTTTTATGGGTCAAAATTATCGATTTTTCTTTTATGCCAAAAATCATTAGGATATTAAGGAAAGTTCAAGTTCCATTAAGATATTTTGTGCATTTCCTATCTTAAATATATCAAAACTTGATATATGATTAGTAATATGCATTGCTAAGAACTTCATCTGAACAACTTTAATATTTTGATTTTTTTTCACCCTCAGATTCCAGATTTTTAAATAGCTGCATCTTGGCCAAACTTTTTCCTATCCTCAGTGTTGGGGGTAACGCATTACAAGTAATGTGAGTTACGTAATAATATTACTATTTTCAAGTAACTAGTAATGTAAGCAGTACTTTTGAATTTCTAAGAAAATATCGGAGTTACTTTTTCAAATAAGTAACGCCGGTTACTTTTTTCCCCATTTATTGATTGACAAGTCTCCTGGAGTAAATATGATGTTACTGTATCCTAGACTAAATGTGAACATGCATTAATTCATCTCACTCACAAAAAAACAGATTCAGTATTCCTCAAAATGAATAAAAACAGTGAAATGCAAACTCAGAATATGATGCAACCCTACAATAATTAAATATGTTAAATAAAACAAATATCCTTTATATATTTAATCCCATTTTATTAACCAGTGTCTTTGCTGCTGACTTTCGATGATGCAATTCAACCATACTGATACGCAAAAATCACTTTAGATAAACTAACATTTGTGCTTCTTTTTTTTTTTTTTTTTTCTTTTTTATAGCTGAAGAGTGATCTCCTGCATAAATGTACTTTTCTTTCAGCCTGAGGTGAATTAATTTCACTTTTGGTGTAAAAGGGCTTTTACATTAGAATTGTTTTATATTAAAAACAAACAAGCAAGCCCTGCCCAGATTTAAAAAGTAACGTAACACATTACTTTCCATAAAAAGTAACTAACGTAATTAGTTACTTTTTCAGGGAGTAAAGCAAAATTGTAATGCATTAGCCTACTTTTAAAAGTAACTTTCCCCAACACTGCCTACCCTATCCGAAAACCTGACACTTATGACTGGTTTTGTGGTCCAGGGTCACATATTTCTGTTTATGAACAAATGACGGAAAAGCAAATAGTTGATATTTTAAGCAGTTGTGTTTAGTTTGAATAAGGTTTGCAGTAAATCATAATGTAGAAACACATGTTTGGTTGCACATGTCACGTCAAACGCTAGATGTCGCTCTCTCCTCTGATAATAAAAAGAAAGTGAGTCTAGCCAGGCTGAGCGAGCTCTTCATATAGCATGTCATCCACAAATGTTTCCCAGCTGACAGAGGAAGAATTGCGATTCAAGGTTAGTTTTCGGTGTCCTATATTTCAATGCATAAAATTTTAAAGCTAAATAGATATGAGCCTGTTCAGGGAAATCAAAAATACCATCTAACAAAGAAACACACCACAGTATTCCCATGCACTGATGGATTTGCCTCAGGCTGAAAGCAAGTGATTAATTCTCCACCAAGTCTTGGTAGGCCATCTCCAGTAGAGGAGCAAATGTGGATTGAGTCCTCGGAGACATAAAGCATCTGTTAAGCTTGCAGATTTATGTAGTTCATCATCCATACAAACATAACCGCAATCATTTCTATCATGCCGTTGTGAAAATGTTTGAAACGTCCGATTTGACCTTCGTTATCATCTGTCAAATCAGAACACAATGATTTCAAAATGATTTGCTTTGTTATAGAGGGTTCGCACTTACGTTACGATTTGGTCAGTTACCCGGATGCGCGGCCGTATTGGCGATACTCGGATGTAAACAACAGCATGGATTGCATGGTTAATGTACTACTGAATAGTTGTTCTGTTAACTTATATTATCTAAACCATGGAACAAACGTGTGGAAGATGCTAAATCATATAGAGAATGACTTAGTAAACAGGAAAGGGTGCAATATTTTGACAAACTAAAGTTAATAGGAGGTAAAGATACATACGAGCAGTATTAATTAAGATATTAGCCTAATATTTCACCTACCTGACTGGAAATGATGAGAACGAACTTGAATTTTGCCAAGATTCTTGCTCTGGAGATCCTGGTTCAGTTTGGCCAACCACAAACGCCTTTTGTTCCTCACAGAGTTTTTTTGCGCTTCTCCTTGATTTGTTATAACATTTTGCCGTATATAGTACTCCAAATGTTTTTCCCGGTCTGACCAATTAGTACAGCCCAAAACATGACAATAATTGACCATTTTCAGCAGCAATAATCAGCAAAACATGCGGGTTACGTTCAGTTTAGTGGTGTTGTTTACGTTAAGTGCCGCGAACGTGGCCGATTGATGACTCGTTGTAAAAACTATATTGACACTTTGGCAACATATGTGTGCTTACTAGATCATTTGTGCTTAAGGCTCTTCAATATTCCAGTTTACAATCAGTCATTACTTTTTAGTTCTGATAATAGACCCTATTTACAGGGCTTTATTCCCAGTCTTTCATATCTGGTCCCTTAAAATTACTTAATTATGTGATATCGTGTCATCATTGCTCAGGGTATTTTACTCTGAATCCCACTTTTACGAGTCATTAACAATTTGTTACATTTCAGTGCATGAAATATCATCATTCTAGTCAGCTGCAGACCCAGTCATAAGCAACATAAGGCGACACGGACCACACACAGCTGTCACAGACACATGCTCCGTATTTCTGTCATGCTCTTCTTTTCAGTTCAGTGGAAGCAATTTGAATTTGTTTATCAAAGTGGTCAGTTGATTCTCGCTACATCTTATTTACACCAAAAAATAGTGTAGATAAATTATTGCTTGTGAATATAAAATAAAATATAGCTTGTGAGAGTGTGATGGAATAAATAAACGCCAGACTGTTTGCTAAAAGGGATAATTCACCCAAAAATTAAAATTCTGTCATTAATTACTTACCATCATGTTGTTCCAAACCTGTAAGAGCTTAGCTTGATTTTGATCCGAGAGCTTTCTGACCCTCCATAGGCAACAACGCAACTGACACGTTCAAAGCCCAGAAAGGTAGTAAGGACATTGTTAAAATTGTCCATGCGGCCTCAGTGGTTCAACCGTAATGTTATGAAGCGTCGAGAATACTTTTTGTACAGAAATTGTTGAATAAATTAATCCAGCAGCTAAGACTGATTATGCACGGTCTAAAATTTTTTAGTGAATATAGCAACTGCTCTAGCATTAACCCTGTAAAGCCTGACACATATTTTTTTTGCATTCTTATTTTTTTATTTTTTTATTTTTAAATGGAACAGTTTATTGAACCCTGGTTTTATTTAAAGGCCCAAACTGAGCATCAAATGTGACCCTGGACCACAAAATCAGTCATAAGGGTCAATTTTTTTGAAACTGAGATTTATTCATCATCTGAAAGCTCAATAAATAAGCTTTCCATTGATGTATGTTAGGATAGGACAATATTTGGCCGAAATACAACTATTTGAAAATCTGGACTCTGAGGGTGCAAAAAAATAAAAATGTTAAGAAACCTCCGCCTTTAAAATTGTCCAAATGAGCATACTGATAATTAAAATATAAGTTTATAAGTTAAGAAATTTACAAAATATCTTCATGGGGACATGATCTTTACTTATTATCCTAATGATTTTTGGCATAAAAGAAAAAAAACAATCATTTTGACCCATACAATGTATTTTTGGCTATTGCTACAAATATACCTGTGCTTCTTATGACTGGTTTTGTGGTACAGGGTCACAAATGTGCAGTTTGGTGATATTTATTTGGTCAAAACATTAGACGGAATTCTGGTAACTTGTAATGTAAATCAGTGAAATAACACTTTGTATATGTATGTAATGTTATTTAAATAGCTTGGTTTTATGATCAAACCACTGTAGGTTTTTTTTTTTGTTTTTTTTTTTTTTGTTATGTTGGGAGCAAAACATTTAACATTTATTTGTACATCTCACATCATCATGTACAATATTTCAATGCATTATATGTCCGATTTACATTACATTTTATATTTTAACTTTTTTTTTTTGACGTATGGATAAAGTTGCATCAAACCAGTAAGTGTTCATCTTGAAATATTACAAACAATATAAAATGTATTAAAGTCAGTAAACATCTCACTGAAAAAAAACCAAGTGAACCACAGCCTGAACATGAACATTTTTACAATTATACAAATTATTATACAATTATACTATTATACAATTATACTTGCTAAAAAAGTAAATTATCAGTCAGATGACAGAAAGCATGTAGTAGATTGTGTAAATTTTTTTCAGCAAAGATTTGATCATGTTGTTAATTTAGAGACCTTAGAAATGTGTGTAGGCTATCAGAAATGACACAGTAGGCTTAACATTCATGCTCAGTATCAGCAAAGAGATCTCAGATGCCATCATTCAGATTTTCGAATGGCTTTCATAGACCATATGCTCCAATTAGAGCATAGTATATGAGTTCACTCTTTCCCGCTGCTTGTTTTCAGGCCCGGCAAGCACAGCTTGAGGATGGTTCAGGCTTTTGCACCTGAAGCTTTTGCACCAGACTTTGAGTCAGACCTTAAAAGCAAGACAGAAGAGCGATTTTTACCTCAGTCAGTGCATATCCTTAAGGGAAACCTGCTGTGTCTTCTCAAAGTCAAGCCGCTGTCAAGCCTCTGACTGAGGTCAAAGTTCCTGTCAGATTTGAGCGTCCATGTGATCTGAGCCCTCAGACTCCATATATCCTTTGACAGGTTTAAAGCCCATCATTGATGATTCTCAATGACACCATAGGAAAATAAAGCCCAATCCAAATCAATCTGTCATCACACATGCAAAGAGAAAGGGATAGTTTATTAAAAATGGTAACACACAAAATAAGACTTGTTTACAATGAACGCCAATGGGGTCCAATGATGTTATGTTGTCTTAGACCTAAAGTGAATTTAAAGACAACTTTGAATCTAATTTAAAAGAGTGCTGTGAATATAAGAGGTTCTAGTGCTAACTTTAAAGATACAATTGATATTTTAGTATTATTATGGCCATAGGCACTCAACCATTTCTCTCCTCTGCTTGTAAACCAGATCTAAGCTGCTGTGTATTGAGGTCTCTCTGTTCCACACACTTCTTAGGTTTTACGCTCGGCTCATACAAGGTTCATGAAAAATTCTTCTGGCAGCAGCACACTTTGAAATGTTCACTTTTTCTTCTGCTCAGAATAGAAGACATCTTCAATCATTTCCCCATAGGCCTCATTATAAATCCAGCTATCATTACGCTGATGGTGGGAAGCTGAGCAACACGCTGCTCTTGTTACTGTACAGTACACATGGTCAAACGAGAGCTGCGGTTTGATTTGTCCAAACCTCTACATCTCCATCTGTTCCAAGACTCCCCGCATCACAGAAGGTTTTTTGTGTTTTTCTTTCTTTGCAAGAAACAGGCTTAGCATTCCATTGTAGGAAATCAGTAAAGGGCTGTTACCGGCTTTGAAATCCAATGTTTTCTCAAAAGGAAATACTGAGGGAGAGAAGAATGCGTCTTATGCCTAAACACATGATGGTTAAGCGCCATGGTGGTTAAGATGGTTATATTTATATTTATGCTCTTTATTAACTAAGTTCTTTGTTTAAATTGTGTTCTATATTATGTGCCAACAAGTGGTTATGCAGATAGAGAGGATTCTGAATTCTCAAGGCCAATTTGTTTATACTGGAATAGCTTATTATATGATTGAATTTTAATTACATCTGAGGTTACATTATTTGAACATTTCCTAAATGAAACAGGATGGATGGAGGAATGCAAATCCTGTTATTGTTGAGCCTTTGTCAAGAGAAGAATGACTGCTGTCTAAAGACTCTTTCTCAAAGAGCAGTGCAGGGTTGCACAGTTTGAAAATAAGCCTACGTTATATTGCATTATGGAAATCTGGCCATTTTACATATGTGTTGCAAATCACTTTCATAATGTAAAATTCTCTTTAAAAAGATTATAAAGAGAATATGGTCGGGGGAAAAAAAAATTAAAGTACAAAGTACGACTTCACTACGACTGAAGTACAAAGTCTATAATTTACATAATAAATAATAGTTTAGCATTTGGATGCATCGCAAATATGGAAACATTATGGAATATTTGGGTTTGTGCCGAATGAGAGAGGAAGGATACAAGAGCACAAAGCTCCATTTCACAGACAGTTGAGTGCGCAATCCTTAAAGTATACTCCTCTGTCAGTGAGAGACTCGTTCAGAATCGGCACAAGGTCACTGTCTAGTGGTCTTTGTTTTCAGGTGCGCAACTCCTGGCATTTGCCGTTCTTCTGCCGGCAGTTATCAAATAGAGTTACATCCTTCTGGATTGAGGGTGAATTGCCTGTATTCCTTATATACCGTGACAAATACATGTATCGTTACACCTTAATATATATATATATATATATGAAGAGTTCAGATGCAAAACCAGCTAAATCCATCTGACGTTTTTCTTTAAAATGAGAATTTTTTCTGGCTACTTTGTATAGGCTTCTATGTAAGTACTGGCACTTCTGATTGGGCTGAGGCTGGAATTTAGCGAGTTTGAAGTAAAAGTATTTGATGGATGTATAATATGTGTGTGTGTGTGTGTATATATATATATATATATATATAGCATGATATAAATTCACAATTCCGAAAAAAAGAAGAATTGCATGATATAAATTTGCTATTCTGAGGAAAGAAAAGTAAGAATTGCCTGATACAAATTTACAATTGTGAGAAAATTGTCAAAATTGCAAGACGTAAACTTGCAATTCCAAACAAAAAATAAAAATTGCATGATATAAATTTGGGATTCAGAGGAAAAAAGTCAGAATTGCATGACACAGATTCACAATTGCGAGAAAAATGTCAAAATTAACTGCAGTTGGGTTATTTTAATTAAGTAAAAAAAAATAAAAATAAAATACAGCTAACTTAAAGTAAAAAAAAAAAAAAAAACAGCAACTATTATTATCTGTATTAACCATTTTCTGTATTAACTAACAGCATTAACTATTCATACTATTCATATATATACTCTATTCTCTCACGCTCTCTAGTGTTGCAAAAAAAAGTTTCAATTAATTAAAATCAAGAACTTGAATATTTTACAATCAAATAATAAATGGTGACATAAAACAATTAAAGTTCTCATTATTGCATTTGATGATTTTAATATCTGGACAAGTGTTTCATATTTTAAAATCTGCGTATTATTAACTGTTTTAGGTTTAACAGCGGCTGTTACTGTTGGCATTCGTTGTGTTTTCCAAATCTACAAGGAACTGTTGTCCTATTTTTGTCACTGCATTTCCACCTCATTTGGTTCCAGGCCATCTTCTCCAGCCCAGAGCACTATATGTTTACTTTCTCTTTCCTAAATCACTGGTTTCGGATTCCACAGCAAACTGGTGCTATTTTCAGCTGAAGTATAATATGCAAACAAAAATACTACTGAGACATAAACATGTCCTAGTACAGAGCAATATTATTAGCTTTGTTGTCAGTTTGTCACTGTAACTACTTTAATGTCTAGACAGTCTAGCACATTCATTAAATTGATCAATAAAGCTTAGAAAGAAAATAATACAGAAATCGAGAAATAATTTAAAATAGGCTTTCATTTATGCGAGATTAGTTTGTGTCTTTCATTCGCTGCAGAGGCAAATTGTCATTGTCACCAAATGTACTTTTTGTTTGAGTTTCCAGGGATCCAGACTCTTTGGGAGTATCCTGCAATTCTCTTGTCTCATTGAAAAGGAAAAAGTCTCAGCTGTAATTCTTTCTGGCCTGAGCTATTGATTCTTGATTTTGCGTTTAGAGCTGGTTGCTAATAATAGCAAAACTAACACTAGCACAGCACAATGCCTTGTGTTTATTTACTACTTTTCTTTTGTTTGTCCTTTACTATGTGTGGAAGTTTGTTTGGAAATGTGGGTATTCATTATTCTCATGGCTCTCATGAGTGTTGATAGATTGAAAAAGAAAAGAGCAGAGCTGTAGAGGTCAATATTAATATTTTATTTTAATATTGACTTTTTATTTTATTTTATTTCATTTTATTTTATTTATTTATTTATTTATTTATTTTTATTCCTGAAAACCTACAAAAAGAAAATAGCAAAGCAGTAGAGGTCAGTATTATTTTTTTATTTTAGTGTTAATATTTTATTTTATTTTATTATTTTATTCTTATAAACATACAAAAAGAAAATAGCAAAGTAGCAGAGTTCAGGCTTGTTTTTCATTTTAATATTAAGTTTTTCTTTTCTTTTTTCTTTTCTTTTCTTTTCCTTTTCCTTTTCTATTATACTTGAAAACCTAAAAAAAAAAAAAGCACAGCAGATGTCAGTAATAATATTTTTCTTTTGTTTTCTTTTTCAATGTATTAATTTATTTTATTTTATTTTATTCCTGAAAACCTACAAAAAGAAAATAACAAAGCAGTAGAGATTGGAATGAATTTTTATCTCATTTATTTTATTTTATTTTATTTTATTTTATTTTATTTTATTTTATTTTATTTTATTTTATTTTTTTTTTATTTTATTTTATTCCTGTAAACCTACAAAAAGACAATAGCTAAGCAGTAGAGTTCAGGATTGTTTTTCATTTTAGTATTAACAGTTTTTCTTTTCTTTTCTTTTCTTTTCTTTTCTTTTCTATTATTCTTGAAAACCTACAAAAACAAAACAGCAAAGCAGTAGATATCAGTATTAATATTTTATTTTAGTATTAACATATTTATTTTATTATTATTTTATTCCTGAAAACCTACAAAAAGAAAATAACAAAGCAGTAGATTGTAATTAATTTTTGTTTTATTTTATTTTATTTTATTATTATTTTATTTTATTTTATTTTATTTTATTCTTATAAACCTTTTATTTTCAGTTTTTTATTTTAGTATTAACATTTTTATTTTATTTCATTTTATTTTTAAAACCTACAAAAAGAAAATAGCGAAGTAGTAGAGGTCAGTATTATTTTTATTTTTGCATTAATATGATTTTATTTTATTTTCTGAAAATTACATATTATATTATATTACGTTATGTTATACTTATGTGTTACACAATGTTTGCCATTTTTTTATTAGCCCTAAGTAGCACTTCAGCCCTTTCACGCTCAATTTCTCTTCGGCTGCGCACAGAAAAAGTTTCCTGTTTACAGCACAGTAATGATTTGTTTGCTCTAAACGAATGAACGTTTCCTTAGAGGTCTAAGGGCTTCTCCTGCACTTGGTTCTACTAAAACGTTTAGCACGGGTTTACATATATCTAACTGTATCTCAAATCTCTTGCTTTCCATGAGGGACAAATCCATGTAACACGCAAAGAGTAAAGTGTAGCCATGCAAACAAGCATCACACTTCATTTGCTTTCATCATTGCATTCTTCTTATTTAACCTTTGTTTTGCCTCTCAGTTTCTTTTTTGCACTATAGAGTTATGCCAAGGAATGTCAGCTAAAGAAACACAGAGCTCCTCACTGAGGCCAGAGGGGTACGCGTCTCCTCCGAGAGCTAACTTTAGCTGTGAGTCTGTGTGGTGTGTTCGTAGCTGCCACCGATCTGACCGGAGGTCAGTTCAAGACAATCCTCTTAGCTCCCTGCTGAGGGTCTGCTCCTTTATTAGCATTGGTGACATTCTAGACACGAGATGAGAGTTTGAAGAGGGAACAGGCGCTCCGAGGGTCACAGCTACTGCTGCATGTGCTCTTCTGTCACATTATGAGAGGATGCACTAATTAGGTCAGCAGTGAAACTGCTAATGGTGCCGCCAACTCTAGACAGATTTAGTTATGACTACAATCCTCTGGTATGTGTGAATGGCATTCTTAGCCAACATGAACAGACATCAGATTGGTGTACCAATGTGGTTGGAGTGTGTTTCAGGGCAAAACAATAAGGCTGTGTGAACCCACTGTGACCTATTGTTGTTACACCTCCAGTGTTGTAAGTAAAGTTTATTAGCATCACTCTCTTTTGCTTTGGCTTAGCGTCTTAGTTTTTTAGTGACTGTCACTCTGCATAGTCTGCCTGAGCAGATGCTTGTCATTTGGAGGAAGATTATTTGCATAGAAATGAAAAGATTGTTTACACGCTGCCAGCTCATATTTGCGGATTGTCAAAAGCATGACAAATATGGCAGTTTTGTGAAGTATTCCTTGCATTTAGTGCTTCTTAAAAAATTGAAACACAAAATCTGGCAATTGTACCGCACAAATTGTGTAAATGCAATTTATTTTACACACACACACAAACTACAGTTCAATTCAAAAGTTTGAGGGCAAGTTATTTACTTATTTATTCACTTATTTATGAAGGAATTAATACTTTTCTTTGGCAAAAACACTCAAACATTCAAATATAGCTGCAAGCAGCAATTACCGGCATTCAAGCGCTTTAAGGAATTTAAGCACATATGGAAAAAGACATTACTTGGCAAGGCTGTAACAATCTAAATCAATGATTACAAAAAGGATTTTTGGTTTATATATCAGATAATTTACCATAGTTTTATAATTTACCATACGTTTTTTTAACCTTTGTGACTGTTATAGCACCAGCTGTGGTCTGACCCCCTTAAAACTTTGCATGCTTGTTCAGAATCACATGTTTTGAGTTTTCATTTAGGCTTTGTATGATTTGGGGTAAATTTTGACCGGTTCCTTTTCTAAACAAACCTATTTTTTAGAAGTTCAGATTAAGACCGGTTGCGTAGATATTAGGGGTGTAACGATACATGTATTCGTACCGAACCATCACGGTACGGACATCTCGGTTCGGTGAATGAGGCCTTACAACGAATACAGGCAATTCACCCTCAATCCTGGAAGGGGACGCAGTAATCCAATGCTGTTTGATAACCGCCAGCAGAAGAACAGCGAATGCAGTATGTTGCGCTTTTGAAAACAAAGACCACTAGACAGTGAATGTGCTGATTCTGAACGCGTCTTTCATTGACAAAGGAGCGTAACGTTACTTTAAAGGCGTGCACATTCAACTGTTTGCGAAATGGACCTTTGTGCTTGTATATCCTACCTCTCTCATTCAGTACAAATCCAAATATTCCATAATATTTCCATATATGCAATATATCCAAATGCTAAACTATTATTTTGTATGTAAATTATAGGCTTTGTACTTCAGTAGCGTTCCAACGTTGAAACAATGAAGCGGGCGCGTTTGGTTCACTGTATTTTATATTGATAAAGTACCAACTGTGCTGTCACATTAGCAATGCTGGATTCCTGGAACTGATATGTTTTATGTGTGTGTGCGCCGGTGCAGTTACTTATTATTTTTCCTAATACCAGCAAAATCAACTTAAAACACTGTCATTTATTGTCTTATTAATAATGCATCACTGTAACAGGTCTTTTATAAATTAAAGAAAACAAATAGGATGTCACTTTCTGCCATTTGAGTTTCCTTTCTGTCACAAAAATGAACCGAGACTCAGCATATGTGTCTCAGTTTTTTTCCCTTGTTTATCTGTTAACTAAATCAAATATATTTCAAGTATTTATTCCTTGTGTGTATACATGTACTACAACTGACCCTAAAACCAAGGTACGGGACATCTGTGAACTGTGACATCTGTGTACCGTTACACCCCTAGTAGGTATAGCCATTTTTATTTTTATTTTCCCCCTCTTATAGCGCCACCAAGGGGGCACACTCTGCAGTTTTTGCCCTGTGACCTCGTGCATACGTGTTCTGACTTTGGCGAAGATATCTCATTCTGTTCAGGAGTTATAGGCATTTTACTAAAAGTGGCCCTGTCCCTTTCGAATATCCCTTTGCACAGTGAGTTGAAAGCTCTTCTATTTTTTTTTTTTTTTTTTTTTTTTTAATTATTGATATTCACTCTTCAGAGAATCTTTCTAGGTCGCAAAAGTAGGTTTTTCAAAAAATCAAAAAATCCCGAAAATTTCACTTGAGGCTGCGATTGGAGCTGTGAACGATTTCGTACTTTTGATCGCTGTTTTGCTTGTCGGCAATGTGAGTACTACCATTTCTCCAAGTTTCAAGTCTCTGCGACTGTGGTCTGCACAATCAGTTTTACTTGGAGATTACTGATTCTTGCCCACTCTAACGATGACAAATGTCAGCCCTACGCGTTTGTACCCCTAATAGATCAAAAGTGAGAGTAGAAACTTTTACACTATGAAATATTTCTGTTTCAAATAAATGCTGTTATTTTGTACTTTCTATTCATCATAGAATCCTGAATATATTAAAGGGCACCTATTAAGCCTCTTTTACAAGATGTAATACAAGTCTCAGGTGTTCCCAGAATGTGTTTTTGTGAAGTTTCAGCTCAAAATAACCCACAGATCATTTATTATATAATTTTGAAAATGCCTATTTTACATACATGCCTGTTTAAATGAGCTGCTGTTCCTTTATAGCTTGATAAATGATGAATGAATAAATAAAAATATAAAATATGAATATATATAAATATTTGATTTACTGTATTTTTGATCAAATAAATGCAGCCTTGGTGGACATTCTTACATAAACATCAAAATAATCTTGCCAACCACAGAACATTTGAATGCTATAAATATCAGTGTCAAAACATTTGAATCTGACATACCTTCCGTTGTAAGTTTAATCACCTTTCACTCTATTAGTATTTTGATAAACAATTTTCCCTGACCGTAGCTTGAAGTGTGTGTTCAGGTGCTGAGAGGCCCTAAACATCTGCTTTGGTCTGAGGAGGATTCTCCTGTCTGCTCTCTAATGTTATTGGAAGTGAAGCACATGCAGTGTTTCTGTGAGTCATGCAGCTTTTGATGTGATTCTCTTAGGAGTTTTCAAGAATCGCTGTTACTTTATTTAGACTGAGGGTCATTTCTGTCAACAATTTCCCATCCTTTGTTGTCTTGTTGGTGAGATATGCTTTTGCTCTTTGGATATCAGATTTATGTATATAGAATGCCTCCTTTTTTCTCTGTATACAGCTTGGCCCCTATGTACATGAGGTGACTGTTATTTTGCCTGATATGATATGATACTGTGTGCCCATGGGCCAACTAAGCAACATCACAGCACAGTGATAACAGCATAGTAGAACAGAGGGTCATGGCACCATGTATGCATATGAAAGCACTCACACGACTGTAAAGCCCAACTGTTCAAGATATCATGCCATGAGCCTTTCAGTGCTGGAACAGGCCTTTCCCTGCTTCTTCCTGGAAGACTAGTCTAAATGCATTCCTCTCTTTTGGTGTGCTGAGAGAAGTGACAACACTAAACAATTGGGTATATTTGGCCTTGCTTCCTCCATCCGACTATTTATAGGCTTAGGTTTTTTGCCTCATGAGAAGCTTAACAGTGCAGACACTAGGAGATTTTGAGGGGTGCCAGTGGGGGCCCTAAGACAAATTGTTTTAGATTGTGCATGAAACAGATCATTAGGAATGCACAAAATATCTACTATTTCAGTTACAAAATTTTACTATATCAGTATCAGCCAATACTGGATATTTAACGATGTATACAGTTGCAGAATCTGCATAATGTTAATTATTTTATCAAAAGTAAAAGGGGTCATACAAAATGCATGTTATTTTTTATTTAGTACCGACCTGAAAAAGGTATTTCACATAAAAGACGTTTACATATAGTCCACAAGAGAAAATAATAGTTGAATTCATAAAAATGACCCCGTTCAAAAGTTTACATGCGCTTAATTACTGTGTTGTTACCTGAATGATCCACAGCTTTTTTTTTTTTTGTTTTGTTTAGTGATAGTTATGAGTCCCTTGAGCAGTTAAACTGCCTGCTGTTCTTCAGAAAAATCCTTCAGGTCCCACAAATTCTTTGGTTTTTCAGCATTTTTGTGTATTTGGACCCTTTCCAACAATGACTGTATGATTTTGAGATCCATCTTTTCACACTGAGGACAACTGAGGACTCATTTCACCTGAGGGGTAAAAACTTTTAGAATTTGAAGATCAGAGTAAATTTAATTTATTTAGTCTTCTGGGAAACATTTAAGTAACTTCTGTAGCTACTGAAGGGCAGTACTAAGCAAAATAAGAAAAATGTACACACATTCATTCTGTTCAAAAGTTTTCACCCCTGGCTCTTAATGCATTGTGTTTCCTTCTGAAGCGTCAGTGAGCTTTTGAACCTTTTGTAATATTTGCATATGAGTCCTGCAGTTGCCCTCAGTGTGAAAAGATGGATCTCAAAATTATATAGACATTGTTGGGAAGGGTTCAAATACACAAAAATGCTGCAAAACCAAAGAATTCATGGAGCCTGAAGGATTTTTCTGAATAACTGTTCAGGATAAACAAGGGACTCATGAACAACTATCATTTAAAAAAAGAAAAACAGCTGTGGATCAATCAACAACAAAGTATTAAGAATCGAATTAATGTAATTTTTATAAATTCAACTATTATTTTATCTTGTGGACTGTATGCAAACATCTTTTATGAGAAACCTCTTATTCAGGTCAGTACTAAATAAAAAACAACCACATGCATTTTGTATGATCCCTCTTATTTTGGTAGAATTATTAACATTTTGCAGATTCTGCAAGGTGTATGATAACTTTTGACTTACACTGTACTTGTTTTCCCTATTTTTGCGTTTAGATTACATTTGCCTTTGTGCAAGAGTTATAAAACTAATAATTTAATAACACTGTTAAATGTAATCTTTTTAGTATTAGAGTTCAAAATGCTTTTCAAACCTCACTTTTAGTATATATTAGATATTAAAAAAAAAACATTTATGTATGTATGTATTTATGTAAAAATATTTATGTATGTTTGTATTGTTCAGCCTTAGGTTTTTATACGTAGAATGGAGAAATTTATGAATTATGAAACTGCTTGCAGTAATGCTTGCATTGGTACACCATTCATCTCATGCATCTCTTTTCCACACTTTCCTATTTTCATGAAAATCTGTGCATTTTCTTGTAATCTCTTGGCTGTGCATGAGAATAAATATTTAAATCAAATTCTGAATTCAGATCTACCATTTAGTGTGCGATGCACCGTGATTCTGATTCATGTGTACATATGATGCAAGCATTATGAAGTCTGTGCAACACGTTTTGTGGTATAAATGTGGCTTTTGTTCAGTGTTACGACTCAAGAAAGCCAATTTTCAGCTTTCTTTTCATCTCTAGATTACTGTAGAGGCTTTCATATCAAACTCCCATAATATCTAAGACCTCCAAAAGTTCCACAAGATTTCACTACAAAGAGACTGTCAATTTCATACATCAGAAAGATAGCATCATATAATTGCTCCCCATTTTAAACCGTAAAAGTCATCTGACATTCCATTGCTTCCTATTCACAGATGTGTCATAAATCTATGAGAAACACTGTACATTTATTGCCCCATCGTCGTCCTCTGTGCGCCACATTGTTCGTCCATCACTGCATCTACAGCTCAGAATTAAAATTGTACTAGATAGATTTAACGGCACCGGTTTGTCAAAACAGTGCAGTTCCTGAAAGTAATTATTCATGAAGCAATGAAGTATGGCTTCCACTTATACTGTAGATATCTGCTCTGCTCATAACTGCCAGCAGTCTGATTTTTTTCCCCTTCATTTATTCAGTGACTGAGCTTCGGTGTATTTAAAGATGAGATTGGTTTTAGTTTCTAGACAGTATATGCCTGTAAGGCATGTTGGATATAATGTCTGTTGGAGTTCTGCAGGTAACTGCTGGACATGATGAACTTCATACCAGAACATATGTGCTGGGAAACGATACTAAACATACTAAAATATATCATAATAGATCAAATTAATGACTCTAATGTGTTTTCTGTTTGTGTAGGCAACTGTCAGGTAAATGCACGTTTATAAACGCTTTTAGACAGTATTTTATGGTAAAATTTCATTTTATATGGTAATGTAACTTGCAGTTAACCAATAGGTTTTATAGCATTTTTACATTGTTTTTCTGTACAAATGACAAACATTTCTACAGTGTGAATGCAATTTCATTGCCTTACGTCAAAAGAGCTCAACTATAGACACTGGAAGCGGTGGTCACCTCCCAAAACCATTTTCCTGTCTGGTCAGATGCAGTCTGACCAATTTCCAGCCATTCAAAAGGTGACCTTGAAGGCCAGCAGCCAATCAGCGAAATGACTGGTCACCATCTGTCTGCCTTAACTATGCCCAAATCTGCTACCTCTCTGACAGTAGATCCCTTTTCTGATTCTATCGCTCTATTTGCAGGACTGCATGCTGTTAGAACACAGCCCAGTTGGATTTCTAAAATGTGACACTAGACCTGGCCAGATAATCAGTGACCTTTCCAGCAATTTTTATTCTGCCTCCTGGCCAAAGACCGACAGCAGCTGCTTAGTTATGCTGTCAAGTCAGACTGAATATACTGTCTGTGTACGGAACCCTCAGTGTAAGACTTAAACTAATGCTTTTACTATAGTATTGTCATCATACAGGATTAAAAATACATGGACTCTCAAACTGGAAAAAAAAAGAGCTTGAGTCATACATTTCCATTTTGTTGTAATGAAATTATGCTCCCATCCAGCACTTTACACGCTTCATATTTCAAAAGACAGATTTCCCAGTGTGATAAGCAATTCAGCAGCAGGCTCGTAACGGCATGAATCTCACAAACTTGGCAACCAATAAATGCACCCATCTGAATCGCAGAGGCTGATAGTGTCATGTGCTACACGTGGATATGGCTAATGATAGCTGGAGGGGGCCATTTCCAATACTAGCAGATGAACGCTTGAAAGCAGTCCCTAAATGTGGTTCAAAACAACCAGTTTCTACAGATGCATGAGAGAAAGGGATGCTCAGCATTTGTAGTTACTTTGAACTTCGGACTTGTCTGAAGGTCAAGTTAAGAAGGATGCATATCCTTGGAAGTTGCAATACAGCAAGAAGCTCTTGAACTTCTGTTTCCTACTTTCTAAGTTCAAAGACAATGGCTGGGTTTCCATCCAAATGTGACGTGAATCTTTACAAAGTTTGCAAAAAAAAAAGAAAAAAAAATGCAAATTAGGTGCATTTCCATTAAAGGAGAAGTAAGATAAGATAATGTAGTCACTCCCTTGTCATCCAAGATGTTCATGTCTTTCTTTCTTTAGTCGTAAAAAAACAGTTTTTTTGAGGAAAACATTTCAGGATTTTTCTCCATATAGTGGACATCTATGGTGCCCTGTGTTTGTGTAGGTTTATAAATGATTTACCTTACAATTCTGGTGAAATGGAGCATGTTGCATTTCCAGATGAACCTCATAATCACAAGAATATGCAGAGATGGAGTGTACAACATTCCACACAAGGGTCATTCCACAAAATCTGTGCCCTTTCCACTTGGCAAAATAGAAAAATAAAATAAGTTTAATCAATGTTTTTTAAATATTCATGAAATGAAACACTTTAAAATGACAAGAAATTATATTGTGCCATCTCAGGCTAATTATTTTATGACTATTTTTCTACCTAAAGTTTTGGTATTGTTGTCAACCCTGTTACAGACACAAGCGCTACTAGATACTGTAGTTTAATTAGAACTCATGTGCCACTGAATGATATAGTCATTAGCTCAATAATATACTACATTTAAAATGTTTGAATTTTACACAGACAATGTTTAAAAACAGTGTCAAACCTAATCAATGTCAGCCCTGTTACGTTAAAACCTGTTACTCTAAAAAGTAACAGGTTGACAGTAACAGGTTTGATGATTATTGCTAGCTAATAAGTTCACAAAAGCACATATTGTACACTTTGAAAGGATTTTACTTGTAGATATTGATTATATTAATTAAAAAAATACTTGTTTTAATTTACATTTTTAAAATGGTAACAGGATTGACATTTCAGGATGGCCCTTCCTCAGTCAAGCCTCATAAATCATCAAAAATAGAACATAGAGGAGTGAGAGAAACATGCTTATGTTTTAAGTGTTGGAATCCTGGTTGAGAGATGAGGTAACCTCCTAGAAATGATGTCACTTGAATGCACATTATTTTACAAGGGCTTTTTTGATGAGGGTAACAGGGCTGACATGAAATCAGGGGACACCAATAAAATTATTTAAATTTGATAGAAAAATTGCATACTTAAAAATGCAATGCTTAAAAATGAGACTATATTTAGAACAAATTTTGATATCATTTTGCCTTCATTTTGCAAATTAAAAATCCTGCTGAAAAAGAAAAATCATTGTTAGGGACAGGCCAAAAGCCTTACCCTTACCAGCATAAATGCTATTTAAATTACTTAAAATAATATTTGACTTTTTTTGTTGTAATATGATGAAAGCATACATAGTATGGTTATGTTTTTAAACTGCACAATTATTTGCTATTATATTAAATCTATGTTTGATTATTTCTTAGGGACGCAAAAGGCACTGATTTCGTGGAATGACCCACAAGTAAATAACAGTTTGTGTAAAACATTTACTGCGAATGGAGCCATTCTGACACGCATGTACGTACATAACCTACACACACATAAAAAATTAAAGTGCATATATTAAACCTGCATTGCATATATTTATTTAATTGAATCATAGTGTTTGTGAATTCCCAATAGCATTATGCTTTATTATGATTTTTAAATGGGTCTAATAATGTGTTTCATGGATTTTCTTTTCTGATGCAGTACTTTAAAACGGTAATAGAAACAGCAAATTAAGTTGCCAAACTCTACCTAGCATATATTGTAAGCATTTAACTGGCTGATTTGGACCTAATATGATTAATAAAGTATTTCTAATGCTAATGTTATATCTGGGATGTATCAAAGGTTCACTTAGTGGTAAAAAAATTATCCATATACTTCTATCCTGCTCTGTGGAAGCTACAAAATCTGCTAGCTTCTCTGCTAGCTAAAAGTGTTGTTCTCACTTTTTAATTAGCAAAATTCAAAAAAGCAATAATCAACTTGTGCTCTCTGGAGGCTGCATTGAAACTGAGCTGTGGGCTCTTTGATGATGAGATGAGAGAAGCATGGCAGAAAGCGCTTCAACATTTTTCACAGCTTTATGATCAAAAAAATGAAAGCCCAGGTGGAAACGGTTTTCCCAACGTTTTCCTGGGGCTAGCCAAGTTAAATGTGAGCAAAATGAAAGAGTAGAAGTTGGACTCAGCAGAGGTGATCTGTAGAGAAACGATGAGACAATTAAAATCCTTTTTGAGTTACATTTGCATACATTATGTCATTTAATGTGACCACGGTTTCTAATTGTTTAAGTGGTTTTAAGTTTTCCTAGTGCTCTAAAAAAGTTTTGGGCCATTAATAAAGCACAGGGTTATCAGTTACAGAACTTAATTAGGCAGCCTTGCCCATCTGCGCTGTGTCTCATCAATTATTGCTCAGAACCTGCCTGAGTCCCCCATTATCCGATGAACTATTTATAAACCTTTAATGATTCACACTATAAAAGAGGCGTGATTCATCAGATATTCTGTGATCTTATCTCATTCTGCTCAAAGAAATCATTTCCTTTTCAATATCGAATCTTTCCAATTCCAAACAGAAGGAGTTAGAGAGGAAGTATGGCATAAAACACAAACTTGCATGGCACAATTATGACTAAAGAGCTGATTTAGTGTCATAGGTTTGCTGAAATAATCTTTTTCCAGCCCTACAGTTAAGAGGCACTTAAGAAGCTTGTTCAAATTACAATCCAGGATTGCGATATGGTCGAAAAAGCCTCGACTATGAGGGATTTGAAATCCAAGTCTTTGTTCAGCTTGGATCAGACTGTTGTATTTTTGCTTAGGACCATGGAGAAAGAAAGCTTTATAGGATTGCTTTGGTAAACCGGCAAGAGTGCCAACTCACCACAGTATTTCATCAACCCCAGTCTTATCTGAGATTACCATTATCCGCTTTTAGGGGATTTTTTTTTCTTTCAATGAAACATTATATATGGAGCTCACTTGTCCTAAATTCACTTTGCTGGCCAATTCGTGATGACGAGGAGCAACGAAATGGAAAGTTAGACCAATTTCATCATGGACTTGCAGTCTGAGGTTTGCAATCAATCTCTGAAGGTGTTTACAGTGTGTGACACATGATAAATGTGTTATTTACTTAAGCATCTGCACAAGGGTGCATAGTCTGATAACTGGATCATTAGTTTTTCTCCACAGACTCCTGAGTGTCTCCTAAAAAAGTTTCTGTCCTTGTCTGCGAGGAAAACGATTGTGAAGCTTGATATTTGTCAGGCTTTTACTGTCAACAGCTCAATGATAATGAGTTCCCTGGGAAAACGCCACACCATTGGCTCATCTGGAATAAAGGCTTTTATCGTAAGAGCCCAACTGGCAATTATCTACCAGCCGTGGCTATTTGCATGGTAGGGACCATTACACTATATTATAATGCTGGGTAGTAAAGCAGTTAACCCACAGTAGTCATTTGCAAATGCAGTTGCCATGAAACAATGCGATTTTTTTAGCGCTTCGAAGGCCTGTGGCTCATGGGATACCTGCTCAAAATTCAACATAAGCATGCACATAAAATGCTACATCCAATATCCAGGCTTTGCCTGGAGTTTTCTTCATTGCAACACAACTGCAATGCTCTTGTTTACACATAGAACTACTCTTGACAGTCTTTGCAGGTGTGGAAGCACAAATAAAGATATAAGATTTAATAAGCATCAGAGCTTAAATGCAAAATGAAATGGAAAAAGAAAAAGGTCCTCACTTAGCACTGCAAATGGGTTCTCATTTGAATCATGTATAAATATTTTAGCAGAGAACCATTGGATAATATCAGACTATTTAAACTTCCCAAATGTATAATGTGTCCTTGAGCTCAGAGTAAAAATGGCTGCTGAAGAATTCATTACTAAAATGCCATGAGAACTTGGAGGCTAGTCATGACAGCACTACAAAGATCCATCCGCTCCCCGCAGCTGCTCTCCGCGAGGGTCCCGAGCAATTGAATGAATTGAGATTTCTACTCCAAAGCAGGCTCCCTTAAGGGATCTCGTTTTGTTTGTTGTCCAAACTCTTTTAGTCACAATGTCATTTTGGTTTCACGTCAGCTGAAGGGTACTTAAAACGTGTGCAAATTGTAAGAACAGTTAGATAAAATGCTGATGTGAGCAGTAACACAGCAAATGTGAATGAATGTTTAGAGAACTAATGTTTAGTGGAAAGAAGTAAATCATCAAAGCGTCTGTCGTGAAGGGCTTAACAAAGCATTAACCTTTATTAGTCAGGCATAGTCATACGGTGGTAATTGCAATTCCATGTTTTGCTCTCGCGTCGGTCGTCATTAAAATTTACTGGGAGCAAATCTCAGGCTCTACAAATATTGCATCTACTTTAAGTGTATGTTTTGTGACTCCTGTGTAGTTTATTTCAGTTCTTTTGTTTGCCTGACTTCAGACAATAATGGTTCACGGTACAAACTAACATGTGCATATCTTTCTTCTCTGCCTTGTTATGTAATGGTGAATAGTCACTGAACTCTGGCAGAAACCTGTGTTCCAAGCAAAGATTTTCCACATGGAAATCCACGTGTGGAGGAGGCCCAATGTGATCAAGTGCCAGAAAGTGACTTGAGTTGTCTTCCTAAGCCCTCACAAATCACAATCTGAATGGAGAAGGTAAGGCAACAGACCAAAGTTCGATATTGCATTAGTATAAAAAATAATAATAATAATAATAATTAAAATAAAAATTATAATAATAAATGATAATTATAATAAAATAAAATAAATAATAATACTATTACTACTACTACTACTACTACTACTACTACTACTACTACTAATAATAATAATTATTATTATTATTTAATTATAACACTATTATTATTCTATTTAAAAGTTGGAGTATGTTTTACAAGAAAAAAACTATTTTAGCGTTTCTAAAATTTCACATTTAATTCAGTTTGTTACTTTTTTTGTAATTATATGTGTATTTATTTCTTTTTTTCTTTATTTTTGTCAGTGCATATGCAATACCACCATATATAATTTTCAACATCATCTTGGATTCATTCTTGGATTGCCTTGCCCACAAAGCAGTTTTATGTAACAATAGTCTTAAACGAATATGAGATAATACTGTCAGATGATTTCAGATTATTTTTTTATGATGTTAGAGAGACATGACTAGACTCCAGGTATCTATCCACTTAATCTTTCAGTTTATTAGAATATCCTGCTCATTAAATGTAGACAAGCCCTTTAAAATGTTCCTCAATAACCACAGCTTCCACCAAACTAATGTTATTGGTTATGGATACCATAATAAATGATGGTTACCCAGGTAAATTTCCAGTAGGGTATAATGGTTAATGGCATTTCTATAAGATTTTTTTTGTGAAACAATCTGTTTGCTTCACACAATCTAAAAGTTTTTTTCCCTTTTACTGCAATATATTTAATGACAGTTTTGTGCCATACTGAAATGAACAAAAACGCTAGAGCAGCCTGCTGTTGCCATGGTTACCACCTCAGTTGAGCGATTTTTTTTTTTTTTTTTTTATCAGGTGAAAATACGCTTTGACTAACTTGTAATATAACTTTTGGGTTGCTGAACTGTTGGAAAGGCATATGGGCACTTTATCTTAAGATTTCATACATGTTAAATACTAAAACCATATACTTTTAAGACCAGTAAGCTTTTGTTTTGACTAGGACTAGACCTCTGGTCATAATTCTCACGTTGAATGTATATTTAGTCGATACGTGTTTACATAACCACGTCGATATCCATATGCATTCAGCTCAGGCTGATTTGATTGTCAATGCTTGTCAACTTGTTTCTATTGTCCAATGTATTCTGTGCACGTGGCATTAAGAAGGACGCGACGGAATCGACAAAGCCGAACTCAAGGACGTGTCCTGCCGAAGCGATGCCGGTGTAACCGATACTAGCCGCGGGTGAGGGAGGGATGAGAGCTAGGCTATTCCCGTGGGATGATCACGTGTCCGTGGGGAGTAGTTGTGTGTGGAGCCAGTGGAATAGGAGGTGTAGCGTCAAGCGCGTCGTTCAGACTTGATTGTTACAGTAAGGAAGCTGTCAACACAGAGCCGACTGTATTTGCGCGTGTTTATTGCTTTGCTTGAAGCGAATGAAAATGCACGTGGGGATTGAGGATCTGGCAATAGATTTCCATAAACTTCTACGCGCATCACAATCGCAACAAACACTCTCAGCGTAATATCAACGCTACTGTTTACTATTGCAACAAGATACGCGAAATACAACGGACTGTCACTGCAAACCAAGGTAAGCACGCGGATTTCTACAGTTTTATAAGTTATAGGTACAACTGAAACGTAACAGATCGTTAGTAGCAGTTATAATTTCCCTAAAACAAACATTACTCATTCAAACGTTTACTCTGAATGTAATCTACATTTTAAAAAGTTACGTTTTACTTTTCACTGTGAACTACATTGTTTATATTTGCACTAGCATGGTGTGTTTTTATGAAAATTCAGCAGGTACATGTGAGTTCTTCGGTGATGAAAGCTTTTGGATAACCTGCTAGAACAACATAATCCAATTCCTCTGTTTAGCCTCCTCGGTTTCTTTCTTTCTTTCCTTCTTTCTTGATGTTTTACATTAACATCATGTTCCGATGTTTCTCTGGAAGTGGTAGATGTCTTGAAAGAGAGATGAGGTAAAGAAAGAAAAAGCACAAAAAGCCATTCACCAAGGAGAGGCGAACTTGCGCTATCACATACTTTTACGTTTTGTTAATGCTTTAATATTTAATGGCACCATGCAGATATCAAAATCGTGTATTAAAACAACTCTAGGCTCCATTATAAACTTAAGTGTTTAAAATAAATAGTTAAAATATATAAACTGTGTCATTTATTCATCCTCATGTCAATATGACTTTCTTCTGTGCAGCTGAAGACACAGTAGTGATAATGATGGGTGGCTGAGCTATCATGCTTTGAATGGCAAAAAATTATTTTAAAAAAGTGGCCCATACAACTTCCATATCTTATATGGAAGTCATTATTCACCTGTAATTTCTGTTAATTGTTGTTTAGCACGGTCACCAGATTAGTTTGACCCCAAGAATTGTTGTAATGGATAAAATGGTCTGTTTCCAAAAATTCTACATTACTACTAATACAGTGCACTGAATGAGTGAATGAAAATAAGTGAGTGAATTTGGACAGCGATGAGCCGGATATGATGTACACGTCATCATCTGGTGGGTATTTTCTAGCGGCTAGCTGTACATGCATTATTGAGATGTATTATGGGGTTGAATGAGTGCACTCAACAATGTCCACTGTGATTTTAGACAGCGCTACAGATGGCTGTCCCCTCAAATTATGTATCTATACAAGAGTATAGGCCATTGAGTTAGCTGATCCCAAGGACTTAGGACCCCAGTGTGTAGCCATTTGTAATGCTTGATCAATGCCTAATCAGTCTAATCAACTAGCAGTATACTAACATAGTACACTGAATGGTTAACTTGCCAAAAAGTGGCCAGTTTTGTGTTAATTTTTGTAAATGCAAATGACAGGATTTTCATTTTGGGGTCAACTGTTTCTTTGTATCACGTACAGCTTTAGTGCATTGCGTGCTTGTCAGTATCTTAAACAAAACTGACATCCTCTGTTCCCATGGCAGAAATATCAGAACTGTGTGGAGGTGTACCTGCCCTTAGCGATGAGAAAGCATATTACACGCCTCCGTGTTGAAAATGTCTGTTTTCCATTCAGCACAGATCATGTGGGGTATTTGTTTGTAGCCAGTTGATTTTTTTTTTATTATTATTATTTTATATATTGCATCTGAATATATAATTTAAGGTTACAGCCTATTGTTAGTTATTTTGGTGGCATTTCTGCATAAAAGTACCATCATCCCCATAGTAACACTAAGCTTATTGTATATCCGCCGGGGACCGACACCTGTGTCATCGACTGTGCTGTCAGCACTGATAGGACATTCGTGTGGCTAGATGTATTTCTGGAATAATGGTTTACAGTGCAGATATTGTTATCTTTTTTGCCATTTGTAACATAGCTATCCTTCAATATAAACAGTCTGCAAATTTGTTAATCAACTCGCCTTAACAAGTCGTCATATTTTCAGATCTTTTACCTGTTACCGATCTATGTCACTAGGGTAACACATTAGCATAATCCCGAAATACGAACCGTCTGACCTGCCCACAAACTCTTAATTAGCATGTTTACATCATGTCAAGCAGATGCAGTGTTCTGTGATGTGAAAGTAAGTTTGTTTTGTTTTCATTGCTGAAAGATGATGATGTGAAGATGATGTTAACATTCATTTTTTCCATGATACCACAGCAATACAATTCAAACCTTTTGTTGTGTGCTCATCGTTATTTTTAGACATATTTTGGTTTACAAACTGTGTTGTTTCATCAGTTAGTCACGTTAGCACTCGGCTAACGTATCCACCATTTTTTGTTATATGTTTACAGTTTAGCAGCTAAACTTTAGCTATAGGCACGATTCGCTTACATAAGTGTTAAACTAAATGTTTTTATGTCATTATTTTAAAGTCCCCCTGTAGTGAAAATCAAGATTTTTATGTTGTTTAATTGTCTATGTGGTGTTTTTAATATGCTTTTAGACAAACCATGTGCCAGTCCATTAATCAGCACCATTGCTGAGTATTTTCTCCTTAAAACTGTAGTTTCCCAAAGCCTGTCCAAGAAATGCATTTTGAAACAGCCCTTTTTTCGCTACGTCACAAACTTCAGTAACCAATCACGTCAAAGGAGAGATTCCTATCATTAGCATGCAAAATATACCAATAGGTTTATTAGCACAAAACCAAATATTAAATTGAGCACATCTGCTAGGCACTAACCGTTAACTTGAAAAATAACCCGCGGCAACAGTGTAAAAGTAGCCTGGAGTCAGACGCACCTCTCCCGCATTGCTGTCTGCACTTTACTTGCATATGCTCGCGAGTGCGAACTGGAATCACAAACTAGGCTGCATTCGAGTCTTCAAGGCATTTTGAGGGCACAACATCAAATAAGTAACTTTAACAAATGTTACAGTATCCACTGTAGATGTCCGCTAGTAAAAACACAGTTTTATCAGTCATTATCTGTGTTTCGCCATTATATTGCGTTTACTACAGTTCAGTTAGTGGATCAAGGGGCTCTGGCTGGTGTTACTGCGTGGGGGCGGGGCTAATTTGCATATTCATAGATCCACGTATAGTAAATGAGGAAAAGGGGGTAGAGTTACATTCATTTAAGGCATGAGAAAATCATTTTCACAAGAAAAAACAGGGATTAAAGGGATTTTTAAGGGATAAAAATTTTGACAACAGGGGGACTTTTATGTAAGGTGCTCAGGGTTGCCAGGTTTTCACAACAACAACCCAGCCAACTGCTACTCAAAATTATAGCCCAAACGCATTTTGAGGGTGGTCCACCGTTAAAAATTGCGTTCCAGGGTGTAAAATACACACTTTTTGTCAGGATTCCCCTGGTAAATTTGCGTTCAGGGGACGTTATTGGGGTTGCTGCAACCCGCAGACATCAAAAACAACGGGGACTTGGCAACATAGATGGTAGCGCTTGCTAAAGTACTCCTCTCTGCCAATCACAACAGGCTTGGCCAGCTGACCAATCAGAGCAGAGCAGGCTTATGGAAGGGAGGGGTGTACAGACATTACGCTCAGAACTGATTGAACAAGCTGTTTCGAAATTGACAAATGACTCTATGTATAAATGTATATTCTGAGAAAATCACAATGTTTTCTGACACTAGATGCATTTAAACCTGTTGTAGCGGACTCCAACACAATATTTGGACACTTTAGAAAAACCAAACCAAAGGCTTGTTTAGAGAGAACAGAGCTACTTTGTAATGATAATAAGACCTGATCATATGATAGTTTGTTCTTTTAGGATGTGGGAGGTATCATGTTGGCACACTGTCTTGCTTTAAGATGCGGTTAAACCTAGACCTGCAGTTGAAAAGGACTCCTTTAGTGTTGTTTCAGCCTTTCTTCTGTTTATGCTGATAGTCTCAACTTCCTGCCAGTGTTGTAGGGCATTCTTAAACTAGCAACAAACATCCAATTTAGACCACCCTTGTGTTATGTGACACATGAGAAAATCCGTAGCCATGTAAAAAGGCATCACCATCCAAAATCCTACTTATGTTTATGGGAAATCAACTCTGATCTGATCTTCCAAGAGCTTTCTTTCCTTCACTACCACTGTAGCTCCAAAGGGAAGAAAAGTTTCTCGATATTAAAAAGCACAGAAGGTAATTTTCCATGGCTGACCTGCTGTGCCAAATGTATTTCTTGAGGCTATGTACTATTCTTATCTCAGGCAAGGCAGCCTGAGAAAGGTTGCTGGAGAGCTTGAGGATATATCTACTGAAAATATTGAGATGTGTGTTAGATATGATTCTATGATGCCAGGATCCTGGTGGAGATTAGGAAGGGGGTCGGTTAATGTTGTTGGCTTCTCGTCAGGAGTTTAATATTCAATTAGAGTTCTGCGTTCATGCCAGCTCTTATGTAAATGTGGCCTTAAGGTTGATTAAATTTCTTATAATAAGCATTTCTATAGTTGACTGTGTCAATGAGGCTTAATCGCTTGTGGAAATTTGACAGTAAGGCCTGCTGTGATGAGCAGCCTCCACATTGTCCATCAATCTTTCACTGCGTGAACTTTTTACTGTGATCTCACACTGATTTACTGTTCACATTGTGGTTCTTGGTTATACTTAGTGTGCTGATTTAAACTCTCCTTCTGTTTTTACCCTGCATTTTGAGGTCTCACTGAATGATGACACAATGGAGCTGACTGCATGGCAGTCTGTCTCATAATGCACACAGCTTTCTCTAGGAGGGCCTTCAAATAATGCAGCCCTGTTGAAATGGGTATGACTAATTTTGTTTTCAGCTGGAGTCAAGATGAGGTGACGTTGTGCTTTTGAGAGCGGTTCATCACAAATGCCCAGTCCTGGCCAAGCTCCATGTTGAGTTTAGGAAATGAAGCCCCTCGTGGCAAATAAACTCATTCTGATGTGACTTTCATTCCACTTTTTAGTGGGTTCAAATCATAGTATCTGTTATAAAGTGCTATTTAATAGAGTATAAGGGTCTGCAGGGTCTATTTTAGGGACTGTTTACAGAAAAAAATGAATTAAAGCTACAAATAAAAGTTTTATTTAGAGCCAAATAGGATTTAAAAGCCTGATCCCATTGGAGGAGAGCCTTTTTAAATTTAAGTAAAAACTTTTTATTCTCTAGTTTCTTAGAAAACAGCTTTGAGAAAACTAAGAAGCAACAAAATAATCTGAAGAATCTACAGTTGAAGTTAGAAGTTTACATAACACTTTGCAGAATCTGCAAATGTTAATAATTTGACCAAAATAAGAGGGATCACACAAAATGCATGTTGTTTTGTTATTTAGTACTGACCTGAATAAGAGATTTCTCTTAAAAGATGTTTACATATAGTTCACAAGATAAAATAATAGTTGAATTTATAAAAATGACCCCTTTCAAATACATTTTATAGTTCACATTTACTTGATTTCTAATACTTTGTTGTTACCCGAATGATCCACAGCTGTTTTTTTGTTTAGTGATAGTTGTTTATGAGTCCCTTGTTTGTCCTGAACAGTTAAACTGCCTGCTGCTCTTCAGAAAAATCCCTCAGGTCCCACAAATTCTTTGGTTTTTCGGCATTTTTGTGTATTTGAACCCTTTCCAACAATGACTGTATGATTTTGAGATCCATCTTTTTACACTGAGGACAACTGAGGACAACTATTACAGAAGGTTTGAACGCTCACTGATGCTTCAGAAGGAAAAAACATGCATTAAGAGCCAGGGGTGAAAACTTTTAAACAAAGTTGTGACAAAATGTGTACATTTTTCTTATTTTGCCTAACTATTTTGCTCTTAATGCACTGTGTTTCCTTCTGGAGCATCAATGAGTGTTTGATCCTTCTGTAATAGTTGCATGAGTCACTCAATTGTCCTCAGTGTGAAAAGATGGCTCTCAAAATCATACAGTCATTGTTGGAAAGGGTTCAAATACACAGAAATGCTAAAAAATCAAAGAATTCGTAGAACCTCAAGGATTTTTCTGAAGAACAGCAGGCAGTTTAACTGTTCAAGACAAACAACTCATGAACAATTATCATTAAAAAAAAAAAAAAAGCTGGTAACATTCAGGTAACAACACGGTATTAAGAATCAAGTGTATGTAAACTTTTGAACAGGGTAATTTTTATAAATTCAACTATTATTTTCTCTTGTGGACTAATATGTAAATGTCTTTTATAACATGCATTTTGTGTAATCTCTCTTATTTTGGTAAAATAATTAACATTTTGAAGATTCTGAAAGGTGAATGTAAACTTTTGACTTTAACTGTATGTTGTATATACCCAACTTGTGAAAATTGTTGTTAAATTGCTAAACACGTTACGTTGCTTTTATTTTATTTTATTTTATTTTATTTTCCTTCAATATATTCATGGACTGCTTTGATAAGCCATCCACTCTAAAAAAAAATAAGTGGTTTTTTTTTTTATTTTTAATAAAGTGTTCTTTGGATCGTTTCATTTACTTTTTTCCCCACTATAAAGAATTCTTTATGAAACCATCACTGCCAACAAAAAAACATAATTAAGTGTACTTAAAATTTGTCTTAAGATTTTAAAAAAAAAAAAATCCAAAATAAATTATACTTTGTTTTTGTTCTTCCATATTTTGAAAAAGTAATTTAACATACAAATACTAAATATTTAATAAAAAGTGTCATCCTTTCTTTGACTAAAGAATTGTTATTTTATGCCATTTGTCAATACTGGTACCTCATAAAAATGTCATCCTGTGTGACTTCATGCAATTTCCCTTTTCCTTCCGAGACACAGGACATCTCCATAAATTTCAATTGTTCAGTTTTCAATATGGTGGCAGTTTATCTCATTTTAAAGGATGTGGCGGAGTGTAAGCTGTTATTCAAGACACTTAGAAGACACCATAAACTGTCATTTTTCTCCTGCTGAAATAATTAACATCGCTCTAAGCTCATTAGCTACA
The DNA here is from genome assembly GCF_022985175.1 of Labeo rohita. Lineage (NCBI taxonomy): Eukaryota > Metazoa > Chordata > Actinopteri > Cypriniformes > Cyprinidae > Labeo > Labeo rohita. Next base: position 5,864,741 of record NC_066882.1, read on the forward strand.
ATGCACATTAGAGTCACTGAGATAGATGTCAAGACATTCACTAAACCAGAAAGATTGTCTTGTCTGTCAGCATCAAAACATAATGTCAGTCTGTTTCAGCACACTCCAAAACATTTTCATGAATCCCTGATGGTTGCTGTGGGAAGAAAATGACACCAGAAGGTCAATACGGGTCATGAGACGACCTCAACAAATTCCTTCAAGGACAAGTCATATGTTTTTCTGTCATAAACTCTTTAAATCAGCCATTGGCTATTCTCAGTTCATTCGAACAACTCCTTAACCAGTGGCTTTCAGAGGGTTTTAATTTGTTTGTCTTTCAGCCCGTGACGAACACACCTCTCCCTCCATATAAAACAAACAGACAGTGTTTGACTTGACTTCTTACTTGAATATGTAATTGATTGAATTGCTTTGGGGCACAGCTAAGTTTGTGAAACTTTCATACTTCCATTGAAAGTTTGAGTCTAAACTCAAGTCTGAGTTTGAGTCTGACAGTCTTACTCAAGTGTTTACTCAAGGTCAAACATCACCTTCAGCTGATGGAAGCAGCACAGATGTTGAAGCTTGTAATCGTCTCTATGGGAAAGTTTAAACACAATGCTATTGTTCTAGTTGTTTTGTTTGTTGGGGACCTTATATTGCCAGTCAGCAGGGTGGGGTTGTCTAGACTCCAAGGGGGACCATGTGTTTGTGTAATGACCAAAATAGTGGACCAAAGAAACAGCAGATAAACCTTAAGTATCCCTTGGCAAGCCAACAGCATTTAATGTAGAGTTCTCTTGTGTGGATTAGATGCTGTTGAGGCCAGACTTTCATTATTGTGCTTTGTCTCAGTCACAAGTTTTCTGTCTAAGCAGCAACCTACAGAATCTCAGTGTTTATCTGAATAGGGTGAGTTCAAGAAAATTGGGCCATTTATCACGTTCATGGGATTCAATGAAAATCCCATTTATTTCTGGTGACCCAGTGGGATCAGTTTTTACTTTCCCAGCCAACATTTTTTAATCAACATATTTTTTTGTGTCAGAAAAGTCTGTTTATCTTTGTTTTGTATCTTATTTTGTTTGTATATCTGGATTTTAAATTTACATTTTTAAATATTTGTGTTATAAGCAAAAGTTCTTTGCTTACCAAGGCTGCATTTATTTAATCAAAAATGTGGTAAAACAGTAATATTGTAAATATTACAATATAACATCTATTTTAATATATTTTAAAACATAATGCATGATGCAAAGTTGAATTTTCATCATCATTACTCCAGTTTTCAGTGTCGCATGATCCTTCATAAATCATTCTAATATGCTGATATGCTGCTCAAGAAACATTTCTGTTGAAACTTCTTAAAATTCTAAAATATTATTGGTTAATATTTTCATTAGCATTATTTGATGAATAGAAAGTTCAAAAGAATAGCATTTATTTTAAATATACATTTTTATTAACATTAAAAATGACATACAATTGCTTAGAGAATGTATGTGTTACCAATATACCGAACCATCTGTTTATATTTTAATAAACCCTTGTTGGCAGTCTAAACATCAGAAAAATATCATTCTATGTACACGTTTTCTATGTTAAAAAAGGGAAATAATCATGCATTATGGATGTGACAAAAACGGACACAGTTTTTGAGAGACTACATACTTTGTAGGATTTCTATGAATTAAAATGCACAAACCAGACACAATAATACCCAACAAACAGAGAAGTGATGGCTCCTCACAGAACATATAATTGTTACTTAATTTTATTTTGATATGTCTGTTTATGAGGAATATGTACTGTTATGGATGTGACAAGCCTGAAAATAGCACTTACCAGACTATGAAAAATCATGCACTAAAAACAATGCTTTAAACACCACCAAATGTTGGCATCCGTGCTATCAGTATAGTAAAAACCTTTTGGTTGACCTTTGACTTTTGATCAATGTAATGCATTCTTTCTGAGAAAAATTACTAGTTTCTTAAAAAAAAAAAAAAAAAAGATAATGTCCCCTAACTTATATTATATAATTTCATGAAAGCTCTGAATTTACAGTTTTAGTGGAAAATTATACATGCTGTGCTGTGCAGAACATTACTCATTTGTTTAACGGTTCTAACACAAGTCATGGTTTAACCAACCCATGTTAACTAGCTGTAGTAAGTTTCCCTAAATTGGCATCAGCAAATATCTTTGAACCTTGCATTGATCTCAATGTAAAAAACAAAGTTGACAGGTTTACCTGAATTCACTTTATATTGCTTGCTGCTATCTGTTTGCTCCTATTAAAGAGAATTTTGTATGCTTCTTGAAGCGTACATATGCTTTTATGCTATGTCAGCTGCTGTGTCATCTTTATTATTTTTGCTAGCATTCCACCTGTTGTTTAAATGTATTACATTCATAGGAGCAAAACCTACAGGTTTCTGACATATTGAGATCTAACAAGCGAGGGCCTCTTTCTGCTCATGCATATTTTATCATCTCGTTCTGCAAAAGTACTCTAGTGATTTGCATTTTGCTGTTCTTGGTTCAAACTGCTGCTTGCCCAAATATTAATTACATGGATGGAGGGTAGAGCAGTTTGTCATAAATACATTTCAGGAGATGTCAGGTCACCATTTTCATTACAGATTTGCAATCGGAAGAAAACATCCATAAGCTAATTGCTACGCTCAGATCAGAGCAAGTGCTACAAACTCGGGGTGAAAGTGCTTGTTCAGAAAAAAATGACAAATTGCTTTGATGCATCATCACAAATCTCCTCGTGTACATTTGGACCCTCTCCTCCACCTTTTCCGCCCTGAACATGAACAGGAAATGGACTGTGCCCACATTTAGGTTTGTGGGAAAGGTTGAGAAGCATGCAAATGCATGTAATTAGTCAATGCCAACGCAGCGATTAAAACCTACAAAGCAAGTCATTAGTTCCCTGACTTCTGTGTCGCCTAAATTCACTTATATTTTTCTTCCCACTGCATTGCTGAAGTGATTTGCTAACAGTCACAGCAACATAAACTAGCGACACTGAAAGTCACAGTTACTTGTGATTCATGAAGTGTCAGATTTTCCTGAGTGTCTCTGTATGAGCCCTGCAGTTTTGTCTTGTCTGGTTTAATTGTCGTCCCGCTTGGGCCGAAGGCCACGGCGTGTGGATCACTGCACTCTCGCGCTCGCCATGTGTAGGCGTGTCTCGCTCTGCCTTAAGGAGCAAATAAAGACTTACATTGTTGCCACCCAGTCAGCCTGCTGGATTCCAGGGCTTGGGAGAGGAAATCTATCCACAACACTAACAAAAGCAAACTGGCATACCTCTGAAGGATTCAGCCAGGCATGCTGGGAAAGTTTGTACCCATCTTATGCATCTTAAAAGAAACACGATAACCTTGGATAATCTTGGATCCATCTACAGCATTCCGTTCTTGTGTATGGGAAATGGTATTTCCAAACATGGTGGCTGCTATCCAGTGCTTTCAACTCCCACTGAGACTGTAATATAAAGACATTTGTGCATTTATGACTGAGGATGTTTTGTTCATTAGCATCGGGGAGTCTGATTCATTTTAGTGAATTGATTTGTTTGGTTGGTTCATTTAACCCTCAGAGACCAAGTGTAGCAGAAATTTATATATGCTATGTTTTATTTTGGTAGTTAAAGAAGTTTGTGATGTTCGTGTCTTTCTTTCCTCAGCTGTAAAGAAATTGTTTTTTGAGGAAAACATTCCAGAATTTCTCTCCATATAATGGACTTCAATGGTGCCCCCAAGTTTTAATTTTCAAAGTGCAGTTTAAATGCACCTTCAAATGGCTTTAACTGATCCCAGCCGAGGAAGATGGGTCTTGCCCAGCGAAACAATCAGTCATTTTCAAAATAAATTGACAATTTATATACTTTTTAACCTCAAACACTCGTTTTGTCTCATCTCTGTGATGCGTAGTCTGTGTAATCCGGGTCAATACAGTTAGGGTAGATCAAAAAACTCCTGTCTCGTTTTCTTCTTCAATGTCAATATTTTCCTGCGTTGCTGTTTTACCTTTTTTTGTAAAGGGCATTTGATATTCTTTACATGTTCACTTTGTAAACACTGGTTCAGAACTTCTGCAGCAATGTAGGACGAATTTTGAAGTTGGGAAAGAAAATGAGATGGCAGTTTTTCGACATAACCTAACAGTATTGACCCGGAAAAAAAGAGTTCACGCAGAGGAGTGTTTGAGGTTAAAAAGCATATAAATTGTCAATTTGTTTTGAAAATGAGTGATCGTTTTGGTAGATAAGACCCTTCTTCCTCTGCTGGGATGCATTTGAAGCTGCATTTAAATTGCATTTTGGAAGTTCAAATTTAGGGGCACCATTGAACTCCACCATATAAAGATAATCTCGAAATTTTTTATTCCTCAAGAAAGATAATTTCTTATCGACTGAAGAAAGAAAGACACAAACATCTTGGATGACAAAGGGGCGAGTAAATTATCTGTAAATTATTGTTCTGGAAGTGAACTTCTCCTTTAAATACTTTTAAGTTACTGTTTTAGTTAATACTGCTGCCTCAAAACCCATACGGCTCTTTCTTCCGTGAAACACAAAGAAAAAAAGAGATGGAATATCTCATCTTCATCTTTTTTTTTCAATATGATGAAAGTATATGGTGACTGAGGCTGTCATTCTGCATTACATCTTTCTTTGTGTTCAAGGGGCTTTGAAATAAGATGAAACAATGACAGAACTTTCGTTTTTCTGTGAAAGATCTCTTTCAGAGTGATTCAGAAACTGAGTACAGTACACAGCATAAATAAGTACACCTCTCTGAAACTTAAATTCAGCAATTACTCTTTACTTAGAAGACATATTAGCAAGTTTCTGCCGTTTGATTCGCATTGCACCAAAACGTGGTAAATTTTTTTTATTTTTTTTATTTATTTATTTTTTTTTACATGTGCCTTCTTACAATACAATTAACACTGGCTGGAGGTGTTTTTTTTTAATATTATGATTATTTATCATGCTTCTGTTTTTCAAATAAAGCTCCACACATATAAATCAACATATACACAAGCATATTGGGTAAAGCCCATGAACATTAAAGGAGAACTTAAAACAGATCATTTACCCACCCCCTTTTCATCCAAGATGTTCAGGTCTTTCTTTCTTCAGTCGTAAAGAAATTGTTTCTTAAGGAAAACATTTCAAGAATGATCTTTATATAGTGGACTTCAGTGGTGCCCCCAAGTTTGAACTTCCAAAATGCAGTTTAAATGGCTCTATTCAATCACAGCAGAGGAAAAAGGATCAGTTATTGGTCATTTTCTAAACAAATTGACAAACGCTCATCTTGTCTATTCTCTGCAATGTGCATGCGTAGTCTGTGTAATCTGGGTCAATACAGTTAGGGTATGTCGAAAAACTTCCGTCTCATTTTCTCCTCTAACTTCAAAATCATCCTACATCGCTACAGAAGCACAGACCCAGTGTTTACAAGTGAAGATCAAACACCCTTTACAAAAAAAAGGTAAAACAGCAATGTAGGACGAATTTGAAGTTGGAGGAGAAAATGAGATGGGAGTTTTCCGACATACCCTAACTGTATTGACCCAGATTACACAGAATGTGATGTCACGCCGACAGAGGTCGCTCCCACGATAATTGATTGACATGAGCGTCTTACTTCAGATCAGTTGTAACAGTCCGACCTCCATTGTTTCGATGCTGGAGCAGGGATGTAAGTTAGACAAGAATATCGCCGATTGAGTGATTGAAGTGTTGTGTTGCTGGATGTGATGATAATGAACATAGTGGTGGTCATTTATTCCTGACATCTGAGCCACTGAAAATGCAGTGGATTAAGTTTGTTTGTGAATGGAATGCGCCTCCCGATCTACACACTACGTCTATGTTCGTTTTCATTCATTCACAAATCATTCGTGATCCAGCTTCACCTACAGCAGAAGTGAGTATAAGGTTTTTTTCATGAATCTCTACAATCACCTTTTCTAATAACGTGCTAGTTAGCAAGTTTCACGGCTAAACGCGCTAAATGTGGCTAAAGTAAACAGGCTCGTCACTCCACAGAGAGAAGAGAGGGGCGGGGCGAGCAGAGCTCATTAACATTTAAAGCAGCCTCGACCAGAACAGGATGATTTTTGCAGAGCTGATTTTGGCAAGGTAAAAGGGTGTTGTTTTACACAAATATTGAGAATGTTTAACCAAAGTATATTATACTTAATTTCATTAAGACCCTAAAGAATCATATCAACTTGGGGAAAATGGGTATCCGATGACCCCTTTAAGCATAGATATTTACTCTGTAGATTTTAACAAATATCCAGATCATTCAATCACCTAAACATGAACTACTGTTAATAAAAACTGACCAAACACACAAGTTTTATCTGTAGTGTTTTCATTTAATGTTGTTAACATCACGGTAGCCCATTATGATATAAACTAAGATCAATATCATAAATAAAGTCTGATTCAGTACTTGCATACTGGCAGATACTGGCAATGGATCAAACAAAACCAAACAATAGCCATTCTAAAGAGGTATCGGTGTGTCTTACAACCTGCAGGGACTCAATGTGAGATCCACCAATCAGAGAGGATTGAATGCAAAATATCCTGTTTTTCTGTGAATGCTTGTGGTATAAGAGGAATACCAAATCATTGGTTTAATTGTGAAAGTAACACATTGAAAAACGTTGGACTTGTGAGAAGGCATGTAAAATAATAAGGTCTTTACTTAAGTGAGTTTACTTTGTGTGATTTATTTGCTAGGAAAAGAGCAGGAGAAATAGCAAGCAAGTGTCTCAACACTGGAAAAGGCTATGAAAAGAGTGACTGTTTCATCTCACACAGTATGATGCAGTGTGTAAAAGTGAAAGGCATGGTTGTTGTCCACAGCGGATCTCCCTACTGTAGCCAGAGCGCAATAAACTCAGTCTTTTCCAATGCCTGTATTTACAAGATATAGACTTCTGGGAATCCGTACTCTGGTCTCATTAGGCTAAGTCAGTCATATTGTATCTAAAATGTTATGGCATTGTTAAAGGAGGAGATCAGTGAGAAGTGCACTGAAGGATGCATTGCATTTTTAAAACACAATTGGCTAATTTAGTTATTGTACGGATATTAATGACATGTTTTTATTAAGAATATATTTAATGGATTTCAATTTTGTTATCATTAAAAAAAACACAATTCTTTTTTTTGTATTTGTTCAGAGGTGAATTCTTTTATGCCGAGTGCTTTATATGATAAACGTTTTAATAATAAATTTCTTCAAATATAGCCCCGTGTGATCACAATATAGTGGTTTGTTGTTTCAGTTCATTTCGTCTTCCCACAGATTCTCTGGCACTGCATCTTTGAAAATCCCACAACCTACAATTAACAGGGAGAGGCTGAACACACAGAGACTCTCTCTTCTAATTGTCGCGCATATTGTTCTGGAATGAGCAGCCTGAGATCTGCTCTCCATCAGTAAGACTTTGTTTAGGTAGAAAAGAACATCAAGGATGGCAGTGTGTCACTTCCTCCTGCTATAATGAATTCAGAAAGCAGTAATGACAGCTTTAGTTTCTCTCTCCGGGTCATCAGCCACAGCTGGTGGGCACAGCCTCTGCCATCTGACATACAGCATCGCTTTAGTTTTCCATCCATTATAACCTTGCACTGCATTTTCCCTGGATTTTAGCACCAGTGTCACATCTGCCTTCTCATTGCCCTTTTGTCATTTTTTAGTGGTTTTTATCTGGTCTTTGTGAGGCTAAATTGCCTTTTGTGGAATTCGAAATGACATTTTAATGCATTTTTCTGTGCACAACACTTTCCTTTTCCCTCCTTGTAAAGAGCTTTTGTGTTTTCAAAGTGCACTTTTTGAACTATAAATAATCTGGTTGCTTCTGAGCGATAAAATAAGACATTTTTTATGTCTTGCGAGCCGAATTGAAATATTATGCAGGTTTATACTATACGTGTTTTAAAAGCATCACAGTAGACTGTGAATATGACCAGCTTTAGCTCTTTTTTACTAACATCAGATAAGAAAACAATCAGAGATTTGTAAAACTACAGTAGCTCGGCTTTATTAAATACATACTGACATCAATTAACAAAGATGTTTCATGGATCAATATTAGTAGGTTATTAGATTATGAATGCACTAAGAATAATTCAATGTAGTAACCGTCTGCTATGATTTCCACGATGCAGAAAACACAGACGACATCGCGGAATCCAGTCATAATAACGGAATTTACTGAATAACGTGGAATGTCTCAGAATTTGTCAAAGTTTGAATGAATTAATCAAAAGTAGGTCATTACACTTAAATCAAACTACAACATGCACTAGTATCTGTAAATATTATGCCACAAAAATAGCATTTAAATGTGAATCCTTCATGCTCTGTGTGTCTCTGTTTTAATGAATGGAGCAGACGAGCGGTTTTGTTTACTATACACAAGCGCACGTGACGCTTGCGGTGTTTTCAGCATTTGATAGTTCCATTTTAGGAAAACTAGCGTAATATCATATACACACAGAAATGTAAAGGTAGACACGGCAACCCGTCAAAATAAAAGTCCGGTTTAACTTGAACACATTGTGCCACAAATATATTATTACTACTACTACTACTACTAAAATGAAACAAACATTATTTTTTAGGGTATAATCACACAACATTTCTTCCATGTTTTAATTTTAATAGTAAATTCCCCTTTGCTTGGCAAAAAAAAATTTGCTTAATTTTCAGTAATTAAAAGATAAATTAAATTAATGTTTTATCTTGTATTTTCATTTGATAACCAGAACATTTTAAGTACACAACACAGAATTTCTGAGGGTAAAAAAAACTTTCATACGGCTATTTTAAGAATAAATTTGGATAAAATAAGTATGCATTCAAATAATTAGACATGCTGAAACACAGAATTTGATAACAATAAAACATGGCCAGGAAAAAATAAAACATTTCTTAGGGCCCTAAACATGTCATTTTGTTAAACCTTTATTAAATTGATATGAAATTGTGTAAGTTTCATGATTTTAATTAATTAGACATGCCCTTTGATTAATACAATTTAATTTACCATTAAAAAGGAGTTGAGAAAAATTAAAACTGAAACAAACGGAATCCAGAAAAATTAAAATGGAATAAACAGAATGGAATAAACTGGCTGTAATGATATCAGGCACTCTGTCACCTCACTGTTTGTTAAGAATGCACGCCAGACGTGTATACGCAACACATGGGAGCCTTAAGGAACACACAAGTGTTTGCCAGAGTGCCGGCGGGGAGTCTGATCGAGAAGCCGAAGTGTGTAGGATTGGTTGAGGTAAAGGGATAGCCTAGTGACAGGTGGCTGCCCCTCAGTTGAACCACACAGTTCAGTGGCAGTGCCGAATAACCCCCCTCCACCTCACCTCCCTCTACCTCACCTCCCTCTGATCCACAGAGCTCAATTTCCACTTCCACCCCACTGGCCAAGCCTGAACCTACGCCAGAGTCAATCTCACGGGACCTGGCTATCGAATTTCTACCGCGATACAGAATAGCACCTGAGGCACTTTCTATGAGAGCAGCGTTGCTGAGAAAATAGAGCGATAATGACCCGAGTGCCAGTTTGTCTTCCAAACTATGTTTTTATTTGGTGGTAAATGGTCTTCCGCTGCAAGTTTATGCTCATTAAATAGCATCAGATTTATTGAGTATATTCAGAAGAGCGGAGAGATAGCATTCAGTATTTATGAGTAAAAAAGGATATCTGGATAAGTGATGTTTGCAGACGATGTTTACTTTTTAAATTGGAAAATAAAGGCTTCGGGTAGCATAATATAACATGTACAGACTGATTTAGGTGGTAAGGTGTATTTAGTCTGAATGTGGTGAAAATCATACCCATTTAGCAGATGCTGTTAGACAGGGAGAGAGTAATAATTCATAATGAATTGTAGGGTGGAGAAATGGCTCACTTCATGAGCTGTCTCAGAAGGCGTTTTCTCACAGCTTGAATTCATAAAAAGTATGTAGATGTGTTTATGATTTCCTAGCTTCATGCAGAGTTGTTTCATCTTTTTTGGAGAGTAGCTTCAGTGTACGGTCTTATGTAACTTAATATATTACTACTAACAAAGCTGGGTGGATTACTTATGAATTGTAATCAGTTACTGATTACAAATTATGTGATAAAAATTGTAGTTAGTAACATAATCTGTTATATTATGCATTTTAGTTAATATAATCAGACTACTTTTAGATTACTAGAGACCTGTCTAGTTTATCACATTGCTTTAAATAGGATAATCTTGTTTTATCGACATAAAAATACAAATAGTATTTTGTTGTTATTAACAACATAAAGTGCATTAAACGTATGTGACCCTGGACCACAAAACCAGTCATAAGTTGCATTTGTAGCAATAGCCAAATATACATTGGATGGGTCAAATTTATAGATTTTTCTTTTATGCCAAAAATCATTAGGGTATTAAGTAAAGATCATGTTCCATGAAGATATTTTATAAATTTCCCACAATAAATATATCAAAACTTAATATTTGATTAGTAATATGCATTGCTATGAACTTCATTTGGACAACTTTAAAGGTGATTTTTTCAGTATTTTGATTTTTTTGCACCATCAGATTTTAGATTTTCAAATCTGGAAATATTACGGCCAAATATTGTTTTATTCCTAACAAACCATACATCAATGAAAAGCTTATTTATTCAGCTTTCAGATGATGTATAAATCTCAATTTTGAGAAATTTACACTTACGACTGGTTTTGTGGTCCAGGGTCAAAAATTACATGACAAAAATTGTAGTTAGTAACGTAATCCATTACATTATGCATTTTAGGTAATATAATCAGACTACTTTTAGTTTACTTATGGCATATCTTGTTTAACACATTTCTTTAAATAGGATAATCTTGTACCGTATTAACTTAAAAATACAAAGAGTAATTTGTTGGTATTAACAACATGAAGTGCATTAAACATATGTGATGCTGGACCACAAAACCATAAGTAGCACGGGTATATTTGTAGCAATAGCCAAATATACATTGTATGGGTCAAAATTATTGATTTTTCTTTTATGCCAAAAATCATTAGGAAATTAAGTAAATCATGTAAATAAGTAAATAAATTTCTAAAATTTTACCCTTATAACTGGTTTTGTGGTCCAGGGTTACATATTACATCAAAGTTTACCAGACTGGGGTTTTCGAAGGAACTGCAGAGGGGTTTATGAGATTTTTAAAAGCTAATAATTAAATCATAAAAACACCTTAGGGGTACTTTAGGTAAATATATTGGGTAAAAGAGGCAGATGACAAAAAAAGTTTGTGAATTTGTGTATTTTAATGTGTTTGAAAGACAAAAGCCTTCCTAAGTCATAGAAATACATGGTTAACCTACAGAGTGACAATTCAAATAAATTAATGTGTAATTAATCAGGATTTGATGCAGTGTTGAAACACTTCTTAAACCTGACATCATTTTTGTAAATCCAGTGGTCAAATGTTGTGTCACCACCTGACTAATGACTGGTCTTTGTATAAATGTCTGCATAAGTTGAAGACTGTGAGTGTATGTAAGCTATAGGCTCTTTTAGAAAGAAATAATTAAAAGATGAAAAGGTTGAATTAGGGAGAATCAATAAATTCTGAATAATTAATTGCTTATGTGTAAATAATATGTAATCATGTAATCCATGAAAAGTAACTGTAGTCTGATAATGAGTATTTTAAAATGTAATTGAATGTAATTACAAGTACTTAATTTTTGGAATCTGATTATGTAATCCAGATTACATGTGATTAGGTACTACCCAGCTCTGACTACTAAACACATTTACACTCACTCATAACTGCAACAGGCTGTTAAAGCGAGCATGAGTAACGCCATTTAGCAAAGCCGTAGCAACAGTAAAAATACAAATATTGGACAGTTGACCCTGCCTTAAATATGTTAATGACCACTCATCTTCTCAGACAAGCTTTTGCTCTTGGATTTGTGCTTTTGCTTACCTTTAAACTCATTTTTACACTGATTAACAGAAAAAAAAAAAGATTTTACTAGGTATTCCCTAGGAATTCTGCTACTAAATATGGTCATTTAAAAATTCATAAAAAGTTCATAAAAGTACTTAATTTTATATATGTGACCATGAATGTTAATTATATTAATTATATATAATTATATACTTTTTTTAAATTAATCTTATGACATTCATGTTATATAAATGAACAATTTGTAAAACATAACATCAGTACGAACACCTATATGTGCTTTTTGGTACTGTAGATGAATGCTAATCTTATGCCTTGATTCAAGTCGGTGTGGTGTTAATAATAAGTTTGCAGTTTCTTAATATGTTGAAGAAATTTTAGAAACAGTTCCCCAACTCTTGTGTGATCACTTGTAATTGCTTTCAAATGAGACTTTTCTCTGTTCACTTGACTGTGATAAGCGTTTGCCTCAATTTTCATTTGCAGTCGCAGCAATTTTTAATCACGTTACTGCTTAATTTAACGATTTCTTTTAAAAAAATGTGGATAAAATGGATTTACAGGCACATTTTACTGAAAACCATGCTGTTTGGAAAACTCCAATCCATTAGTAGTAAATATTCTGAAAAGTTTGTTAGCAACAGTAACCAATGTGGGCGGAGCTGAAGTTCAGTTATCTAATTACATACTTGCCCCAGAGGGACTGTGCCTGTAGTAACAATACTGCAAGTTATTTTTGGATGTGAAAGTGTCTGAATAACTGTAGAGTTAAAAAAGTATGCACTTAATTGCCACATGCATTGTGGGCCACTCAGATGCACTAGATGGCAGTGTGGATGCACATTCCAGCAGCCACACTTACATCACTGTACTAAGGAAGCTTGCATAAACAAGCTATATGTCACTGTATTTTGTATTCAAGAGCTCTCTATCCTAACTATATACTAAATTAAGTCATAGCATGAGAACCCAGTGAGAGTAGCTGCATCTCAAAAGATGTTTTTGGTCATTACATAAGCTCCTTCATACAATAATTAGTTCCGGTCCTCCAATTTGATTGGCCAAACGCATTCCAAGAGGGTTGATATATACAGTCCAACAACAAAATGTATGCTTACAAAACTCAGCATATATTGTGTGATTTATTCACTCGCAGAAAGTGTCTTGAGTTAAGAACATGATGCGTTTGTGTTTCTCTGGCAGCTCTTGGCAGCTTCATCATTTGAGTTCTGCTGAGATACTTTTGATCCCTTTAAGCAGATTTTGCCTGAGACAAACTGCCTCAAAAACGGGCTTTTTACATGTTACAGCTAATCTTTATTGAAGGGATTATGGTACACAGGACAAATGCGCTTACCCTCTCCTTTCTAAGTGATCCAATTAATAAGATCAAGAGGAACTGCTCCTGCGAGGCATATTTGACTCGACCACTGCTTGTATCTTGTAGTGACTCAGATATATGACCAACTGTTTTGTTTTGGATGGGTTTATGTTTTTGACAGCTTTTATTTAACTGAAATTGGACAGTCAGACATTAAATTGTCTAATTTATTATCAAGTAATTGTCTCTGTGAAAAACTCAACAATGGGTTTTTCATGCTTTGCATGACACCACCTTGCAGCTCTTTAACTTGTTGCAAAGTTTTTACACATCTAATCCAGCCAGTCACACTCTTAATGACATTTAAGCCACAGGTAATTTATTTTCAATTCAAAAATCATAAATTGCCATGTACTGCAAGGTTCAGTGTATCCTCAGCTACCAAAACGGCACTTGAATACAGAGTATTAGCTTCATTCAGACTGAATTTTCAGCTTTACTTTGTTCTTTTCCCTCATATTGCTGATGCTTAATTATGGATGAAATTCTAATATTATGCTGTGGTTAAAAGGATCCTGTGTAGAATCATATATTTTGAGGATGAAATGATAAAGGTACCGTGTAATTATGAAATTATGGATCTTGATTTGTGAGTAACAGAGCTAAACAATATGGTGTGCTTTTGTAATTTGAATATTTTTGCTGTTGGTTGAGCACACAAGGAGGTTATGCATTATAAAACTGAGCCTGCTTTTGTGGAATGCTCAGGATTACGTAAAAGAATGGCTGTATAGATGCTTCAGCCGTTAATGAGAAGACGGGATTGCACAGAACATTGCATTTTTCTGTTATTTGGTCCACTGCTGCCGGTGAGATTCAGACTTTCACAGAATTGCATTTTCCAAAGCAATTGCATGCGAATTGAATTTACTGCTCTCCATTTTCACTGACCTTTCTTTCCTCGTGGAGCCATAAAGGTGGCGTATAAGGGAAAAGAGGTGTTTTTAGTTTTATTTAGTGTGTGGCGGATGCTAGGCCTGGACAAAATGAGGGTGAGATGGCTACAATCTCACACTGGGAGCCTTTCATTCTGCTCAGACTGTCCTTTGCTTGTTCACAAGCTGCAACAAAGATGTTCTCTATGACTCAGAGTCTTTTAACGGGGTGGGAAAACACCCTGTATTTTTGCAGTATGCTCTGACTTCATACTGCACAAAGAAGATATTATTTGCGCTCTTTTGAGGGCCCCCAAAAACGTAGCGGAGCTAGCTGATAGATGTTCACCCCCAAGCTTTTGTCTTCTGTTTGGTGACAGAACATGAGCCGTATGCCATCGGGAGTCTCGCATCTCCATTTACAGCTGTATTGTGTCTTTCACCTGAAAGACAGACCACAGACACTGAAGCAGACGGGAATCCATCTGAAGCTACAGAGCGTTGATATTTGAGCAGGTGGTCTGTGTTTAATCATAGGGAGAACCACAAAACACACATCATCAGCCACAGAGCCGAGGTCTTCAAAGAATTACATAATACATATCTATTTATGGCGTATTGTGTGGGAACATACTGATACTGCTTTGACAGGCATTGTTAATATATGGCTCCCAAAAATGTAGCATACCTCTTTTGTAGCTTTGGGAAGAGACAAGTAGGAGTACCTTTTCAAACGCTGGAATTGTTGGCATGCGGTGAACATCCACCGTGAACACAAAAGAGAGCGATTTCTGAAGCCACTGATGCAATCCATACTTGCTCTGTCGCTCTACTGCTGCTACTTGATTTACATATACTGTTGTCATTTTGAATTATTTTTTGCTTATGCGCTCTGTTATGTGTTTGTTGCTTTGGGCTTGTTTGTAACTATAATACGACAGAGATAAATGTAGGGTATTAAAGATGAAGTATATAATTTCTGAGCCACTAGTGTTACCAAAAGAAAATAATGACTGTTTTGAAACAGGTTTTTGGAACACTCCCCCTTTCTCCCATTGGTCAGACTGACAGATGGCCATACCCCCAAACAGTAGCCACCCACTTTTTCAGCAACCGTTTTGATGTTGAGATTTTTAAAAGTTATCCTTAAAGAAATACAAGCTATAAACTAAACGAACCAGCTACAAGGTGAATCACAACATTACAAACTGATTTGAGGCAAAAAAAAAAAAGTATTTAAAAATGGTACAAGTCTGTGAACTTAAGGGTTTTAATGAGGGAAAGTAATACAATTGTTTCTCTGATTGGTGGAGGCTCTCTGCAGATTTATGGGTGATGAAGTTTTTCACCAGGAATTCTGCTGTTCAACATGAGTATTTAAAATAAGTTGAAATAATGCAGGCTTTAACAAAAGCATATATCATTGATTAACAACCCCACAGTAGGTCTGTCTTTAAAAGGTTGTAAGTTATTGTTAAAATCATTTCCCTTATTGAAAAATGAATGGGATTTTTGCTTCCGTAACCTGATTTTTGAGCCATTGATGCAATGTTGAACTTATTGCGTTCACAAGCACAACAAATGGTAGTTTGTTCATTGAGCTCAGCATAAGTGATGCTTTAAATGATAGTTTATTAAAATAATGATACAAACCTTAGAACAATATGGTGAAAATATAGTTATGTCATTTAGGCCTGGTTTCACAGACAGGCCTTAGACTAAGCCAGGATTAGGCCATTTTTCAATTAAGTAACATATAAATGTGACTTAAAAAAACACTACTGGTGTGCATCTTGAGACAAAACAGAGGTACTGAATCAGCCAGTTTCTTTTTGTTGAAACAGCTCAGACTTACATTTTAGTCTGGGACTAGTCTTAAGCCTTGTCTTTGAAACCGGGGGTTATAGTATGAAATCTATATAGATTATATAGATTTATCTATATCTATATAGAAGTGACGGTGTAGTAAGTCGTGTAGATTATGCTGTCTTAGCAGGCTAATCATTTACGTAGCTTGTTAACTAACAACACGAACTGTACTTTTTGGATATTTTTTATTAAAATATATTTTATCCTTATGACAGTGAGATTATTTAGCTACTTTCTCCTTGCGTGTTTGCAGTAGATGGCACAGCGCAGGTCACTGAGTGACTCACAGAATCATGTTGGGCATGAGACAGTCTTCGTCTCTGTGAAACTCAACCTGTCACAAAAATGCGAAGGCACATTATGATTTTATTAGGTCCCAAACACTGGTGGTGCAAGGACCGTATTGGAATTGCTCAGATTCTTCTTCTTCTCCAAAGTGAATCATAGTTTTGAGAACCTAAACATGCTTGAAAACTCATGAAACTTTGCACACACACCAAAAGTGGTAAAAATTTACATCTGAAATGGGTTTCAGAAGTGCGCAGCGCCATCGATAGCACCACCTATAAAATTTCAACAAAGTGCCCCTTGAGCTGTGTTTAACATACATGTATGAAATTCGTTAGACATATGTAACAGACCAATACTTACAAAAAGTACCCCAGTACAGAGGGTTTTTTTTTTTAAGTTTTTGCCATTTTTAGGCGTGGTATTTAAGCGTACTCCTCCTAGAGATTTAAACAGATCAACACCAAATTTGGTCAGTGTAATCTAAACCCCTTGGTGACGTTAAATTGCGAAGATCTTGTTTTTTGTTGAAGTGCATGTTTGTGACGCTCTTACAAACTTTGATGTTTCACCCTGAAATAGGAAGTTGTTATAATTCAGGCATACAATGTCTGATCTGCCTCAGACTTAACATGTTTGCTAAGAGTCCTGTCCTGAACAAATGAATTGCATTTTTTTTGGGCCTAAACATGCTTGAAAACTCATGAACTTTGCACACACCAAAAGTGGTAAAAATGTACATTTGATATGGGTTTCAGAAGTGGGAATGTGGCAAAATGACTCAATAGTGCCACCTATGAGATTTCAACAAAGTGCCCCTCGAGCTGTGTTTCACATACCTGTACGAAATTTGGTAGACACATGTAACACACCAATACCTACAAAAAAAGGCAATGGTATGAACTCCGAAACCCAACAAGAAGTCTGTTATTTTACATTTTCTCTGCAAGTTTTGTGCCATTTTTGCCATTTTCACGCGTTGTATTTAAATGAACTCTTCCTAGAGATTTAAAGAGATAAACACCAAAATTGGTCAATGTAATCTAAAGACCTTTGTGACATAAAATTGTGAAGATTTTGAGCTTTTGTTGAAGGGCGTGTCCGTGGCGCCCTTACAAACTTAAATGTTTCGCCATGAAAAAAGGAAGATGTTATAATTCAGGCATACGAAATCCGATCTGCCTCAAACTTAACATGTTTGCTAAGTCCTGTCCTGAACACATGCCCATGACCATATTCAGTTATAGTCATAGCGGCACCTGCTGGAAACAGTGGCATGTTTTATGCTCTTAACGAACTCCTTATAGAGATTTAATGACATTAGCATTATATGTGGTCAGTCTACTCTAAAGGCCTTTGCTGAATTTGATGTTTTGCCATAGGAATAGAAGGTGTTGTAGCTAAGCCATTCAATGGCTAAGCTGTTCGACACGAATTCTTGCCTGGATACATCTAAAGGCCAGTATTCCATTAAAATCATAGCGCCACCTGCTGGCAACAGGAAATGACAATATATAAACATGCAATATATAATCTGCACCAAACTTTGCATGTCTAGTAAGACTCCTGCCCTGAAGACATCTACATGACAATATGCAGTTATAGTTATAGCACCACCTGTTGGCAACAGGATAGGTCATGCTTTGCACTAACTCAAACATACCATGTTCAATTTGTCGCAAACTTCATATGTTTATAAAAGTGCTGACCTGAAGACATCTACATGACAATATTCAGTTATAGTCATAACGCCACCACCTGGTAGCAGGAAGTTTGGCACATATAAATTAATATTTACCACTTTAAATGAATATTGCCCACCATTCTGTTTTCCTGAAGCCACTGGGTGGTGGTGAGCCCGGATAATTACTCTTATTTTCCGTTTGACACATGGACCTCTGTAGAAGAAAAAATAACTAGACATCTAAGAAAACTTCTGATGGCAAATTTTCCACTAAGGTAAAATTTGTTAGAAGCTGCACAAGTCGTGATTGTCACTTAATGGCATATCTAAAATGTAATGTGGGCCACAGGCGGTACAGGGCGTGAGTAGTATTGGGCCAGATTTTCACAAGATTAACTTTTATGTTCAAATAATTTTTGATGGTATAATAAAAGACACCAAATGTAATAATTTTACATTTACATTGCGAATTTAATCATTTGTATTCAGTCCTATATGATGGGCATGTGAACTATCAGGAGTGACCCAACCCAGGTAAAATCATGCTGGTTATTGAATTTACTCAATCGCAGGACTCACGGTAGCTTACCACTGTTACCATAGCACATTCAAAGAAATAGGACAGAGTTTAAAAATAGGTGCTCCCCAATTCCTCCCTATTTATAAGACGAAATGACACTGCAACTCTATTTTGAATCCACTTATTAGGTCCACTTTTCTGCTGTGAGAGTCTGATTTGCTCTAGTGTATTATGTCCTTTTCAGGAGAGTGTTCTAGCCTGAGGGACACATCTGTACATGAATAAATTCTATTAGAGACCTGGCGAAACTAGACATAACACACAGACAATGAAAAAGAAAGGCTGCATTTTTATTGCTCTTCAGAAGTGTGGTTCTCCAGACACCAATAAAGCCTAATTCAGGTTAAACAGGTGTTTTCAAAGCGCATTTGTGCCACTTTTTGCATTAAGACAGTTAAGGCAGTGAATTCTCATGGTAAGCCAGTCAACATGTGGTCGGATGCTATAATCACATTTTCTATAGATAGAAAAACATCTACTTCTACAAAGAGTAAATAGTTGCCAGGTAAAATTTAAAGGAGACGTTAACTTCCAGAACAAAAAATGACAGATAATGTACTCATCCCTTTGTCATCCAAGATATTCATGTCTTTCTTTCTTCAGTCATAAAGAAATTTGTTTTTTGAGGAAGACATTTCAGTTTTTTTTTTTTTCATATAATGGACTTCTATGGTGCCCCGAGTTTGAACTTCCAAAATGCAGTTCAAATGCGTTTATAAATGATCCTAGCCAAGGAAGAAGGGTCTTATCTAGCGAAACGATCGGTTATTTTCATTAAAAAATACAATTTATATACGTTTTAATGTCAAACGCTTTTCCTGTCTTGCTCTGCCTGAACTCTTGTTTTTTCCGTTTCATGACAGTTAGGGTATGTCGAAAAACTCCCATCTCATGTTCTCCCTCAACTTCAAAATTGTCCTACGTCACTGTTTTACCTTTTCGTTAAGGGTGTTCAATCTTCTTTGCATGTTCTCTTTGCAAAGACTGGGTCGGTACTTCTGCAGCGATGTAGGATGATTTTGAAATAATTTTTGAAGGTAAGGGAGAAAATATGAGAGGAGTTTTTCGACATACCCTAACTGTCTTGAGTCGGAATACACAGAGTTCAGGGAGAGAAAGGCAAGACCAGCGTTTGAGATTAAAAAAGTATTTCAATTTCAATTTTCAATTTTACAATTGCATTTGGGATTGTTTGAAGCCACATTTAAACTGCATTTTGGAAGTTCAAACTCGGGGCACCATATCTGTCCATTATATAGAGAAAAATCCTGAAATGGTTTTCTCAAAAAGCATAATTTCTTTATGACTGAAGAAAGAAAGACATGAACATCTTGGATGACAAGGAAGTGAGAACATTATCTGTAAATTGTTGTTCTGGAAGAATTTTTTGTTCATTTTCACAAAAAAGTTAGCATTAATAAATATTTAAAATAACTTTTTATGTTTATTGTAGTTACTATCCAATGATAAATTTTCATGTTTTGAGGTTTTGCAGCTCTCAAGTCTGTCAGATGTAAACACGCTGTATTTGTGTGTGTGTGTTCAGGTAGTGTTACGATTAATATAAATTATCTTCTGTGGTGCTGACTTAATGCTGCGGCCCACCTGGGAGGTAGTTAAGTGCGATAAGTGTGTCTTTACCTGCTGTCAGAGGATAGTCTCAATGAAGAGGTGTATACTAACATTTTATTTGTATTAATGAATTACTAAATAGACATATCAAAGGCATCCGTGGCCCCCCCAGAGCGCAGTCTGATCATGAAATATTCACGTCCTGAATAATTTAGCTCTCGCTGTCAATGTTTGTGTTAACAGAGACCTCCAACAGGCAGTGCGTAACTGGCAGAGTAGAGTTGAAGCACTTCTGGATGTGTGAAGAACACAAGATTCATGAATAAAAACCAACGTCCCTTGTTCATCGTTTTTTGAAATGGTTGCGTCTGCTTTGCTTTGCATTTGCTCTCTGAAATCTGTTTATGGAGACGTGGAAAAAAACTAACAAATATGTTTTTTGCATTTCAAAAAGAACAGAGCTTTTTCAGTGTTTTCAATCTTTCTGACAAATAATAAACACATGAATAATGTACAACTTTGCAGCGTTAGCACATTCCAGTTGGGACATGCACACACACATGCTTTTTATGTACTGCATATACATTTTATAACATAAATAAGTTTGGCTGTATGTGTATATGCATTATTTTAAAAATCTGTAATTCATTTATTTTTATTAAAATATATAAAATAGAAATTATTATATTTTAAATTGCAATAATAATTCACTATTGTTGTTTTACTGTAATTTTCATTACAGTAAGAGACTTTTCAACAACATTTATAAATCACAGTTCCAAACTTGTAATATGCTAATATATATATATATATATATATATATAATATGTTGTATATAAATAGTTTAAGCATGCACTGTGGATGACTTACACAGCAACTGAGTTGAAAGCAATTAAGGCTATGTTGACTTTGAAGAAAAGCGGTGTAATGCACTACGAGTTGCTAGTTCAGCTCAGGATGCTTGTTCATCTCCTCCAAGTGCCCTGAGGTTTTCTGAACGGAACAGTGTCTCCTCCTGGGTGTTGTAGCTCCGACTGCGGTGCACGTAATTAAAAGTGCACTGGACCCAGAATGGAGCTCTCTGAACCTTATTAAGGTGTAATACTCTGAGGTTTTAATGCTGTCATAGCCCAGCATCACAAAGTTCAATTAGCTTGCCCTTCACACACAATTACCCAGATGTAGTGACCACCTTGACAGGACACGTCAACCTTAATAGGAAGCTGAATGCGTTAGAAGTTTTATGAGGACAACCTGAAATGTCCTAAAAGTCTTATGACCTTGTCCTTATGGCCTAAAGTTTGTTACTAAAGTTAGTTCAATTAAAAAAAAGTTTCAAACAGTCTCCTTCATCAAGTTTTAGCTTGAAACATCTGCAGGAAGCTGCTATCAGTACTGAACACTCACTGCTGGTCAGTGAGGTCAGCGCAACAAAAGTTCCCACATTGTGATAGATGAATACAGTGTGTGTTGTGTGGAGACCGGGAGATAATGTGCGGTGAGATAATTCCTGAGTTCTGATTAACACTCTCCACTGTGTCCCATCGGACCTGCCATTTTCCCACAGTTTCTTTTTCACTGAACTGCAGGGGAAAACACCTTTGTTGAATATGCAAGAGAAAACTGAAGAGAAAATCATTTATTTGTTCTTTATTACTGACTGCTTCAGGTTTTAACGTTTTTTGGGGGGGAATAATTTTAGTTTTCATTTCTTAGTTTTATTTATAAAACAAATAGGTTGAGTGCTGCCTTGGTTAGGGGGAAGCAAAAATATTTTTTATTACTACACACATGTAAAGTCAGTTTGCATTCAACAGTCCGCAAGATGAAAGTAGTAGTCGATTTTCTATTATTTTATCACAGATTTTCTGCATTTATTTTGCACTTTGATCATTAGTGATAATAATCGATGATTGTTGATCATTTGGCAATACTGTTATTGATTCCCCTATAAGACATGCGCCACTTCTAGCAGTGGTACTGAACAGACTGTTGTTCTCAATGTTGGTAATATGGCAGTGTACTAACAAGTAATGGCACCTTGATGTTTAGGGTGTAAGAAAATATTGATATACTTGAGTATCTTGATATGTTTAGCAATGCAGAATCGATTCTCAAAATGCTGTATTGGTGTTTAATTATTTGTTTACATCCAAGATTTGTAGCAGTGGCTTCTTGTTGGATTTAAACCAGGTGTGATGCACAAGTCCTAAAAAGTGAAGCCAAAACATTTCGATCAACCCCTGGTGGCTGGCAGCAGTATAGGCCATGTAAACCAATGGGATGCCCTCTCATGTAAACCAATTGGACATGAGCCAAACTAAAAAATCTAATTTCACTTTTTTATTTCACTATGTATGTTCAAGTGTTTGTTTTGTCTAATAACGGTGTGACATCATGATTGACAGCTGTGATTGCCAGCTTCTCTAAACAAAGTAGTCACAGTTTGAAGTTTGAAGCTTTAACTTTAATTTTTAATGTTCCATAAGTTACTGTGATTGTTTGTTTTACACCTACAAAATGAGTAGTTCTGCAGTAAACTGTTTTTTGGGGGGTAAGTTAAAGGGTTAGTTCACCCAAAAATGAATTCTGTCATTATTTACTCACCCTCATGTTGTTTCAAACTAGGGATTGACCGATATATCAATTTACCGATATATTTTCCGATATTTAGGCATTTTATCATAATTGGATATCGGTTTTGTAATATCAGATTCACCAATAAACGCCACCATCTTGTGGCACCATCTTGAGAATTGCGGACAGGATCGCCATTGAAGCGCGTCTGACGGGAAAACAACAATGGCATGCATAAGTGAAGCATAATTACTTGCTTTGCTGTAATTAGTAAACTTTATTTAACAGTACAGCCATTAATGCACATTAGATTTGTTACATAAATGCCTGTTATGTTCGTTTATGCAGCTTGGCTCTAAGAAATAGAGACGAGCTCACAGAGTCACGTAAGATAATCCGTCAAGTCCTGTCCTAATAAAGGCGTAACTTTGCCTGAATTACATAATATACAGCGCATGTTGGAAATAAAAGCACTGAATTTAATTCTCTCTCTGTTGTCTATATGGCCACTATTAGTCTTGTGAATTCGCTTTCGTTTTGCTGTTCATGCACCGGGTGTTGCTCAGGAAATGCCCCAACCCGACCACTGCATGTGACTTTTCATAAGATTCACTTGTTTAAAACACCCTAAATAATATAAACATTTACTATATACATTATTTCGCTAATACACAACTAAATAAATTCAACTCTATGGAAATTATTTATTATCTCCACGAGCAATCGCAGTTTGAGTATAGTTCTGTGTAAATGCGAAGACAAACAGCGCTTTGTCAGCAGGAATTTCAAAAACTAGAACATCAAGAACATTATTAGTAATTCTGATATAACATACCAGTTGAGAAATGCATTAAAATACAATGTTTTGTTATATTCCAATATTCCAGAGAATATTTTTCAGTGAATTAACATTGTCCAGTGAATTATTCTTCACTCTTTAACCTATTAAACAGCTTATAAACCTACTGCAGCTTATAAAACTGCAGTTTAAAAAAGTTGATATGACTCCTGTCCTTTATTTTCTCCATTTGAAAACATTAGACATTCTACATTTATTTTGCTTATTACTGCTGCAGCTGTGCTTTTTAAAAATATTTTTATTGATGTAATATGAAGATTAAATTTAACATGAAAGACTGCTAATTTTCAACACTTTTTTATTTTAAAGATGACTGAAAGGAGGAAAAACCAAAGTGAAGTATGGACTTACTTCACTCAGTCATTTATTTACTTTATAACAGTAAATAAATATTGGTTCTGTTTTTCGGTTATCGGGCACATAAACATGCAAATAATTGACATCAGTATCGGTTATAAAAAAAATATATATCGGTCGATCACTATTCCAAACCCAGAAGACCTTCATGCCAGTGGCAGCTCTTGCAATGGTGTACAGAGCTGAAGTGTGGACTCATTTTGGCTTGCACTACAAAAAAGGCTGTTTTTGTAAAATTAGATCTTTCACCTAAATATAGAAATATTGCAGTATATTATCTTGCATACAGTCTCGCAATATTTCGTAACTCCTCGCCAATATGCAGGCCTACCAATATTGTGATTAAGTTAAGATTGACTTTCTTAAACTTCTTGAAATAGTTCAGTTGACTTTCTTGAACTTCTTAAAATAGTTCTTTTCTATAGTTTGAATTCTTTACTATTAGGGTAATTTTTCAAAAGACGATTCTGAAATAAATAAATAGCTTGGCTTTCGAAAGCACTTTTCACTGAAATGGCAATTGCAAATGAAATGGAGCACTTGACTAAAGTCATAAACATGAAAATGAGCCTTCTGCCAAAAGTAAGCCCTGGATATTATTGAAGGCAACATTTCATTTATTCGATGCAGGGATATGGTGACACTTAATTTCTTTCCTCCGTGTCTGAGAAATACAGCTTGGCCTGCAGGAAGTTTGATGAGAGTAAAATCAAAGTGGGCAGTTTAATCGCATACAGGGGGTATTTATCTGTCTTGTGCCTTCACGTCGCCTGCACGCAAACCAGTGTCAGCAACATTCATAATTCATTACCTTACAACTGCCATTTATCTCCGTGCAACTTCCATTTGGCTGCCTCCTGGGGTAATTCGGAGCATTGTGTAGCAGAAGCAGACACAATTTAGCTTTATTTGAGATGCTTTGTCATCTATCCCCCCTCTGAAGCATCTTAGATTGACTGATGTAATATCATGTAAATACTTCCGTTTCCGCGCATTAGCTAACAGATTAATCAAACTTACTGTTCAAAGTGTGTTCGAGACTCGAGTCAGTATATTGATTCCACTATACTGTATAAATGGCACCAAAGCTCTCGGATTTCATTAAAAATATCTTAATTTGACATGAGGGTTAGTAATTAATGACAGAATTTTCATTTTGGGTGAACTATCCCTTTAATAACAATTAATATATTTTCTTACTCTCTGCATTTTTGTATCAGTATGGTACAAGGTTATCCTATTTAAATCAATGTGATAAACAAGTTAGGTCAAAAGTAATCTAAAAATAGAGAATTTGTATTACCTAAAATGTGCAATGTATTGGATTATGTTACTAACTAGAATTTCTGTCATGTAGTTTGTAATCAGTAATTGACTAAAATTATATATATATATGTATATATATATATATATATATATATATATATATATACACACACACATATACACTACTGCTCAAAAGTTTGTGATCAGTAAGAAGTCTCTTATGCTCATCAAGGCTGCATTTATTTGATCAAAAATACAGAAAAAAAACCCCAGAAAATTTTATTACAATATAAATTTTTTTTTTTTATTTTAAAATACTTTAAAATATAATTTATTCCTATGATGCAAAGTTGAATTTTCATCAGCTGTTACTCCAGTCTTAAGTGTCACATGATCGTTCAGAAATCATTCGAATATCATGATTTAAAAAAAAAAATTATTATTAGTATTATCAATGTTTTTTTGGAACCTGTGATTTTTTTTTTTTTTTTTTTTTTTTTTTCAGGTTTTTTTGATGAATAACAAGTTAAAAAGAGCAGCATTTATTCAAAATATAAATCATTTCTAACAATGTAAATCTATGCTTTTTATTATTTTAACACATTCTTGGTGAATAAAAGTATTAATTTCTTTCAAAAAAAGAAAGAATAAAAATTTACTGAAAACCTTTCTATTTTAAATAAATGCTGTTCTTTTTAACCTTTTATTGATCAAAGAATCCTGAAAAAAAGTATCACAGGTTCCAAAATATATATATATATATATATATATATTAAGCAGCACAACTGATAATAAATCAGCATATTAGAATGATTTCTGAAGGATCATGTGATGCTGGAGTAATGATTTTGAAAATTTTACTTTAATTACAGATAGAAATTAAATTTTATTGTATATTAATATAGAAAAACATTGTTTTACATTGTAATAATATTTCACAATATTGCATTCGGTATTTCTGATCAAATGAACACAGGCTTGATGAGCATAAGAAACATCTTATAAAACGATTAAAGAGTATATGTGAGAAATTAATACTTTTATTCAGCAAAGACACATAAAAAATGACAGTAAAGTCTTTCGCATTGATAAAAATAAATGCTGTCATTCTGAACTTTATATTAATCAAAGAATCCTGACAAAATGCATCTAATTTTCCCTCAAAATGTTAAGCAGCACAACTGTTTTCAACATTGATAATAATCAGAAATTCTTTGATTATATTAGCATTATGTGACACATAAGACTGGAGTAATGATGCTGAAAATTCAGCTTTGCATCACAGGAATAAATTACATTTTAAAATATATGAAATTAAAAAATAGAAATTTTAAATTGTAATAATATTTCACAATATTGCAGTTTTTACTGTATTTTAAATCAAATAAACTTGCTTTGCATCTTTCAAAAACATGAAAAAAAAAATATTATTGTCCCTAAACTTTTTTTTTAAACTTGTCTGTACTTCTTCAGTCACTCTATGCATACTTAGCTTAATTTTCTATGCTTTCCCTCAGGAATTTCAAAAACGTTTTATTATTTAGCTGCTGACAGTTTGCTACACATACAAAGTATGAGATCAAATGCTTGATGAATTGGACAACTGTTATAAAAATACGCCATCATCCAGAACGGAACGTTCCTTCAAGTGATATTAACCACAGACTCTATTTTATTCATAAATCAAAAAGCCATAGGAAAATCCTCAAAGGGAGCTTGTGACTCAAAATGCAAATTCTCCTCCGGGTTTTACAGTAGGACTACAACCTGAACAGCTCTATGACCTCCATTCCCCTTGGCCTTCATTATACCGCTGGAATATGGCAGCTCTTACTGGGTTTGCATGGAAATTTGAGTGGTTTGAGGACCAGATATATTAATTCGGACAAGCCAGAATCCAATGCCCTGAACAAATTCGTGCACCTAGATCACTCTATGCTTCTACACTCACATAAATATGCACACAATGTAGCAAAATGAAGATTTAAAGGCATTGGGCGTTCCTAAAATAGGAAATGACTCTCGTTCTTTGTCGTATAATCAGGACCCAGTTGCAGAGCGATTTGGACAGTTTCACCTAAAGCGAGCGGGATGACTGGAGGGGAAGCTGTAACTTCAGAGCTGCTGACAGATTCACTCTCGGCGTCACGCTTCACTTCCTCATCAGGAGAGAGCCGTTGCGTCACGGGTTCCCTAAAGTGCTGACCCTTCACTTCGCCACACCTGCCTGTATTTATAGCCTCCTGTTTCCATTAAAATGTAGGGACATCAGAGAACGGCCATACTAGATTAGTCACATGACAGGAGTTTTCCCTTGATATTTCTCCTTTGTCTGAGATGGAGAGAGTGTTGAATCAGGTCAGAGCCATCTGTCATAGTCATAATCACATGAAACATAAATGCTAATGAAGATGTATGTCAGCGTGTGAATGAAGGCTCATTAATGTGATTAAGCGGGAGCGTACACAGACAAACCCACGTGTTGTGTTTATTTGAACCAGCCGTTTGTCTTCAAGCCTTCGCTTTCATTCGTGGCTGTTTACAGATATGTCTTTGTTGGTGTTTCCCATGATTTCATCATCAAAAGGGCAACACTTTCTTTGGTCTTCTTTAATCTGGCAACAAGAGGCGAAGATATTTTCACAAGTCATTTGATACCTGGATTATGGACACCGTCATGCTTTGAAGTGGCTGTTGTGTGAATGTGTTATTGAAAGCTAATGAGATATTCATGACTGGAAGTGGAAAATGTTTTGTGGTCGTGATTTCAAAGCTTTTCCAGTGCTGCTTTATCGTTTTGCCAAAAACCATTCGGGTTGTGCTGTGGTCTTTTACTGAATGCAGATAATACATTTTTTAACAACCACGACCTTGCAGTACCAGGTTTACCAGCATTGTTAATAATGATGCATTTGAATAGCCCCTGGAAACTTGTGTTCACCTTGAGAAATCAAAGAATTCCTGTTTGACAGCCGAGAAGGGTTTGTGCTGTGTTGGTTTACATTGACGTGCCACGTCAGCTGCTTCCAGTGTTACAAGATAGAAATCATAAGGAATTGTTGTCATGATTTAATTTATACTAATAGTATACCAAAATTTTGACATTGATACAATACCTGAATAAAATATCATGATACTACTACTGAACCCATACTATGCAAAACAAAACAACAGGAAAAGTAATTGAATAATAGATGATCCAAATGGAGATTGTGGTTATTTTATCTGTTAAAGCACAGCATTTCATCCCCCCCTTTAAAAAAAAAAAATATGAATAAATAATAATAATAATCACATGCAAGTGCCACTACACGGGATTATGGTGAACAACTACCGAACCTCAGGTATGTAGAGATCTTTGTTATATAGTAATTTTATTTCAACAACAATTTATATCATGCCGTAGTCATTTTTTGTTATTTTATCTTTGTTACTAATAATAAGAACCTAAATGCAAGTAACAAACTAAAGGACAGTTACAATAAATATAAATATGAGATCTGTTTTATTTTTTCCTAAATTCCATTTAAATTTTTCTAGACTCTATTTTAATGGTTACATTAAAAAAATTATCAAAAAGCATGCCTAATTAATTGAAATTATGAAACTTGCAGAATTTAACAGCAATTTATTAAAAACAATTTATAAAAACAAAAATTACGTTTTCAAGGCTCTATGAAATACGTTTTTATTATTTTTCTCAAATTCAGTTTTGTTTGTGAATATCTGTTTTCATCATATTCAGATTTTATTTTATTTTATTTTAATACAGCTTTTCTTCAACAGTGACTTTTAAAGAATTAATAAAGAATTCATAAATAATTTTAATTTTATTTTATTTGAATACAACATGTATCCACATTGTCTTTTATTAAAGCATGAATGATTTCTTTTTATTTTAACACAGCTTTTACATGCTTTTATACACCATTTTCTTTATAATAAAACATAAATACGTTTATTTTTCATTTAATTTAATTTTTAATACAGCCTGTTACCAGTTTTAAGTATTTTATGCTTTCAACATTGTTTTATTAAAACATTAAAACATATTGATTTTATTTTGTTTTATTTATTATTTTATTCAACACAGCTTTTATGCAAGTGCCTTTATAAAAAATGAATTCAGAATTAATTTTTAATTTTATTTTTTTATAATACAGCATGTATCCACATTGTCCTTCATTAAAACATGATCATTTTTAACAGCTTTTATGCAACATCTTCTTTATAATAAAACATGAATAAGAATTTTCATTTAATTTTAATACAGCCTGTTACCAGTATTAATGTCTTTTGAGCTTTCAACATTTTATTAAAACATTAAAAATTGTTTTTATTTAGTTTTATTTTATTTACTTTTTTTTTTTTTGGCAACAGTACGTCATTAATCAAAATTTGAAGCTTGCACAGCCTCCTTAGAGCAACTTGACTGTGTAAAGACATCAAACAAATGCTTTTATTTCAGTGTGTTGTTGTTTTTCTTTTTATTTCTTTGTTTCAAGTAATATTTTTACTGCTACATTTCCTAGCCATTTTGAAAGTAGGCCTTCAGTATCTGTTGCAGCGAGAATCCGAATCATTAATTCTGCATGGGGAAGGGATATGAAACATCAGGGAACAGCTCTTTCTACCTGTATGAAGTCATTAAGGTGCTCAGACCGAATACCTGCTCCATCTGTCTTCCGTGTGATCTCGAATGCAGGGAGAGATTGAGAAGATACAAATAGAGATAACTAGATTCCTCCTCTAATCTGGAACAGCGGGCGGACATCAGAATGTCCAAATGCGCCTGTTGTTTTCCTCAGGCATTGATCTTCCCCCTAAGAATTTTTTCCCGGCTGGAGCTTTAGAAAGGGAGGCGTGCTCGTAAACACACAGCCGAACTCAAGCGATTCCCACCAGCTTTCCATCTGCGAATTGTTTGGTGATGTGCTGTTGGTTATGCGGGCCACGCTTCGAGAGCGGTCTGTGGTAATAAAAGTCCTATTGAAAGGCTGTGAAACCAGGGCGAAGCTGACCTCTCACCCAAAGTGATAAATGAAGGCTGGAGCACTCAGCATGCTGGCTGGACGAGCCGTGTCCGCACAGCCTCAGACGCCACAGACGAGGCCATCTCTTGTCCTGTTGTTCTTCATTATATAAGCTCTACATCCTGAGCTCTGCTCTGCATCAGTAAACAGCACACTGGACTGTATTACTCTCGCAACCAGATTCATTATCAAATGCCATTTAAAGGAGAAGTCCACTTTCAGAACAACAATTTACAAATAATTTACTCACCCCCTTTTCATCCAAGATGTTCATGTCTTTCTTTCTTCAGTCGTAAAGAAATTATGCTTTTTGAGGAAAACATTTCAGCATTTTTCTCCATATAATGGACTGATATGGTGCCCCGATATTGAACTTCAAAAATGTAGTTTAAATGCAGCTTCAAAAGGCTCTAAACAATCTCAGCCGAGGAAGAAGGGTCTTATCTAGCGAAACAATCGTCATTTTTTTCGAAAAATATAAATTTGTATACCTTTTAAGCACAAAAGCTCGTGTAGCACAGGCTCTGGGATGCGTGTTCTTGAATGATTCATGGTTCCTTAATGTGACTCAGGAAGAAGGAGTCGTCTCGGGGAGTGATTTGTTTAGTCGCGCATGCGCAACATCCTATTAGGTTCTGTACTGGAATTAGTTCACCTGTTTTGAGTCTTCAGATTTTTCGAGTCGTTTGTTCATCTTATGGGGCTGTCACGTGATGAACAAACAACTCAAACCCAAAAAGAGGTGAGGTGAGCTAATCACAGACTGAATTAATCTTTTCTGTTTCTTATAGCATTACAGTTTTGTATTGTTTGTAGTGTGGTCAACGTTTGTGTAAGCAGTAAATGTGTTAGGGAAGTAACACATAACATTTTAATTATATTTTGCTAAAATGAACGAAATGACTCAAAAAAGGATTTGTTCATTTTGCTGAACGAGACTCAAAGGTCCTAGTCGGTAAAATGATCCAAGAGCCTGTGCTACATGAGCTTTTGTGCTTAGAAAGTATATAAAATTCTATTTTTGGAGAAAAATGACTGATCGTTTCGCTAGATAAAACCCTTCTTCCTCGGCTGGGATCATTTAGAGACTCCCATCTCATGTTCTCCCTCAACTTTAAAATCGTCCTATATCGCTGTTTTACCTTTTTTGTTAAGGGTGTTTGATCTTCTTTGCATGTTCACTTTGCAAAGACTGGGTCGGTACTTCTGCAATGATGTAGGGTGATTTTGAAATGATTTTTGAAGTTGAGGGAGAAAATACGATTGGAGTTTTTTGACATACCCTAACTGTCTTGAGTCAGAATACACAGAGTTCAGGCAGAGCAAGATAAGACGAGCGTTTGAGATTAAAAAGTATTTCAATTGTATTTTTTAATGAAAATAACCGATCGTTTCGCTAGATAAGACCCTTCTTCCTCGGCTGGGATCGTTTACAACTGCATTTGGGATCGTTGGAAGCCGCATTTAAACTGCCTTTTGGAAGATCAAAATCGGGGCACCATATCAGTCCATTATATGGAGAAAAATGCTGAAATGTTTTCCTCAAAAAACATAATTTCTTTACGACTGACAAAAGAAAGACATGAACATCTTGGATGACAATCTTTGTTTTGGAAGTGGACTTCTCCTTTAAGAGTCTAGACAGGGTGAATAAACATAAAAGAGACATGTAAAATGTCCCCATCGTTTCCAGAAACAGTATTTTGCTTTTTTGATTCGTGTCTGTATTACAAACCAATGCAAAACAAAGGGAAAGTAATTAAAGTTTAATGATACATCAGTTAAATAATTTGTTCTCTCTGCAAAACCTGTTTTTGGTTTTATAAATTCCTGTGAGATACCCTATGATGAATCTTCTGTAGCCGCAGTACATTATTTCTATCATACAGCACGTTTCTCCCTATGGACATTGTCCAATTGCAGCTTTCTGTAACAGTCAGCTAATATTCGCTGCTTTTCTCATTACACATCACAAAAATCTTGTAGAATCACCTGTGTGGACATAAAATACTGTCAGTGTAAGTGTGTTGTTGGCTTGATGCTTTTCTTGCTCTGACAAAAAGGTGCCCCACCCCCCCTCTTATAAAAGCTTAATTTGTTGTCCTGTGTACAGGGTCAGCTATTTGCAAACGTATATAATGCACAAGGCGGACCTCATTGTCGTTAGTTCCGGCTGAGCTGGACATTTTGTGTTTTGTCTGTTAATAAGCCTGCTCAAAGGGATTGGCCATAATGTGTTATGCAGAAAATAGCCAGGCTAATGACGTAAACAGTGTTGTCAGTGCATATAAGAGTTTAGTCGGCCAGTGCTTTATATATAGATTTTATTTGAATATCCTGCTCTAATGATTCAGTTTCCCAACAGAAGATATTTGATTAGGTTGCCAGTGTTGTCTAAAGCACTGATTTTTCTGTTGCTTTTACATGTGCAATTTTTAGTGCTTTAGTGCAGACTCCATTCTTAGTAAATCTAATATCCTTTCAATTTGTTTTCAGTATATAAATTTGAAAGGGTGATGCGGTGTTGTTTTAGTATGATTTATATACTAGAGTGTTTATCTTTGAAGTAGCTTTATTTTCAGTTTTCATTTTAGTTTAGTTTTAGTAATCTGTTTTATGCTTTTCTCAGGCAGGACCACAATCCACAATCTTATCATGGTTCTTTTGCAACCCAGGCTCAATGGAAATATGTGACTGTGCCTACATTTTGCAAAACTGCAAAAAATATATCTATACATATATTTCACTGCAGTTTCCAGGTGAAATGAACATTAGAGGCCATAAAACACCAATAACCTTTATTCCTTTTATCACAAATTGTGATTACGGGGCGGATTGTTGATGAATAAAGGCTCATTTTGCAGTGTGACCTTATGACCTCAAAACACTTTTACCATAGTGCATGATTTGTTAACTACTTTATACAGTTTGCATAACACAATCTGCTCCGTATGGCTTTTCAGATGCAATAAATTTGCTTGTTAGTTTACCTGGTACAGCACGCACAAGTCACGACTCCGCAAAAGCTGAAAGCTGAAATAGCATGATTGCTTCAGCAAATGTGTTTTTATCCCATGTTTGCTTTTATTAACAGTATCACTTAGGTTTAGGGTAGATTTTAGTCTAGGTGGTACATTAATGACAAATGCAATGGAGTATTAAACTTTAAGTGTGACTCACCAGACATTTCATTTTAAACTGCCATGATACGTACAAATAACAATTGAATATACAGTGATTCTTATTGAAGCTACAGAAGTTCTTAAGCCAAGAACACTTAGGAAAACATAGTTCAGAACAATGTGCAAGTAAATTCTTTTGAAAGTTTAAAATGGCTTTAAAATGCATACAAATAATAAACTTTCCTGTTGATTTGCAATGTGGCTGGCTTTATGAGTGAGTCATTGAATCATTTACTCAACTGATTTATTCAGAATCGAATCAAGTGGCTGGTTTTATGAGTGAGTCATTGAATCATTCTCTCAACTGATTCATTCGGAAACCAGTGAAGTGGCTGCTTAATGAGTGAGTCATTGAATCATTCACTCAGCTGATTCATTAAAAAAAAAACAGTGTTTTATTCAGAAACGAATCAAGTAGCTGGCTTTACGAGTGAGCCATTGAATCATTCTCTCAACTGATTAATTCAGAAACAAATCAAGTGGCTGCTTTATGAGTGAGTCATTTAATCATTCAGTCAACTGATTAATTCAGAAATCTTTAGCAAAGTGTTTAGTATTTGTCAATTGATTGATTGAGGCAAAATAGTTTAGAATTTTAATCTATTGATTATCAGCCATAACATGACAATAATTGTCAGCCAGAATTTTAATATTGGGGAATCTGTTTTGCTTTAATATTATTAAATGGATTCTTATACATTGTACCATGGTACAATGAGAATTATTTTCTTTATTTTCTCAGGCCCATCTGATTGGTGGGGTCATGGGATCGGCTCCCAAGGCTGATGGGGATTACGTTAGCTGTTCATTAAGCGAGCGCCATGCAGCCATGCTGGAACGTCTTCTAGCGCAGGTGTGAGACTCAGCTGAGCGCTCTATGTCTATGGTCTGATTCGCTCTCTGAGACTCAGCGTGGTCTCCACTCTAATTACACTCCCTCGCTCTCTTCCTCTTTCATCCTGTCTTTTCCTCAAGCTCCAGCCCTGCCCAGAGCTGCGTGTCCCCGGCTCTGCTGATCAGCGCTAAGTAGGCTGGGGCCCACAGGTGCACGCTCTCTGTGCTATTTTTACCTGCTCTTTCATCCACAGTGGGGGCAGCGAACAGAGACCGGAGCATCCAGATACGGCCGTGCGGATTTGGACAACACATACGCGTAAACAGACAGGACCCTCGTCTGTATAAGAATCTTACTTTGTGCTTCTTATCCGCACGGGTCTGCTCAGGTCTCAGCGCACATTACTGCTGAGTGTGCCTCTTTAGCTCTGTACCTTGGCAGGAAGTCAGACCACCCAGAGAGCGAGAGATAACACTGCTGGGCTCTCAGAGCGGGGCCTTCCCTCTGGCTCTTGACAGCCGCTTGGATCACTATGCGTAAGTGTGTATGTGTTTGTGACGGTAGCAGTTTCACATCTTTATAACGCAACTGTTATGCTTCTCATTATTCTTGAGAGCCCTATGAATCACTGAAGTGTACATCCATGTTTTACAAGCTGGATAAAGCAAGATTTCATATCGCAGATAGCTCTATTTGGCCCATTATCCAAGAGCAAATAAGCTCTCCTTTATCGTGATGAACGGCAAACATAAATTTGATCTAAGCAAGGACAGCTGCTGTTTGTTATTTGTCTAAGCCGTATCTTAGCTTACCTGAATCACCCTTCAGGGATCAATAGAGTTACCTTAAATATCCGAATGGCTTTTTTGTAGCATATATAGCCTTGGTTTGAGCCTTGATGGACGTTATGCTACTTTTCAGACTTGTACAGCTTTTTGATTCCTCTTAGTCACAGATGGACATTTGGCATTTGGTGTGATTCATCAGCAACACAACAAGAATAATTATATATTTTTTATGTTTTCAGGCTTTTTGCCACTTTATATTGAGTGAGGACAGTAAAGAAGGGGTGGGAAATAGTATCTAGACAACACTGACATATCAATGAAATGAAAAGTAGCCTCTGAATTTTCCTTTAAAGTTTAATACATTTTCCAGGCATATGGAAAACTATTAACAAGTAACCAATATTTATTGTCACAAAGTTTCTTGTGAGCACACAATAGTTTCTCATGAGCATTTGAAAGTTTCTTGTGAACACACAATCGTTTCTCGTGAGCACATGAAAGCTTCTCGTGTGAACACAATGTCACGTGAGCATGTAATATTTCTCGTGTTCATGCAGTAATTTTACGTGAGCACACAATAGTTTCTTGTGCACACATGAAAGTTCCTTGTGAGCACACTACCATAGTTTCTCGTGAGCACATGAAAGTTTCTTGTGAGAACACTAGTTTCTTGTGAGCGTGTGAAAGTTTCTTGTACACAATAGTTTCTCGTGAGCATGTAAATCATTTCTTGTGAGCATATGAACATTTGTTGTGAAACTTTAATGTGCTCACGAGAAACTGTTGTGTAAAAGAAACTTTTTATTTGAGCATAGTTTCTTGTGAGCATGTGAAAGATTCTTGTGCACACAGTAGTTTCTTGAGCACATCAACGTGTCTTGTGAGCACATGAAAGTTTCTTGTGAGCAAACTTAAGTTGCTTGTGAGCACACCATTGTTTCCCGTGAGCATGTATCGTGTATCACACACAATAGTTTCTTGTGATCGTGCAATTGTTTCTTGTGAGCACACGAAAATCTGTGTATTTTTATTTTTGCAAAAGTCGTCTGTAAGACGCAGACATGGAGTTGCACTTTTAATTTAACAGAGCTGAGTGGTTGCTTAACATACAGATTTTTCATATGAAGCTCACTCCGATTTCAATTTACCAGCGGAAGTTTTTTACAGTTTCCATTTCCAAAAGTTTGACCTATTCAAGATCATTTTTGGACTGGCCAGCAGCTTGATACTTACACTACTTTTTTTAAAGAGATCTTTAGATATTTTTTTAAAGAGATTAATGCTCTGATTATGCTCATCAAGGCTGCATTTATCTGATTTATCAGGCAAAACTGATTTCTCAGCATAATTAATCCAGTCTTTAGTGTCACATGACCCAAATGATTCAAATTCAACAAATCTTAATATGCTAATTTGGTGCTCAAGAAACATTTCTTATTAATATCATTGTTAAATTACTTGTGCTGCTTAATATTTTTTTCCAGGATTCTTTAATGCATATACAGTTTAGAAGGACAGCATTTATTTGAAATAGAAATATGTATAACATAAATGTCTTTACAGTCACTTTTGATCAATTTGATGCATCCTTGCTGAATAAAAGTATTAATTAAAAAAAAAAATGTAGGCGAACAGTAGCACATCGGAGCAC
Organism: Labeo rohita; assembly: GCF_022985175.1. NCBI lineage: Eukaryota > Metazoa > Chordata > Actinopteri > Cypriniformes > Cyprinidae > Labeo > Labeo rohita. The sequence continues at coordinate 5,901,550 of NC_066882.1, forward strand.
AGCGGGCCACATTCAAACCTGTGCTTTTCACTCTAACATTATAGTATCTGATGCATTTGCTCTAAGTGCTAAACTACAGCTGTATGTTTTACTGAGCTGTTTATTCCAAGCTGTCACAAGAAATGCTCAGGCTAAAACCAATGTTAGCATTCAAAGCATAGATTTTTCAGGGAGTCCCTTTGCAATCCCATTGAATCCAATGAGTTGAGGAGATTCCATGTTTGCTACATTTGATAACGTGCCATCGATCTCATGCCTTTCTTTAAGAAATAAGAGTTGAAAATAGTGGCTTTTCCTGAACCATCCTCTGTATTCCAGTCCTGTGGTAAACTTTGCTTTATATCGGAAAGTAATGATTCTCTCCCTGTGGCAAATTGCAGTTAAGAAGCAATGATTTAAAAGTGCATTAAGGATTCTCAGGCTGACTCGGCTGATAAACGCTGTCTCAGATGGTTCCTTCTGCTCTCCCCTTACAGACATTTGTCATCCCGCTGTGCAGGTACCTTCCTCTCCTGCCTAATGATCCCTTTGCAGGAGCGTTTTTCCCTGACACCTCTATAGCTGTCAGGGATTCGGGGAAAGCACTACTCCCGGTCCCATGTTCTGAGAGTACTCAGAGTAACCAAAAGCACCAGCCGATGCATTTTTCTACAGCACAACTGTGAGTGGCGGGGTGCTGTCAGGAAGTTCTTTGTGATGTATTGTGAATGTGAGCAAAGAATGCGTGCTCATTCGTAGGTGTTGAGAGATTACCGCATGTCTTGTTCTCTCAGCATTCAGCTGATCATTGTAGTGACGCTGCCTTTTTTCATCCAGGCTCATCAGAGACTGTGGTCTGCATTCAGGTTTCACTGTAGGGAATACGGCAAACCAACACTTCACAATGCCCTCAGCCTTATAATGCAGTGTTACTAGGGTGGGAATATGCATGCTCAAATAATATCAATTCAACATGATAACATTTACAATTTGCTTCACTTTCCTCACCCACACAATCTGTAATATTAAAGGGTTAGTTCACCCAAAAATGAAAATTCTGTCATAATTACTCACCCTCCTGTCGTTCCAAACCTGTAAGACCTTCATTCATCTTGAGAACACAAATTAAGATATTTTTGATGAAATCCAAAAGCTTTTTGACCCTGCATAGATAGCAATGCAGCTACCACGTTTAAGGCCCAAAATTATAGTAAGGACATCATTAAAATAGTCCATGTAACATCAATTCAATTCTATTCAGATTTATTTGTATAGCGCTTTTCATGATACATATCGTTGCAAAGCAGCTTTACACCAAATTAACGTTTTTATCAGTGGTTCTAAGGGAAAAAAATTGTTAAATAAAGTTGTTGTTTTTGTTTTCTTTGTGCACTAAAAGTATTCGCATAGCTTTAGAAAATTAAGCCTTTCTGGACCTTGAACGAATCAGTTGTGTTTCTGTCTATGGAGGGTCAGAAAGCTCTTGGATTTCATCAAAAATATCTTCATTTGTGATCCGAAGATGAACTAAGGTCTTACAGGAGGGAGATTGATTAAAAAAATTTTCATTTTTGGGTGAACTATCCCTTTAAATTTGCAGGTTAGAGTTCAACAAGAATTTTTTACATGCTTTAAAAATCCATGCGCCTGCGTTTACACGCTCTAGAGTTTAAATTTGTGTGAATACATATAAGATTGTACCACAGTTAAACTCTAGCCGATACTGATAAGCCAATAAATATTTTTATGCAGTGGCCATGTCTGCTAAATGGCCTAAAATTATACATTTACACTAGTGTTTTAAATATAAATACAGAAATAAGTTTAATGCACATTTCAAAGATATATACTTAAATTGAACATTCATATACATTCTTAAAGTGATAGAGCTCTTCTACAGATGTAGAAGAAGTGTTCTTAAATCGGAGTGAAACGGATTTTCGAAAAGAAAAGAAAAATATGTGGCAGGGAGTTGGTTTTATGCATTTGGTTGATGATTGGATGGAGGCAAATCTAATTGTGAGCTTGCAGTCAATTGTAAATGATAGGCATCCATCATACGTCACCAGAGAAGCAATCGGTTGTTTTACCAGAAGACTGATTTATGTTATTTTGATTACAAGCTAACTAAATAAATAAGATGAATTGTTCACAGTAAGATCAATAACATGCATTTAGAAAACAGATGAAATTCCACTTTGTGTTGACTTTAAAGGGTTAACTATTTAACATAATTTCCCACTATTTTCTTTAGGCTAGTGCAAGATGATCTACAGTGGCATGCAAAAGTTTGGGAACCCCTTGCACAATCTGTGAAAATGTAAATAATTTTAACAAAATAAGAGAGATCATACAAAATGCATGTTATTTTTTTGATTTAGTACTGTCCTGAGTAAGATATTTTACATAAAAGGTGTATATAGTCCACAAGACAAAAAAATAGCTGAAATTATTAAAATAACCGCCTTAAGAAATTTGGGAACCATTGGTTCTTAATAGTGTGCGGTTACCTGGATGATCTGTGACTGTTTTTTTGTTTTGTGATGGTTGTTCATGAGTCCTTTGTTTGTTCTGAACAGTTAAACTGAGCATTTTTCTTCAGAAAAAAACTCCAGGTCCTGCAGATACTTTGGTTTTCCAGCATCTTTTGCATATTTTAACCCTTACAAGCAGTGACTGTATGATTTTGAGATCCATCTTTTCACACTGAGGACAACTGAGGGACTCAAACACAACTATTAAAAAAGGTTCAAACATTCAGTGATGCTCCAGAAGGACACATGATGCATTAAGAACCGGAGGGTGAAAACGTTTTAAATTTGAAGATCAAGGAAAACTGTAGTTAATTTGTGTTCCAGGAAACATGCAAGTATCTTTTGTTGCTTCCGAAGGGCAGTACTAAATGGAGAAAAAAAAACTCAACAAAATAAGAAAAATTTGGAATTTTAGGATCTTCATCCTTTTCAAAAGTTTTCACCCCCAGCTCTTAATGCATCATGTTTCTTTCAGGAGCATCAGTGAATGTTTGAACATTTTTTTCATAGCTGTGTTTGAGTCTCTCAATTGTCCTCAGTGTGAAAAGACGGATCTTAAAATCATACAGTCACTGCTGGAAAGGGTTCAAATATGCAAAAGATGCTGGAAAACTGAATCATCTGCAGGACCTGGAGGATTTTTCTGAAGAACAGTGCTCAGTTTAACTGTTCAGAACAAAGAAGGGACTCATGAACAACCATCGCAAAACAAAAAAACAGTCATAGATCATTCAGGTAACCACACACTAAATATCTTATTTAAGATCATATCTATCTTAAAATAGGCATAAACAATATCAGCCAATTGACGTGGTGCCAATGTTGTGCGCCTGTACTGTACGTACTTACCAACAGAAGTAAGTGGAACACAAAGTCTTAAAAAGATCATGAAGCTCATAAAGATCATCAGAGCTGCTTATTATTGCTGTTGAGTTTTGCATATTTTGGTGTTACCTGTAAACATTGTGGTACATGTCCTTGCCCTGTCAACAAACAGTTGGCAGGCAGCTTGTTTGAGTTCATCCGAAGGCTTCATGCCTCAGTAACCAGTCTGGTCTAATTGGTGGCGTAGCCTGTTTCTCACAGATTGGTGGACACCAGCCAAAATCCAATCATGACTTTTACTCACGATGTATTGAAACTAGACTGAAATGCCTCTGGTGTGAGTTCATAATGAGATAAAGAATAATATTTCCATTGTGAGTCACAGCTTTACACCTTTAAAAACAGACTCTGACTCGTCCTTCTCAACAGAGACTTGCAAATGAGAGCTGAAGCACGAACAGTAAGAGGCTGCAGGTATGAGCCGTACCTTTTCTTTCTCTCTATGATGTGTGCCGTGAGAAACCTGATGCTTGCCTGGGATGAGACAGATGAAAGCGGGTGTGAGAGAACCAGCCTTCAAAGGGCTCGATGTGGAACTCTCAGGGCTCTTTGAAAAGCTGTCCCTAAAAGGGTGAGAGAAGTCCCGTCTTCTCCAAAGCAAGTTTGCAGAAGTGGAACACTGTGTTAAATTTCATCAAAGGGCTTGGGCTGAAAAGCTTGTATGGCCCGGGGTGTGTTCTTTTCCGGTCCAGCTTTTGATGGTTTTGTCACCCGTGCGTCTAGACAAACTGGAAGGCAGGGAAAAATAAACCCAACACAATTGATTTTGACGACTTCGTGACCCAGTGGACACTGGGCCAAACTATCACTTTGTCACGCTTTGTCAGAGTCACAGCACTAGTGCTGAGTTTGGACTTCTGGATGCAGTACATCCGCATTTGTACCAACACAAGATGTCAAAAGAGTCACTCAACCATCATTAAACTTTTATACTTTGCTCCCAAAATGTCAAAGTGATGGATTGCTGCAGCCCTTCCTAAGGGCTCAGTTGCAATCAGCCTGATAGTAGCTGCCGTTTTAACGCCAGAGCTTCAGAAATGAATTAGTATCTTAGAATTGACGCACTGATCCATATTAGTTGCAGTCTGATTGGCTCATTATCGACCCGTGTTGTTAAACCTCGCATATTTTCATAATTTCTTTCAGAGCATGTTTTGCGAATCTACTGGATACTCATCTGTCAAATAGCTGCGGTTGTTTGGGGTTTGTTGTGTAGCTCAGTTTAATCGTACCATTTCGATGTCTGGACTGTTTTCTTTGATCAGCCACAGCAATACTGTTTTATCTATTCTTCTGCTTCTCTTCCTACACACAATGTCTGGAGCTTGGCTGTTTTAATTAGCTGAATGCTAATACCATGACGCAATGAAAATGCCTGTATGCCTTGACAATAAATAGACATCATTGCTTAAATGAATTGAAATGGGATTGGGTTTTTGCAGCTCAAATACACGCTTTCTGTGTCTAATGGCACTCCTCCAGACTATCAATATCATATCTGTTCCAACGAACAGGGCCAAGATATCTCATACTTCACAGCTTGCAAACAGAGGATGCCTCACAGACATGAAGTAACATGAATATCTGTGATGTTCATTTTTGTATATGTGTATACAATGACCATGTTTATCTGTCTGGGTCTTCCGGACCCAGAGGAGAGATAACGAAGCACAACAACTCGCCAGCCGAGCATCAATTTTTGTGTTTACATCTACACTTAATAAAGTTGGTCTAGTTTAGTTTGTTGTTGTTGGAGTTAGAGTTCTTATAAAATCTTATATATATATAATAAATGTAATCCATGTGGGCCACAGAAGTAAAATATTTGGAAAAATGTGTCAGTGGTTGTTTATTTACTTATTTTTTTTATTTTTTAGTTCAGTTAATGTCAATGGTGTCCAAACTTGTTTTGACAGAAACTGTTCTTTTGTGTGATTGTGATTGCTAAAATAAATAAAATAAGGGTAGCAACATATTAGTTGTACAGACTGAATGGAATTTAGTTTACAGTAAAAAATATGTGTGAGTGTGTATATATATATATATGTGTGTGTGTGTGTGTGTGTGTATATATATATATATATGTGTGTGTATATGTATGTGTATATATATATATATATATATATATATATATATATACAAGACAAGTAAGCTATGGTAAATATTGACAATGTGCATGCATGGTATCATACACCTAAAAAAAAAAAAAACACATAATCGTAACACCCGACACTAAAATAAAACAAGATATTTTGAAAAATGTGTCAGTGGTTGTTTATTTATTTACTTATTTTTTTAGTTCAGTTAAAGTCAATGATTGCTAAAATTTTACTGTAGCAGAAATAAAGAAGGTAGCAACATATTAAGTTGTACAGATTTAAGGAAATTAATTTTGCATTAATATATATATATATATATACACAGTACTGTGCAAAAGTCTTAGGCCACTAGTATTTTCATCAGCTAAAAAATGGTTTAAAGTCAGTCTTTTTCTGTAGTGTGTCAGTAGGAAATATCAGTTTACATTTCTAAACATTCATTTTGCCATTAATTGTAATAATCCAGTGAGATTTTTGTGTGGAGCACAGGCTGTTGTCAGACTCCTTGTACAAACAGAGATCTGATCTCTCCATTATTCAATCCAGTCAGTCTTAAGAAACAGAAAAAACGGAGACAGACTAAATCCAGAAGAACTGTGGCAACATCTCCAAGATGCTTTAAGAAACCTATACCTACAAAGCTACAGTACTGTTAAAATTTTTAGGCAGTTAGGCACATAAAATGAGGATGCTGTCAAAAACAATGTCATAAATAGATTTTCTTTATCAATGAACTTCTATTAACTAAAATAAATCAGCATTTGATGTGACCATCCTTTGCATTTAAAGTAGCTTTTGCCCTATGTGCACTTGTGCAGAGTTTTTCAGGTAGCTTTGCAGGTAGGTTATTTGAAACATCTTGGAGATGTTGAAACAGTTCTTCTGGATTTAGTCTGTTTCAGTTATTCTGTTTCTTCATGTCATTCCAGAGACAGACTGGATGATGGTGAGATCAGATCTCTGTGTGGAGCACTGGCTGTTGTCAGACTGCCTGTGCAAACAAACATCTCACTAGATTATTACAATTAATGGCAAACAGAATGTTTGGAAATGTAAACTGATGTTTCCTACTGACACACTACAGCAAAAGATAGAAATAACTTACTTTAAACCATTTTTTAGCTGGTGAAAATACTAGTGGCCTAAGACTTTTGCACACATATATATATACAAGACAAGTAAGCTACAGTCAATATTGATAATGTGCATGCATGGTATCAAAAAAAAAAAAAAAAAAAAAACATAATTGTAACACCCAACACTAAAATAAAACAAAATAAAATAAAACAAAATTAAAATGTGTCAGTGGTTGTTTATTTATTTACTTATTTTTTTAGTTCAGTTAAAGTCAATGATTGCAAAAATTTTACTGTAGCAAAAAATAAAGAAGGTTTCAACATATTAACTTTTACAGATTTAATTAAATTAAGTTTGGAATTAATATATATATATATATATATATATATTATAATATTAAATATATAAATTGTATATATATAGATAGATAGACAGATAGATGGATAGATAGATAATGAACTGGAATATTAATGGTCCTTTATAATTATTAAGTCAAAAAGCCAAACAATAAATCAAAGCTCATTACAAGGGTTTATGACAAGTTCATTTGCAATGTTTGTGACAAAAAAAAAAAAAAAAAAAAACACAATAATTGTAACACACAACTCTAAAATAATGCAATAAACATTAATTATTAATTTAACAAAACATAAAACCTCAATGTACATAACTGAAGAAACTAAGGGAATAGTTATTTCAATGAAAAAAAAAACTTTTTTTTAGTTTTTAAACTATAAATTACTTTCAAAAAATGCTGTGCATTTAATTTTTTTACTGTAAAATTACATGAAATTAATTACAGTTTTTCTCCGTATAGATAACTCTGTGTTAGCCAAGTGTTTTACAGCCTTTTACAGCTGAAACTTTACTGTTTTAGTCTACACATGGTGTAGCAAACATTTGGACATGTTTGCCTCCCTTTCTTCTAGCATAATATTCATTGTATTTTAAGAGCTTTGTTTTGCTTGGCTCCAATACAGAGAGAGAAAGAAAAAAACTGCAAAAGCATCAACATCCAAATGAACACTCAGTGGCTAACCAGTAATCCTAATAGGACTTCTTTGTTTTTTTAGACATTAAGTTAGGAATACCAGGCGAATATTACATCAAGCTACATAATATTCATGTGCCAGACTGATAAGTTTTATAATATGTCCCTCCACATTTTTCAGATCATTCTTTACGCCCTTGGCTGTAAGCGTATGATTTAACAAGTTAGGATTTGTGCCTGGTTCTGTTGACATTAGAAATGGGCGGATGAAATGAGTCTTGATTCTTTCTTGTGAAAGCTCAAGAAAGATTGTCTTTGTGTACTCTGACTTTTACTTAATCATCTCTTGACTCATCCCCAGAGAACATGCCCACTGGCCACTGTTACTTTACCCAGTTACCGAGGAGCTAAAGGGGGCCATTGCTCATTAGCCTGAGCACCACTGGCTGTAATTAAATTTAGCCCTAGAACAATGCTCATTCTTCCATGCTGTATTATTTCATCATTTGACTAATCATTAAGTAAGCTTAATACAGTATCTGTCGTCTGGAGTTTCACATGAGAGGAGATGGTCTTTGTGGCTAGGAATGGGTGGTTTCAGTCTGGCTTTATGTAAACAGTCTGGAGGCATCTTTATGCGGCACAGAATATTCATCCGAAAATGATGCATTTTAGATGATTCGCCCAATTATTGTTCATTATTTCCTTACCCCCATGCTGCTAGTTTTTAAGTAGAATGTAAAAATTAATTTGAAGAATTTGAATTTAAAATTAACTCGTGGCATGGCATCATTTTTTTTTTTTTTTTTTTTATGCTGTTGTATGGAAAAGATATGAAAATTCTTACATTTTTCTTTTTTAGAATGAATTGAAATCAGAACCAGTGACATTAATCAATATTTTATTTATTTATTTATTTAGATGTTGTGGTAATGGAAAACAAAAAAAAATGGCACTTTATTTTTCATTTTATTATTATTATTATTATTAATTGATTTTAATGTTGTTGTATGGAAATCACCTGAAACATTCTTACATTTTTCTAATTTAATAACTGAAATCAGAACCAATGACTATTTTATTTTATTTTTGATGTTGTGGTAATGGAAAACATATGAAAATTGTTACTAATTGCATGGTATTTTATTTTATTATTGTTATTTTTTAAATCATTTAATATTATATGGAAAACATCTAAAACATTATTTTATTCATATATTATATTTTATTTTATTTTATTTATGTTGTGGTTATGGAAAACATCTGAAAATTCTTAATTTTTGAAATCAGAACCAATGACGTGGCGCTTTATTATATTATTTGTAAATGATTTTATTATTATTATTTTAATTGATTTTAATGTTGTATGGAAAACATCTAAAAAAATTCTTACATGTTTCTAGTTTAATAATTAAAATCAGAACCAATGACACTTTATTTATTTTTTATTTATTTTATTTATGTTGTGGTTATGGAAAACATCTAAAAAAAAAAAGGCACTTTATTTTTCATTTAATTATTATTATTTTTAATTGATTTTAATGTTGTATGGAAATCATCTAAAACATTCTTATGTTGTTCTAATTTAATAACTGAAATCAGAACCAATAACATTTTATTTATTTATTAATTAATTAATTAATTAATTTATTTTTATTTTTTGATGTTGTGGTAATGGAAAACATCTAAAAATTATTACTTTTTTATAGTTTAATAATTAAAATTAGATCCAATGACATTTGTTTTATTTTATTTATTTTATTTTATTTTTTTATTTTGTAATTGTATGGAAACAACCCTAAGATTCTTCAATTCCTTTTTCTTATGTTCCATGGAAAAAGTACCTGTGCTAGGAACAGCATAAGGGTGAGTAAATAATGAATCATTTTAATTTTTAGTTGAATTATCCGTTTAATTCTAAAGTGTAAAGACACTTTAGGTGACGCTTTCACAGTATGGTCAGCATGTAAAAGTGATCTGGAGCTCCAGTCTTTCACATAAGCGAGGTATCAGACCCAAACACCAATCATCCAGAAGAGTTTGAGCCAGCCTTATGAATATCAGATGAGCTTGATTAATGCTAGAGTTAAATGGTGTGCAGTAGTGTCTGTTAATGCCATTGCCTTAAAGTGCAGCCTCATGAGTAATGATGTCATCGCACCAGCACTGGCTTTTACGATTGACTCTAGTGTTTGGAGGACTTGTTCTTTCCATTGCTTTTGCTTTCGCAGCACATGGCCAGCACTCTTCCTCTGTCTGTTTATTCTGCCGTCTCATTCCAAGTACATGTGCTGCTTTCATGCTCCACTCACTCCGTTTTAGTTTCTTGTTTTTCCCCTGGAGAAACAAATGCCTCCAGTTGTCTGTTGCGTTTTTAGAATTGATAAACAACCAAGTCATTGCGATTTCCAATCTCATCAGCTTAGGAATGGGCGGCCCGGGTGTGACCCAGATTTTTGCCGCCGGCCTGCATGTTTATGTGAAATGACATACACTGTTATGTTATACGCAAATCTGTTGGAGTTTCCAGTACGCTGAATTCATATATGTCCAAAATCAGTAATATAAAAAGCAATAGGGGGCCTGCGGTGCAGTCACACACTACAGCTTATTCTGGCCATGCACCACATGCTTGGACAGGAAGAGACCGCCTGACTGACATATATAGCAAGCAGGAACAGTTTGTTTTGATTTTACATGCTGTTTTTTTTTTATATAGTGGTGTAAAAAAATAATTTAAATAATTAAGTGGCTGTCAATACATTAAATCTGAAAGCTTCCTAACGCTGCATAGACAGCAACACAACTGACACGTTTAAGGCCCTAAAAGGTAGTTAGGACATTGTTAAAATAGTCCATTTGACATCAGTGGTTTAACCATAATGTTACATAGGACAAATGGCGTTACAGGTTAGCATCTGCAAGCAACATCTCAAAAAAGCTCTAGCCTCTAGCCAGCATTGTTGTCCATGTCAATGATCGCACAACATTATTCCTTAAAAGCAATTGCTCTGTATTGATTAAGGTGATTTCAGTAAGAGAAGAAAGGTGAATTCAAAAACCTCATTTATTCCCTTTGTGAGTTACTGCTCTTGAATTAATATAAATGTTTGTGTCTACAAGCACAAGGAAAAACTTGACCCCTGCCAGTTTTGCTCGGTCTTGCCTTCATTAATTGTCTGTTTTTTCCTGCTGGATGATTTTGTACCTTGAGACACATAATGGAGGATTGTTTACCCACCCTTTGGCATAAACTTTGTTGCTGCAGAAACAAGAAAACAAAGATTGCATTGACATGCATACCACTTATTTATTTATTTTTTATATTTGCTTGGACTCAGTCTTTCTCACCCATGCACGGCAATGCTGACACCAGAATGAAAATATTCAAATATATGCTTAGATAAAAATACATAATTACAGCATGTTAGACACGTGTGCATGGACTATTTTCCTAACTACATACATTTAAAAGTTTTAAATATTTGTTTGATTAAATAATGTATTTCATTTTTTAGTTATTAATAATGGCCTTCTGGGTTTGTTGCATTTTTATCATTAGATTTAGAAGTAAATGTGAAAACTGCCTTATATGCAATTTACGTGTTTGCAATTTTTTTGTTTAATGTTTTTTTGTTTTTTTTTTTAAAGAAGTCTCTTCTGCTCACCAAGCCTGCATTTATTTGATTCAAAGTACAGCAAAAACAGTAACATTTTGAAATATACTGAAATATACTATTCATGTTTACTGTTTGAATATGTTTTAAAATGTAATTTATTTCTGTGATTTCAAAGCTGAATTTTTACCATCATTGCGTCAGTCACATGATTCTTCAGAATATCATTCTAATATTTTGATATGCTGCTCAAAAAAAACATTTATTATTATTATTATTATTATTATTATTATTATGTTGAAAACAGTTGAGTAGAATTTTTTTCAGGCTTCTTTGATGAATGTAAATTTATCTGAAATAGAAATCTTTTGTAACGTTATAAATGTCATCACTTTTGATCAATTTAAAATGTCCTTGCTAAATAAAAGTATTTCTAAAAAAAAAATGATATATAATTATATAATTATAAAAAACAAAAAAAAACACAATTTGTTGAGTCAACTTAAAATAATGTGTTACCCTGCTGCCTTAAAATTATAAGTTCAGTCAACTTAAATACGTTTAGTCGACTTAAAATGTTAATTCGTACTAAGTGACAACTTAGATATTTGAGTTAACTAAATTAAAAAATTGGTTGGTTAAACTTAAAAGCTGGGTTTGTTACCCAGCTGCCTTAAAATTTGAAGTTAAATAAACTCAAATATCTAAGTTGTCACTTAGTACTTAACTTAACTTAACATTTCAAGTTGACAAAATTAATTTAAGTTGACTCAACAAATTGTTTTTTTACAGTGCTGTACAATAGCCTGTATATTTGTGAAATGACTTGTTTGCTCTGCACAAATAAATGTGTTTTCCTGTGCTTATCTGTGATCTGCTCTGAAACCAGGGACGAGGGTACGCAATGAAATTAGTCTAAACCATGTTTACCAGTTCTGATTCATATCAGGCCCTGCTGTCTTGACTGAATTACAAACGCAAGTAAGTTCAAACAACCCACTTACCATTAACCAATAAATCCAGAATTAGCATCTAACTTATTCAGACTGCATCGGGCTGATTCATGGCTGGGAGGGATGATGATTTGTGTGAGGTCATCAGTAGGCCAAGGGGCTGCCCGCCGAATTACTTTGAAGCCGCTCTGGTTTACTCTGTTAATGATCTGTCATTTTAAATGGTCCACGCGTGAGAATTCATCTCGGATGCCTCACCAGCAGCAATTCCCACTGAATCTTCACCGGCTATTTCCATTCACAGCATGGTGAGACTGCATTATGCCTCCTAATGACTTGTGTGAGGTCTGGCAGTTTACAATGAAAGCAGAGGTGCATGAGATTAGTTCTTTATCGATTTGGCTTTAAGAAGATAAGATACACTAACATGTTTAAAGAGAGTTTAATCCCAAATGACCAGGGCTGTGCTATTCATAACCATGATGCATTTAATGCTTTAAATAGTTACTCTAAAAGCATTCATTACCAGTTAACCAAGTCTGGACAAACAGGAGGATATTAAAATTAAAATAGGTGCTTGTTCATTATTGATTAGTGATTCATAATATAATTCAGATTAAACAATGTAGTGATATTGTAGATAAACTGCTGTCACATGTTTGATCTGAATGTTGGTTATGCAATAGTACAATGAGAGTCATTTCAGCTTGTGGACCCTCTGTCTGAAGTCAAATTAATTCTCCACAGAGTGCATTGCTACAAATTTTATTTGTTATATAACTTTTGATCATTATTAAGCCAGCTGGTGATGTTTCTGGTTCAGGGATTAGAAATGGCTCAAGGAACAAAAAGAACTGAAATGTTTTAATATAATAGAAGAAATGACAAAAACTCATTTTAATTGAAAATGAAAAAGCTGGTATGTCCAGTATTTTGTTCTGATAACTTTTAATGAAATCTTTTTTTACAGTTTTTTTTTTTTTTTAATTAATTAGTTTAGATATTTTCTATTTAGTTTTGAGATTTATTTATTTATCAAAAAAAAAACTTTTATTCAACAAGGACACATTGAATTGATCATGAGTGTCACAAAAACATTTATAGTTACAAATAAATGCTGTTCTTTAAAAAAAAAAACAGTTTTCACAAAAATAATAAGCAGCTAGACAGTTTTCAGCATTGATACTCTTAATAAATTTTTCTTGAGCAGTAAATCAGCAAATTAGAATGTGTTGCCAAGTCCACCGTTTTCCTGAGGAATTGGGCTACTTTAAAAGAGAAGTCCACTTACAAAACAAAGATTCACATAAAATGTACTCACCCCCTTGTCATCCAAGATGTTCATGTGATTCTTCAGTCGCGAAGAAATTGTTTTTTGAGTAAAACACTTTTTTTCTCCATATAATGGACTTCTATGGTGCCCCGAGTTTGAACTTCCAAAATGCAGTTTGAATGTGGCTTCAAACAATCCCAAATGCGGTTGTAAACGATCCCAGCCGAGGAAGAAGGGTCTTATCTAGCGAAAGGATCAGTTATTTTAATTTAATAAAAAAACAATTTAAATACTTTTTAATCTCAAACGTTCGTCTTGTCTTGCTCTGCCTGAACTTTGTGTATTCTGGTTTAAGACAGTTAGGGTATGTCGAAAAACTCAAAGACCCTTCTTCCTCGGGCAGGATTGTTTACAACCTCATTTGGGATCGTTTGAAGCCACATTTAAACTGCATTTTGGAAGTTTAAAATCGGGGCACCATAGAAGTACACTATATGGAGAAAAATGCTAAAATGTTTTCCTCAAAAAACATAATTTCTTTATGACTGAAGAAAGAAAGACATAAACATCTTGGATGACAAGGGGGTGAGTACATTATCTGTACATTTTTGTTCTGGAAGTAGACTTCTCCTTTAGCACTGTTGCCACAGGTTATTTTTCATGTCCGTGGGTTGAAGCGTTCCCAATCCCAAGCCCTCCAGAACGCGTTTTTTTTACTGGGGAACCCCCCTTTTGGGCTATTGGGCTAGTTTTGAGCTGGTTGTGAGTAGCTGATGCTGAAATATTAAAATCCTAAAATACTAAAAGTGGAAAAAAAACATACATTTCTACACAAACTGACCATCTACCTCAACTTTGAGTTTGCCTTTTATTTTTAAGCTCAACTGCAGGATAGCGGAATATCATAGGCGGTGAAGGACACATCTATGCTGCCTTCAAAAATCGATCAGTGCATCCCAGTATGGGTTTTGTTGCCTTCCTACCTTTTAATCCTGCAGAGACAGCATTTTTCAGCTTTCAGATACAGCCAAGACGGCCACAACACATTGGCGTTATGTCTGTACACACAGTATGATACACATACTGCCAACTTGCTTTTATACGTTCTGAGATCACCTGAATCTGTGTGTGTGGGAAGTGTACCACATGTTTAAGTGCAGTGGACCAGTCATTACTTATTTTACTACTTGAATTACACTTTATTTCCCATTGCTTTCCACGGGCCGTGAAATCAAGCAAGCTTTTCCATCCCCATAAAACAAATCACTGCCTTCTGCAATCATCTGCTCTCTAACAGCCAGCGCTGAGATAGCCCTTAGCGCGACTTGTTGCGCCAGTTAAAGCTGCCTGTGATCCTATTCCTCCTGACAGCTAACGACAGACACTTAGTTCGAGACCGCATGTGGAGCTACAGTCGCTCAAGCAGACCATTTCACTGGGCTCTAAACGATACAGTCTTTTTCTGGTCCTCTTTTTGTCTTTGGCTGTAATTTCCTTTTCTTAAATGAATTGTGTATGTCTCAGTTAAATGGAGGCCTATAGCCAGTCTTCAGATCAGTTCCGCCCCTCAGCAATTACTAATGAATGTGGCAGTAGTGACAGACACAAGCTGTATATACCTAATTGTTTTATTTGATAATCATTAGTAGTGTTCCTGCTGCTTTATTGGATGGATTATTTGTTTTACTGCTATCTGTAAATTACTTTTAAAGCAAAGGCAGTAGTGCAATTACCACTTTTAATTAAGGTCCTTTTCCTGATCGTATGGCCGATTCAGAAAATGTAGTGCCTCCAGTCTCATTTCTACTGAGGGAACTCAATATGAGATTATGCAGAGCAATAAAGAGGGTCTCATGGCTCTATCGTCTGCTGTGATCTATTGAACATTGTTCTTGAAAAATTTGCTCATACACATCTCTAAGGTTATAGAATGTAGTCTTGAAAATACAAATCAATGAAGGCCATTGTTTTCCACAATAAGTGCAAAAAATATATTTTTGAATGTATTTTAATGTTTGAACATTATATTTTATTTACAACATGTGTTTGTGTGTATCTGTATATATCTGTTTAAGTTAACTGTTTTTGCTAATACACTCTTCATACATGCATATATCAAAAATATGTCAAAAACTACCAAAATAGTAACATTTTGCAAATATTGTAAAATATTATTACAATTAAAATAAATAATAAATGTTTTCCCCCTTCAGAAATCATTCCAATATGCTAATTTGCTGCTCCAAAATACATAAATAAAATTAAATAAATAATAATAATAATAATAATAATAAAAAAATTATTATTATTATTATTATTATTATTATCATCATCCTCATCATCATCATCAATGTTAAAAACAGTTAAACAGTACTGTTTAATACTTTTAGTGGAAACCATGATACGTTTTGTTTGTAATCTTTGATGAATAGAAAGTTTAAAAGAACAGCATTTATTTGAAATAGAAACATTTTGTAACATTATAAATGTCTTTTAATTTATCAAAAGTGACAGTAATTCAGCCTTGCTGAATAAAATTATTTCTTTCACAAATGAGCAAATCAGCATATGTCAAGCAATAATAAGTGTTGTTTTTTTTTGAGTGTCCTCATATAACATTCCAGACATGAGTTGAGAGTCCAGTTGTAGGACAGCATGGCCTTTATCTCAGTGGGATCCACTCAACAGGGGGTCTGCTCATAATTTAACATCTTACACCTTGTGACATTTGTGTCTACTACAATTTGCAGAGAAAAACAGGAAAAAAACTTCAGAGCTATGCAGATAATAAACAGCAACTGTTATGTTATGTATTTGATACTTTCCTGTGATGTGATAGAGCCACATTGTTGCATTGTTGAAGCTGTTGCATAACTTAAAAATGAATATATTAGAAGAAAGAGATTTCTTAAGCGTCAAATCAGCATATGAGAATGATTTCTGAAGTGACACTGAAGACTGGAGTAATGATGCTGAAAATTCAGCTTTTCCATCACAGTAAATTACATTTTAAAATTTTTTTATATATGGAAACAATTATTTAAATTGTAATATTATTTCACAGTATTAGAGTTTTGCATAACCTGGCCATGACTTGGAGTGTCTTTGTGCAATGAATAGATAACTAGTTTTTCATTGATAACTAGTTTTGTTTCATGAGAATATTTAATAAATATGGTGCAAATGTTAAAGTTAGGGTGTGAGTCACAAGTATGTGAATGAGGTTATGCAGGCTGAAGAATTCCTCTAGGGACGGGGAAGGGGGGGTGGTGGGGGGTAGAACTGACATCCGTGGCAGTTTAATTTGGTTAGTCAGTGTGAAAGCATCTGTGTATGATAGTGATGGAGTCTCTGTATTAGAGCTCCACATTTCTGTCAAGAACAATATGTCTTTGTTCGACTGAAAGTAACAACAAAAACAACAGTGATAATATAGCCAGTCTTCTCTAGTTCTGCAGCCTGGCCAAGATTTCAGCTTGATTATGTTTTGAGCTGCGTTTAACTATTTCACCTTTTTTTCAGACTATAAATTTTATCTTTGATACATAAAGAAGCCTATTTTTATGTTCTGGTTAGAGTTTCTGGTTTTCCATTTGCAGTGTGTTCCATGTTAAAGTTAGATGTTTTTGAAGAATTTTGTATACACAAGTGACAAGCACTTGCTATCTAATAAAATCTATTAGAAAAAAAAATTAAAGTGGGTTTATTGGTATCTCTGTACTCTGTTGTATGAGTTACAGTGAAATGCAGTCTGCAGAAGCTGTTTTGCAGAAAATATAACAGATTTTTTTTTACAAGATAAGCACTTAACATTGTGTCAAGTACAGTACACACAGTCAGTAAATACAACACTATGCAGAGCTGAAGTGTCTTTTAAAATCTATTGAAAATACGTTATTAAAAAAAGGGTATGAGATGGGTGCTATATTGTGAGTGTTTTTTGTTAACAATAAATTATATAAAAATATTATTACTACAATTTTTATGCAGTTTTTAAAGCAAATTTATTACTGTGAATATTGGAACGAAAAAAAATTCACTTTGGTAAATAAGTGTTTTGTGCCAAAGCTGTTGAATCATGGATTTTAGCACAATTAGAGTGCTGTATTGACCAATCGGAAGCCATGACCACATTTTTATGAAATTTGAAGCCTAGACTATAATCATATGCATATAGATAGATAGACAGATTACAGATAATGTACTCACCCCCTTGTCATCCAAGATGTTCATGTCTTTCTTTCTTCAGTCGTAAAGAAATTATGTTTTTTGAGGAAAACATTTCAGTATTTTTCTCTATATAATGGACAGATATGGTGCCCCGATTTTAAACTTCCAAAATGCAGTTTAAATGCGGCTTCAAACAATCCCAAATGTGGTTGTAAACAATGGGTTATTTTAATAAAAAAATAAAATGTAATATATTTTTAATCTCAAACGCTCATCTTGGCTTACTCTTCCTGAACTCTGTGTATTCTAACTCAAAACTCAGACCATATTTTGTGTAAATTTTTGTTCTGGAAGTAGACCTTTACTTTAAGATAGGGTGTGGTCTTTTTGGGTAGAGGCATGTTTGTTTTGGTAATTTCAAATATTAACAGCATTTCACTGAAAGCCCTTACTGCATTCTTCAATTTTTGAAGAGGGTACACTCTTAAAAATAGTTAAATTATTGGTATCAATGGTTCCATGAAGAACCTTGATCATTCATGGAACTTTTCAAATGCAGAAGAGGTTCTTTATAGTGGAAAAAGTTTTTTTAGATGTTTAGATGTTCTTCAAAATAGTTCTTTTAAGAACTGTTCACTTAAAGGTTCTTTGGGGAGCCAATAAGGGTTCTTCTGTTGCATTACCGCAAAAACACACCTTTGGAGCCTTTATAGCTATGTTCACACTGCAAGCCTTAGTGCTCGATTTTTTTTTTTTTGTCAGAATGTGACCAATATCAGATTTCCAGTGTGAACAGATCATAGTTCTGAACTGGCCCGCAAGCGCAAAAGAACAATACAAACAGGGTGCTACACAAGCTTTTGTGCTTAAAAAGTATACAAAATTTTATTTTTCAAAAATCTCGCTAGATAAGACCCTTCTTCCTCGGCTGGGATCGTTTAGAGCCCTTTGAAGCTCATTTAAACTACATTTTTAAAGTTTAAAATCGGGGCACCAATGAAGTCTATTATATGGAGAAAAATCCTGAAACACTTTCCTTATTTACGACTGAAGACAGAAAGACATGAACATCTTGGATGACAAGGGGGTGAGTAAATTATTTGTAAATTGTTGTTCTAGATGTGGAGTTCTCCTTTAACTATTTTGTATCCTATCCGTGTAATTCTCTCCAGGGTTTTCTGCAACCATGATGCATGTGCATCTCGAATGTTTACAAATCTATAATTGATCTACATAGATCATTTTTTAAGCACTATTAATGGTTTAATTTTTCACACATTGAATCTGTCTGGTTCCAGTGATGTTTAGCTTCTACAATGACTTATATCAAGACGAGAAACAGAAAACAGAAAAACGGAAATAGTGGGTGATCATGCCAGTGCCAACTGGTTGTTTAAGAAACCAACTTGTGGATAGCTAAACAGTGCTAATCAGAGACATGGTGTAACTATTCTAAAACAGGAACTGGAATGCTTTTGGAAGAGTGGGAAAGTTCTGTCAGTGGTTTTGTGCACATGTTGTGGTTCAGTCCAGACTCAGATGAAAGTCAATGGAGGTTTATAAAACAACTAGAACTGTTCAGCACATCTGTATTTAGCTCTGCAGTTCCCCTATTTCTGCTGCAATTAAATGTTTTTCTTTTTTGTTGTTTCCTTTTAGAGGCTTGCCTTTGACTGGCTTATTGTCACCCAACCGTGCCTCCGATTTAAATATTGTGGAGCATCCATCCATTGAGCGTGTTTGAAAGTTTCATTAACATATCTAACTTGAAAGCCGATCTGATCCATCTCCTCTGTTTCCGACGCGTGAGGGCGTGTGGAGGCAGCTTGTCACGCAGCGTGTCGCCCACCTCAGACAGCCAACTGACTGAGTAAAAAAAGGGGTGGCGATGCGTTTCCCCTGTATCTTCACGCTGATGTGTTGATGATGATCTGTTATGTAAGCTGCCTTCATGTCATTGTGCTTCCTGTCAGCTAGAGTTTTACCCTCATTCTTTCACCCGGGCTTCTCAAAACCGTTGATCAGCGGCTTGTAATATTTCACCCTCTGAAATCAAATTCAAAAAAAGAACGGCAGGAATGTCTCAGAAGCATTCAAGGCATGCAGGCGGCACTAGACTGTTTGAGTGGAATGAATGAATTCATCATGAAAAAGCGACAGTTTTTTGAGAGCGCATCCTCTCAAAAGTAACCACACTCCAGCAAAATACAAATTGATTTATTCTGCACATTATAATCATTTGTCCCTCATCCAGACCACTGAGGGTTTGGACTTGAAAGCCTCTCGAGAAACCTCTTGCAGAAAGTGTCTTTGTGTTTCGTCAGATGGCCGCAGACACTCCTTTTTATGTAGCTGTAATGTCTTCGGACGTATCATGTCCCCTCAAAGTGGAATAAGCTTTACAAGTCTGACAGGTTTTTCGTTTCGTGATGGGTGTGTCATGCGGCGGCAGGCGTTCGGGAAACACAGTGTTGTCTTTCTTCATCTACATGACCACAAGCATTTTTTATCAGGCCTCACAGGGCCTTTCAGTTTACTAAACCACAGTCAGTTTGCATATTGGCCGAGTCTGCTTGAGGAAAACACTCGTCTTAGGTGGCAAGAACAAACTGTATTTCCTCATTCTGTGCTGCCAAAAAAAATGGCTCTGGTAGGGAAGGAATTAAATGATATAAAGTTACCATTTTTAGTTTTTAGTTACGTTACATTTTACAACTTTGATGTTTCATTGCTGTTTTGTGCTACCTAGGTTATTTATTGTGTCACTGTTTGAAGTTTGCTGAAAAGCCTATAATAGTTTGTTTAATCCCATTGTGGCAGCTTCACCCACACAATGTAAATGTGTGTTCAGTGACATTCAATGACAATTTAGACATACTGCATAACAGGTTTTAAGTAGTTCATGTTCAAGTATAAAAATGTGTTTGAACAGAAATGTATATAATTATATAATTTGTTCATAATACAGCAAAAGAACAGCGTCTATTTAAAATAGAAATCTTTTGAAACATTGCCTGTCTTAACTGTCATTTTTGATCAATTGAATGTGTCCTTGATAAATAAAAGCAGTAATTAAAAAAAAAAGTTGAGTTTTATTTTTGAATTTTATTTAAAAACTTTTGAACTTAATTTTACGATGCCCCACACATGATGTGCAGGTGGTTAAAAAAAAAAAAAAAAAAAGTAAATCTTAGTAAATCGATTTATTAATTTGTTTTCTTTGTTTACTAAATTGTGCACATGATTTACTAATTCATTCAGGAAGTAGAACTAATTATTATTTCATGCACATGATTTACTTAAAACGAGGGCACAAATTATTATTTTGTAAACACGAATTACTTAAAACAAGTGAACCAATTAATAAATTGTACGCACAATTGAAAAAACTGAGGGAACTAATTCGGTAATCGTGTACACAATTTAGTAAATAGAGGGAATAAATTAGTAAATCGTCCACATAATTTATTAAACCAAGGGAACAAATTCATAAATTGTGCGCAGAATTTAGTAAACCAAGGGGACAAATTTGCAAATCGTACACACAATTTAGTAAACTGAGGGAACGAATTTGTAAATAATGCACACGATTTAGTAAACCGAGGAAACAATTCGCAAATCGTGCGTACGATTTAGTAAACAGAGGGAATGAATTCATAAATCATGAGCACGATTTAATAAACTGAATGAACGAATCCGTAAAAAGTGCGCACAATTTAGTAAACCCGAGGAAACGAATCCGGAAATCGAGCACACGATTTAGTAAACCAAGGGAACAAATTCATAAATCGTGTACATGACTAAGTAAACCGAGGGAATGAATTACTAAGCCGTGCGCACGATTTAATAAACTGATTCGTAAATCGTGCACATGATTTAGTAAACCGAGGGAATGAATTAGTAAGTTGTGCACACGATTTAGTAAACCGAGGGAAAGAATTGTAAATCGTGCACATGATTTAGTAACCCAAAGGAATGAATTCATAAATCATAAGAAACGATTTAGTAAATCGAGGCAGCAAATTCATAAATAGTGCGCACGATTTAGTATACTGAAGGAAAGAATTAAGTCATGCACACATGATTTAGTAAACCGAGGGAAAGAATTTGTAAATCGTGCACATGATTTAGTAATCCAAGGGAATGAATTAGTAAGTCATTCATCAGAATTTAGTAAACCGAGGGAACGTATTTGTAAATTGTGCCTATGATTTATTAAACCAAAGGAACAAATTCATAAATCATATGCACGGTTTAGTAAATGAGGCAACAAATTCATTAATAGTGCACGTGATTTAGTAAACTGAAGGAAAGAATTAGTAAGTCGTGTGCACAATATAGTAAACCGAGGCAAAGAATTCGTAAATCGTGCACATGATTTAGTAATCTGAGGGAAAGAATTAGTAAGTCGTTCATCAGAATTTAGTAAATCATATGCACGATTTAGTAAATCAAGGTAACAAATTCATAAATAGTGTGCACAATTTAGTAAACTGAAGGAAAGAATTAGTAAGTTGTGCGCACGATTTAGTAAACCGAGGGAACTAATTCGTAAATTGTTCAAGAGGAATTAGTAAACCGAGGAAATGAATACATAAACCATACACACGATTTAGTAAACCAAGGAAACTAATTAGTAAATCATGCACACGATTTAGTAAACCGAGGTAATGAGGGCACAATTTACTCCCTTTTTCCCATGTGTGGGGCTCTATAGAATTTTAAACATTTATTATATCCATAAAAAAATGGAAATAGTCAGAATACATGGCGAGATACATGGAGATACCTGCAAGCTAGTCAGCCAAACCTTGACCTCTTGGGTGCAAGTGAAAAGTTCCAGAAAACAGTTCAAGCCTAAAGCTGCCCGATCCTGTTCTTGGAGAGCTGCCTTTCTGCATAATTCAGTTCCAGTCCTGCTCCAGCACACCTGCCTGTAATTATGAAGTGTTCCTGAAGAACTTAATTAGCTGGTTCAGGTGTTTTTGATTACGGGAGGAGCTGAACTTTGCAGGAAGGTAGATCTCCAGGAACAGGGCTGGGCAGCCCTGGCATGTAGCCTTCCAAACAGCTGCAAAGAGGAAGTCAATGGGAAATGGCTCGGCATGGTTCGTAGCATATTTATTTAACTACAGCTTTTTACAAATAATATCATTAAATTAAATCACTGCAGTATTCATAAGTCTTGTTTGCTTAGTTAACTGTGGGTATGTTGCACCTATTGAACCTCCACTGCAAGGTCAATCATACTTGGCAGTCAATAGCAAGTGCCCTTGATTTCTGAACTCTAAGTGTTGCAAGTGCAAATTGTTTTGTCAGCACTGCCATGAGACTGTAACTGCGCTGTATTTCTGGACTAACAACCTAGGAAGCAATTAGCAGTTGTTTGTTTTGATTTTTTTATGTTTTGAGTGTTCGTGCATAACACTCCAGACATGAGTTGAGAACCCGTGGTAGGACAGCATGGCCTTATCTCAGTGGGATCCACTCAACAGGGGGTCTGCTCATACTTGATCAGCTAATACCATGTGACATTTCTGCGTCTACTGCAATTTGCAAGATTTTTTCCCAGAAAAAACAGGAAATTAGGTTCACATTACATTGCAGAATATCAGGATGTTACTTATAAACTCCAACTGCTGACTGTGTATTTAATACATTCTTGTGATGCATTCAAGTTAATTATTTGGGATTTAAAAGCTTTTAAAAATGTAATCAGGTAGTCCTTCTTACAAATGAGCTCGGCCAATCAGATTCGAGAAGCGGAACTAATTGTTATAGAGTACAGTACAGTCAAGGCTACTTGTCATGTTAGATAAAGTAGTTATATAATTATTAGTTTTTGTCAAACAAAGAATGTTTGATATTTCTATTGTCTGTCATCTTTAATTTGTTTCATTATTACTGCTTAAATTTAGCTGACAAGCCTGTAATAGTTTCTTTAATCCTACTGTGACAACTTGCCCCACCCAATATAAATGTGTCATTGTATAATAGCTTTATTAAAGCTAAGACTTAAAATGTATGCCTTTATGGAAATAATATAATTACATATGATTAACTGGAGTAAAAAAAGCGTGACAACTAGCCTCAGTCTCTCTGTTTATTGTAAACCTCCTGAGAAACGCAAATGACCCTCTCTGTCAAGGTTGTTTACCATTCATCTCTATGTGAATCTTGTTAATAATAAGCTGTATTATATAATCTCTCCCCGGTTTTATACTCAGTTATAGGCGAGGTGTAACAAATGGGTCACGGCTGTTTCTTGCAGGTCCACAGACGACCATAACATCCATAATTCCTATTATGGTTCATATTGCTGACCGTATAGAGACGCAAGAGTGCCGTCTGGTGATTAATGACCCTGCCAATAACGAGAGCCTGACTGGAAGGAGACCATAACCGCTCATAGCCATCATTCGGGAGACTCTTTGCGCGTGTGTAGCCGGTGGGAGGAGCCGGCTTCCTGCGATTGTCTGTCTGCGCTCTCGCTGCGCGCATTCCTCTAAAGTTGCGTTCTCGAGACATACTGCGTCGCGGAGGATTGCGCGTCGAGACAGTCACACTTGTTTCTGACATCAAAATTTCTTTTGTTTCCCGTTCTGGTTTCTTTCAAGATGACAGAAGAAAAGAATGTTCGACATTTAAAGCTGGTATGTGAGTATGTGGGCATGTATCTCGCTGTGCTGTAGTTAGTTGCTCTTTGGACATGATTTAAGCTGAGGAACAGTTCAGCTGTCAGATTGAAGGTAGTTTAATGCATCCTGAAGTAAACTAAAAGCGGAGAAGTTTTAATAATTCTGTAAACCGGGGCTGTGCTGCAAAACCTACTGAGCTGCTCACCTAGACAGTGTTTTGGGGCATCGCAAGCGCTTCAAAATGCTGTCTAGGTAGTGGGCTCGGTAGATATTGAGAAACAGCGCGGTGGAGTCGGTGTGTTTTACTTCTCTACCTGCTTCTTCTCTTTTTCACCGCGTTTCGACGCTATTATTGGATGAAGGTCTGTTTGGAGATGCTGACTAACATTGTATCGTCATTTTAGCTGCGATCAGCAGTGATGTTCTACTGTAGACAGAGATAAATGGATCATTAGTGCTATATAACCTATTCTCATAATCTGAACATTGGCCATTTGCGCATATCGCTACCATAGCGACAATACAGATATGTATTTTGCATATCTTTGAAACGCTGAGCGTTTCATTTAGTATGGACTTCATATTAAAAGTATGGAAAATAATACAATGGTTTTTAAGTAATCTTGTCTTTTACTTACCGTTTAAGATCACATTGAAACGTTTCTATTTTTATTTATTCATTTTATTTCTTTTTCTAACTTATTTGGAACCATTTTAAGATCAGATATGTGGTTCTCAACTTGGGGTCCGGGGCCCACTAGGGGGCCTCAGTAAACCTTCAAGGGGCCACAAAATGTAAAATATTTTAAAATGATATTACAAAAAAAATGCTATGTGACCCTGGAAAAAGGTTACATTTTTAAAATTTATTGATTTATTTATTTAGATTCACCATCTGATTTTCCATTGATGTATAGTTTGTTAGGATGGGAAAATATTTGGCTGAGATACAACTATTTGAAAATCTGTAATCTGAGGGTGCAAAAATAAATAAATAAATAAATAAATAAAAATATTGAGAAAATCACCTTTAAAGTTGTTCAAATGAAGTTTTTAGCAATGCATATTACTAATCAAAAAATACATTTTGATATATTTATGGTAGGAAATTTACAAAATATTTTCATGGAACATGATCTTTATTTAATATCCTAATGATTTATAGCTTAAAAATCGATAATTTTGACGCATACAATGCATTTTTGGCTATTGCTACAAATATACCTGTGCTACTTAAGACTTAAGTGGTCCAGGGCCACATATACAGTAAGTGCAACATAATTTGCATCTGAGAAAGATAAGTTTAACATGCACTAGCTAGTTCTCAATCAAAATTTGTTAGTGGATGTCAAATATTTTGTATTGTTAATTTTGCACTTTAAAGGCATGTTTTCTTTAAAAATAGTTTCAAAGCCGAGCTTAGTGAGAAGTGTGTTTAAAGAACACGTAGGAACACGTTATTTGTGTTTAGCTGTTGAGCGTACATTTTCGTTGTCTGTACTTCGTGTAAATTTTAATAACTTATATGGACAAAAAGCTCACCTGCTATGAACTAGCTTGAGAAGATGTTTTCATTCTAAAAGAATGTTGCTAGTCGTCGTAGTTGTTTTTAGTAGCATTACTCACTGAGGTTTTTGATCGTAGTAAACTCATGTTACTTCTTTCTCGAATCAGAGGATAAATCCATCAGCAGCTTTTTGGATCAGTTTGATCTCAGGACTCCAGTTTAATTGTTTTCATACCTCAGCTGGTTTTGATTTGTAAGTGATTGTTTACACTTTGTTTTACAATATAAAGTCTATTGTAAGTGTCGAGCTTTCATCAAAGGCTGTCAGCGTCCCTTAACAGAAAGCAGGTATATGGGGGTTTGTTTGTTTTGCTGGTATGCAGAACATCCTGTAGGCAGACCCCGAGTTGAAGGTCATTAAAATGTCATTTAGCAGCTGTCAATTTTAAAAGATTATGTGGCAGATTGATCTGATTTGCTGAAAGAGCACTACTGTTGGCTAACATAACTTACACGCTAAACCATTTCACATTTATGACTAGAATACATAAAAGTGATCTTGTACACCATGGTTGTCAGTCACTTCATGTTCTTTCATATAGTCTTAGATTACTACCAGCTAAAATAGGGATGGTTAGCTCTTAAAAAAACATGACTTTTATTCCACTGCGACTCTCTGAGCAAAACAAACTGAGTGTGCACTTGTTTTGAAGGCACCTCTTTTTTACGCTCCTGTGGCTCGTGACATGACACGTTCTCTCAGCTGAATTACACATGAATAACAGCGTAATTAGATGATATGAGGTGGTGGGTAACAGAAGGCTGAAATGGGCTGAACCGTGGTTCTTTTTTGCCCTTGCTCTTTGTTTTTGTCTCATGAACAAAAGTATGATGGACTATTGTGTAGTCAAAGGGCAACCACAAAATGCCATTTTGTCATTTAATTCTATAATTGTAATTGCGCCTGCTTTACTCTAATCCTGAAAAGTAAATTGAATGACTTTATAGCCGGAAGCACTGTTGTTTTAATTGATCCATTTGTTTTTGATGTGGTTATATTGCAGCAGTACACAAACAAAATGTGACTTAATCTGACTCGACTTGCTTAACTTGTGTCTGACATTGACAACTTTATATTATTAAGTACTCAGACCCATATTCAGTATATTATTCTTTTTTTCAAATATTATATAAACCACAAATGTTGTTTAAAAATGTTAGTAAAATGCAGTAAAAATTGGCTTAAAAATAGTAATGACAATGAAGAACGACATTTAGGCACTATATAAATAGCAGTATGTGACCCTGAACCACAAAACCAGTCGTAAGTCACACAGGTATATATGTAGCAATAGCCTAAAATACATTGTATGGGTCAAAATTATAGATTTTTTTACACCAAAAATCATTAGGATATTAAGATCATGTTCCATGAAGATATTTTGTACATTTCCTACCATAAAGATATCAAAACTTAATTTTTGATTAGTCATATGCATTGCTAAGAAGTTCATTTGGACAACTTTAAAGGCGTTTTTCTCAATATTTTGATATATATATATTTTTTTTCTCCGATTCCAGATGTTCAAATAGTTGTAACTCAGCCAAATATTGTCTGTTCTTATTTATTCAGCTTTCAGATAATGTATAAATCTCAGTTTCAAAAAATGTAACCTTATTGTGGTCAAGGGTCATATATTTATCTACCATATATTGTCAAAAGTTTAATGTTTTTGAAGGTTTAATGTTGTGTTTGCTCACTATATATTTAATTAAAAACACAGTTAAAAGAGTAATGTTTGGAAATATTATTACAATGTAAAATAACCGTTTTACTTTTTAATACATTTTAAAATGTAATTTATTCATATTATGAATTTTATGCATCATTACTTTTGTTTAGTGCCACATGATCCTTCAAAATCTTTCTAATGTGCTGATTTGCTGCTTAAGAAACTTTTATTATTATCAATGTTGAAAAAATAAACTGTCATATATTTTTTAAGGATCCCTTATGGAAACTAACTATGGTTTTATTATAGTAAAAATTCAGTATTCATGGTTTCTATGCTTAAAATGCATTGCAATTCCTAAATCAGGAATGTGGCAGTTTAACCTCCCTTCGCCAGAAGCAGGCAGGTGTGGCTTTATTTTATGAGTTTGCATTGTTGTCAGCATTCCATAAGCAACTCTGTTATAACCACAGTAAACAGAAACAATAACTTTTTCACAAAGTTTAGAGCTCGCACCCTTCCTGTCTATAATAGAGCGATATTTTTAGTCTACTGTACATGCAACCTTTTTGTCCAGCACTGTAGATGTTTATGCATCTTCATCTCTCATCCCATTATTTGTCCCCGATGGTGAAATTATCTGTTGCATTCATTGTGGTCAGCTTTATAGAGTTTCCTACGTCGCTATTCAGCCAGTGCTGATTCTACAACAAAAGAAATGATTTCACCTGCTTTGCTTGCAGGCTGAATTGAATGAAATGAGATAAAAATGAGTTGCACAGAATCTGGACAACAAGATTTCTATTCATACTTTGGATTATCTTTGCCAGCTGCATTCAAAAACAAACACAGTGCAAGCAGTGTCGTTTAATAATATATTAACTATATTAGTGGGAATTATCAGAGCAGCAGAAGGAGACACTACAGCTACATCATTTGGCCTCAAATTCAGCTCACATAGAGCTCTGTTGAGAGCCTCTAGAGGGGCCGGCTGGGGACTGCGTCTGGATTGGACTGGCTCTGAGAGAAGCGTGAAGGGTACATTTTGCACAGTCCCTAGCAGACGCCACGCTGATCGTGTCTGCTCACGGAGGGGACGCGTAAATCTCAGTGCTTTGTGCTGTAAGGTCGTCGTGTACCTAATGAAGGTGTTGCATATTGATCACATGCTCCCAGTCACATGTTTTATTCAGCGCGTGATGATCCTGTTCAAATCCTCTGTTATTTCTCAGTGCCATACTGTGTATTCATGAGACACGTGAGTATCAGGATGGTCCTGATGTTGACCCACGGTTGGTTTGTGTGATTCATAGTCAGCTCGAGCACGCCGCATTAAGACTATGTCATATATTATAAATGAGTATCAACACAACAATCTGCTGATTAATTTGAGCTGCAGACATGCAGCAAAACAAGCTGGTTTTGGACAGACTGGCTCTTGTTCTTTCATAAACAAGTCTTAGATATTTTAAAAGTAGGGCTAGGCAATGTAGATGCCTTCTGGTGATATGTATTTGAAATTTGAAATGGTTTGTTGTTGAGTAGCTTCAAAATGTAACAAAAAATGTTATTCAGCTAATTGATCATTTCAAGTAAATGTTACCTTTTGAAGTTCTCCAAAAAATATTATTGCCATTCACATATGTGGCCCTGGACCACAAAACCAGTCTTAAGTAGCACAGGAATATTTGTAGCAATAGCCACAAATACAACGTATGTGTTAAAATTATCAATTTTCTTTTATGCCAAAAATCATTACGATATTAAGTAAAGATCATGTTCCATGAAGATATTTTGTAAATTTCCTACCATAACTGTATCAAAACTTAATTTTTGATTAGTAATATGCATTGCTAAGTACTTAATTTGGACAACTTTAAAGGCGATTTTCTCAATATTTTGATTTTTTGCACTCTCTGCACTCAAATAGTTGTATTTCGGCCAAATAATGTCCTATCTTAACACACCATACATGTATGGAAAGCTTATGTATCCAGCTTTCAGATCAGATGATGTATAAATCTCAACTACAAAAAAATGACCCTTATGACTGGTTTTGTTGTCCAGGGTCACATATTAGAATGATTTCTAAAGAACCATGTGACACTGAAAACTGGAGTAATGATGCTGAAAATTCAGCTTTGCATCACAGGAATAAATTACATGTTAAAATATATTCAAATAGAAAACAGTTATTTTAAATTACAATAATATTTTACAATTTTACTGTATTCGTGATCCAATAAAGGCAGTCTTGGTGAGCATAAGAGACTTCAAAAACCTCTTACTGACCCCAGACTTCAACACAGTTTTTATGGTTTTTAATGCACAGACAGAACATTATATTATACACAGTAATCACAATCAAGAGAAACAATGCATTGAATTGTAAGCTGATTGTTGATTCTCATGCACAGCAAACAGAAAAGGACACTGATTGACATGACAACAGCAGATATTCAGTCAGTTGTTTTTGTTTTTTGTAGTTGTTTTCAAGACCATATGTGTGCATTTTTGGACTTCATCTCATTAGCATAACTAAACTACCTCTGCTGCATGGTTCCAATTGGAAACTGAACTGAACTAAACCAAGTCTAAGCTTGAATCTTCCCATAAAAACAGCCATTGAGATATTGTTGCTCTTCCTTACTTCTGAATCACACCAAATGCTTTTACGTCGCCTCTGGTCCTGGGACTTCCCTGTGTAACTTTTAGCTTGTGTATGTCACATTTCTGAGTGTATTCTGAAATAATAATGAGGCTTAATTGGATTTTCTGCCCATGTTGATCTCCATCCTGCTGTTCCCAGAGAGGAGCACTGAGCTGCGAGACGCTGGAAGTGAGATAGGCGGTTGACTCTCACAGGACCGCTGACCCTTGGGGCGGGTGCTCATGTACAGGCTGTTCCACTACTGCAGCTTTGCCACTTCCTCCAGCAAACAGCAGCTCAGCAGGAAATGGGCTCTGGTCTGTTCAGTGCCAGACAAGTCTCTGTAGAGGCTCAAACCACTAGCACATCCATTTCAAATCATGGGATTGCGAATGCCTCGGGAAGCTTCCAAAAAAGCTGTTATAATTAGTTGTGACAGACTGAATTTGTGGGCTTCATTACAATTTTGGTACTCATTTTAAGGAAAGCCTCTGAAACGCATTTAAACTTGGCATTTGAGATTAGTCATCATTTATGCTGTCAGATGATGTGAAGTTTGATGCATCGGGAACATAAACCATTCGTTCTTCAGTTGACCAGATGTTGTACCCTGTCAAGGTTTCTGCAGGTATTTTTTTAAAAAGTCTTAATTTGCTCTTTCACAAATTAAGGTCTTAAATCAGAGCAGAAAGTCTTAGGTTCATGATCATGGCCTTAAATATTTTATGCAATGCAGAAAATTTATATCTTGCATATTTTTGTTTTGTTTTCCAGTATACATGTCTGGCTAAATATTGTTGAATCAAGATGTATTCCTTGGAAGTCTTGTTTCATGGGAAGTTAAACAAAATTAAAGTGAGTTTATGCTTAAAATAAGAACAAATATCTGTGAATGAGGTATGGATTTTATTTTTCTGTGGAAGCCTATTTCCACCACTGAATAAAAAATAAAAAAAAAGTAATTGCAACTTTTTATCTCACAATTCTGACTTTTTTTCTCAGAACTGTGAAATATAAACTCAGAATTGCGAGTTATAAAGTCAGAATTTTTATGTAAATGTGCAATTCTGAGACATTGTCAGAGTTGTGTGATATAAACTTGCAATTGTGAGTTATATAGTTTATATCTCACAATTCTGACTTCATTTCTCAGAATTGCAAGTTTATATCTGGCAATCCTTACTTTATAACTCGCAATTCTGAGAAAAATTGCAAGTTTGTATCATGCAATTCTGGAGAAAAAAGTCAGAATTGTGCGATTAAAAAGTCACAATTAAATTTTGTATATTTTATTCAGTGGTGGAAATGGGCTTCCATATTTTTCTGAGCCCACTGGATGATGTATGTTCTTGTTTCAATCATGGACTCATTTTTATTAACTTATCAGAAAATAAGACGTATGTCAATTTGCTTCTCAATATATTTTGATTTAAGAAACTTTAGACACTTGCACTGGAAAACAGCATTTTTCTGTGATCAGAAGCTACAGTAAAAAAAATGTTATTTAATTAAGTTTATTTATTTAACACAGAGTTATTTCTCTGTTCTATTTTAGGCATTTATTTGTGACCCTGGACCAAAAAAAGAGTCAATTTTTTGAAATTGAGATTTATACATCATCTGAATTAATAAAAAACTGAATAAATAACCTTTCCATTGAGGTGTGGTTTACGATAGGACAATATTGGGCTGAGACACTAATTTGAAAATCTGGAATCTGAGGGTGCAAACAAAATCAAAATATTGAGAAAATCGCCTTTAAAGTTGTCCAAATGAAGTTTGCATGAAGAATGAAGAATGCATATTACTAATGAAGAATGCATATTACTAATCAAAAATTAGATTTTGATATATTATCTGTAGGAAATTTACAAAATTTCTTCATGGAACATGATCTTTACTTAATATCCTAATGATTTTTGGCATAAAAGAAAAATCTATAATTTTGACCCATACAATGTATTGTTGGCTATTGCTACAAATATACCCATGCTACTTACAGTATGACTGGTTTTGTGGTCCATGTTCACATTTGTAAAATGTTTGATTGCCAACATTCTTCAAAATATCTTCTTTTGTGTTCAACAGAAGGAAGAACAGAATTTGTAAGTGAAAGAATTTTCATTTTTGGGTGAGCTATCCCTTTGAAAAGACCTTAAATTTCCCTTCATAAAACCTGCAGAGACCCTGTCTATGTTGTTTGACACCCTGATATATAGTGTATACACTATACAGCTGTGACCAAGTCAAAATGACCCGCATCTGCTCCGTCTCTGTGCTGGTGGAGGCAGAGGTGAGCATATGGGACTAATTGACAGTGCTGCTGTGGAGGTGTAGGCAGGCGAGAGGTCAGGAGTTTCCTGCGGCAGCTGAGGGAGGCTCCCGCTGTGGCTGTTAAGAGCCAGCTGCCGTACACGTACATATGTGTGTGTCTGCCTGCATCCTGTGATCTCACCTGGCACGGTGGTCAGACATTGGCGTCATCCACCCTCACCCCAGAACCCCGTCCTCCAGGACCGGTAAAGCACAGACAGGGTGGAGCGCGACTTAACGTTATGATTATAGACACACTAGCAGACACACAAGTGCGCCTTTTATATTGTAGAAATATGAGCGTTGTCACAGATACTTACAGTATTACTTTGATCCTGTAAGAATGCATGAGGTGTTTACTAGGACGATACTGAATCTACAATGCAGCAGAGAGATATTTTTTGCAGCCTGAACTAAAAGTGATAAAAAAAAAGATGTTCTACTTTGAAACAAAAACATAGACAATAAATAGATTTTCTTTGAGTTGTCACCATTGACTGCACAGAAAAAACAAACTGACTCACAAGCAAATGACAACTGGTTCATTTAATGAATCATTCAAAAGACTAACAGACTGACAAGTTATTGCTCGCTTAATTATTTGTCTGATTGCTTGTTTATATGACAACATTAAATTATTTATATTAAATATTAATATTTAATACTTAATATTAAATATTAATATTTTATACTTAATATTAAATACTTTGTATTAAATATTAAATTAAAAAACAATTTTTGCTGAAAGTGTAACAAATGATATTTTGATTACAAAATTTAGATAAAACTGTTCAAAAAACCTTGTATATGCATCATTAAGCTTATATTTTTAGCTGAAATTTATTTAGTAGAAATTAATACTTTTATTGCTGAATAATGCATTAAATTGATAAAAAGTTGTAGTAAAGACATTTACAGTGTTATAAAATATTTCTAAATTCCTTATATTCACCAAAAATTCTAAAAAATAAAAAAATGTAATAAAAACATTAATATTAATAAGAAAGTTTGCTGAGCAGCAAATCATATTAGAATGATTTCTGAAGGATCATGTGACACTGAAAACTATCTGAAAAATGGAATAAATTACATTTTAAAGTATATTAAAATAGAAAACAGTTATTTTCAATTAATATTTTACAATATTACTGTTTTATACTGGGTTTTTTTAAATAAATGCAGTCTTGGTGAGCATAAAAGGCTTCTTTTGTAAAAACATTAAAATAATCTTACCAACTTTTGAACAGAAGTATGACTTTTTAACCCTAAAGTCAACATAAAAGCATAAAAGCAAATATTTGGAAGAAAATGGAAAGAAAGTTATTAGATCTTGAAGAATGATTATGAAAACAACCTTTTTTTTTTTTTTAAGAATAATGAACGCAGATGAATCATGAGATGTTTAGGAAATCCCAGAAACTTTTATTAAGTCAATACAGGTCTTTTGATTCCATATTGACTTTAAATTAGTAACGACACCCAAATGCTGTACAGGCTGTGACATGCACTCCAGCGACTTTAGCGTCAACAGTCCATATTTCAGCATACGCGTCATCTGCTCCTGACTCATTTATGACCGTATAAAACCCCAGAATAAATCCACGTGCATAACTCGTCCTCACCTTTTGCATGTTTACTTTGAGGAGCTCTGCACATTTAAGCTGAGCTCCATGGATTTACAGCCCTTTGTTAGGAATACAGGCAGAGGCTCGGAGAGCAGGTAGGAGGAAGAGAAGGGATGAAGAGCTAACTCACTCACACTTACTCACTTCACCAGCATGTGAACACAGAGAACGGGGACTCCTACGCTCTCCGTCGGCTCAGTAACAGCCCAACTTAAGGCAGAGCAGGATTATGGTGCATGACTGAAAAGCTCTCTGCAATTTATGCAATGCATAATCCATGAATTATGAATACAAATGAGCCATATGTTTGTGTTTCTAGCTGTGGAGTGCTATCTATAGCGTATTGTGTCGAAGCATATTTTTCTCAATCTGTCTGTTTGATGGCTGATTATCTCATTCGGTGCAGAATAAACATCAAAATTGAACTGGGCTGAATAACACTATGTGTTTCAGGTGGAAAACGCATAACTGATATGTCTTGGGTAAGATAAGCCATATTTTATACACTTTAGAGCATTTAAAATTTTTCTGATTATGCAAGTAATGGTTTCTTATATCAAAAAGACTGTAGTTGCTGAATTAAACATGATATTTTTGCTGGCGCCTTTACATTTTCTGTATGTAAATGTTGTTTTGATGGGCTAGGCTTGGCGTAGGCATTCAGAGTTATACTAATTAGGTGCTGATACATACAATTTAGCTGACATATGTGACCCTGGACCACGAAACCAGTCAATTTTTTCAAATTTAATTTTATGCATCATCTGAAAGCTGAAAAAATAAGCTTTCCATTTATGGAATGGATGATGTTTGTTTGATAATAGGACAATATTTGGCCGAGATACAACTATGTGAAAATCTGGAATCTGAGGGTGCAAAAAAATCTGAATTTTGAGAAAATTGCCTTTAAAGGTGTCCAAATGAAGTTCTTAGCAATGCATAGTACTAATCAAAAAGTTTTGATATATTTACAGTAGGAAATTTACAAAATATCTTCTTGGAACATAATCTTATAATGATTTTTGGCATAAAAGAAAAATCGCTCATTTTGACCCATACAATGTATTTTTGACTACTGCTACAACTATACCCGTGCTACTTAAGATTGTTTTGGTCCAGGGTCACATGATAATGTACTTGTACCTGTGAAACTTAGCAGTACAATTATTTTCACCATTGAAAATAATGAGAAATGCTTTTTTGAGCAGCAGATCAGCATATTAGAATGATTTCTGAAGGATCACGTGACACTGAAGACTGGAGT
This sequence comes from Labeo rohita, assembly GCF_022985175.1. Taxonomy (NCBI): domain Eukaryota; kingdom Metazoa; phylum Chordata; class Actinopteri; order Cypriniformes; family Cyprinidae; genus Labeo; species Labeo rohita. The sequence continues at coordinate 5,936,858 of NC_066882.1, forward strand.
AATGATGCTGAAAATTTAGCTTTGCATCACAGAAATAAATTATTTTTTCAAATATATTAAAATAAAAAACAGTTATTTTAAATTGTAATAGCATTTTGCAATTTTACTGTATTTACCAGTGTTGCCAAGTCTTCAGAATTGGGCTACTTTAACACTGTTGCCGCAGGTTGAAGTGACCCCAATAATGTGATATTTATCCCCTGGAATGCGAAAAAAGTGTACTTTACCCCGCAGAACGCGATTTTTAACAGGGGGGCCCCCCATCGAAACGCCATTGGGCTAGTTTTGAGTAGAAATTGAGTGGGTTTTGTTGTGAAAACCTGGCAACCCTGGTATTTACTGTAATTTTATAATCATTCATACCAACCCTAACTTTTGACTTTTGAGTAGCGTGCTTTAAACTAAAAAAAACAGAGCAAGGAACATTACATTTTCATGATTTGGGACCTTTAAAGGGATAGTTCATCCAAAAATGAAAATTCTGTCATTATTTACCCTCATGTTGTTCCAAATCCATAAGACCTTCATTCATTTTCGAAACACAAATTAAGATATTTTTGATGCATCCAGGTTCTACGTCAGAACTTGAAGTTATATTTATTTTCTTCGTGCACAAAAAGTATTCTCATAGCTTCATAAAATTATGGTTGAACCACTAATGTCACATGGACTATTTTAACAATGTCCTTACCAACTTTCTTGGCCTTGACCTTGGCAATTATTGTCTGTGCAGGGTCAGAAAGCTCTCGGATTTCATCAAAAATATCTTAATTTGTGTTCCAAAGATGAACAAAGGTCTTATGGTTTTGGAACTACATGAGAGTGTGTAATTAATGACAGAATTTTCATTTTTGGGTGAGCTATCTCTTTAAGTGTTGAGTTACTTGGAGTTGGATTTCATGGAGCTTCATAAAGCCGATATCCCTAAACACTTGGTCTTACACTGACATTTGGTCTTCATTTGATCGCCATTGTTTAGTCCATGGTGAATCCGCAGTGTTAAATGTGAGGCCTACAGGGTGTTGATCGAACATAAAACGTAATGGTTTAGACCATTATGCTACTGTACACACTAAGCCCAAGTCTATGGGAAAAAAAAAACAAACAGCATGACTGAGAGGGGTGGGGAAGTAATGGCCTTCTCAACTCGACACAAATGGAAATGCATAAACGGAACAGTGAGACTTTGACATTTCAACAAAAAGAATCAGCAAAACAATCAAAGTCAGCCAAGGAAAACAATGCCTTCTCCCTGCCCCATCCCCAGAGGAAATACCAAACATTACAGCAGTTTATAAATAGCATCTCCTACAGCCAAATACAGGAGGGGTACTACATCTCTGGGGGTCTTTGGAAACAAGCCAACATCTCAGACACGTCTGCCTTGCACTTCCTTTGCACTCGTTTCCTCGCTATCTGCCCTCCTTCTGCATGGGTTGGCAACCTTGTAACACCTCACAAACAGCCGTTTATTTATTAATAAGAAGCAGCACTTGTGCAGAGAGTGTTTTTTATGTGGGTGCTTCAATGGAAGAGTGTGTGTGGACATTGACCCGAGTGATTGCACAGGTTATCTGAGGGGCCCGTTTGTTGGCTGATCACGCGGCACCCGCAAGGGCACCAGGAGCTCTCTCACACACTGTAACACACGGCTGATATATAATATAATATAATATAATATAATATAATATAATATAATATAATAGAATAGAATAAAATAGAATAAAATAGAATAGAATAGAATATCATATAATATATATATATATATATATATATATATATTTTTTTTTTTTTTTTAATACATTTGCATTTTAAAAGCTAAGTGGAAAAAAAAAGAATGCATGGAAAAACAAGAAAAAAATTCCGAAAGATTCCGGAAAATCCTGAAAAGTTCCCAACATTTCTGGAATTTTTGGTAAAATTTGACATTTTCCACCTTTTTGCAGCTTTATTATTACTCGCTTATGTTCACCAAGACTGCATTTATTTGATATTTTAAAAAGTAGTAATATTGTGAAATATTATTGCAATTTCAAATAACTGTTTTCTATTTAAATATATTTTAAAATGTAATTTATTCCAGTGATGCAAAACTAAATTTTCAGCATCATCAGTCTTCAGTGTCACATACTCCCTTAAATATAAGGTGATTTACTGCTCAAGAAACATTAACATTATTAATGTTAATATTATTATTATCAATGTTGAAAACTGTTGTGCTTTTTTATGATTCTTTAATAAATAAAAAAATCAAAAGAACAGCATTTATTTAAAATAGAAATCATTTGTAACATTATAAATGTATCTATATAATATATGTTGCTGTTTTTTTCTTATAAATAAGAACATTTTAAAAACTATGTGAACAAAAAATTAAATAATCATTAACCATTTCAGTATTTATTATGTAATTATGTTCAACATGCTTATGTAATGTGATGTGTAAAAGACAAAGAAAAAAGGTTCATTTTATATTTAAATTCCATCACCAATTATTTTATTTTATTGTATTTTATTTTATTTCACCAATATATAGAATATATATAATTTGAAATATGGCAGAATTCTCCTGTGACATGTGGGCAAATTAAATTAATAAGTGTGAGTGTGTAAATTGCATTTTAATGTAATTATTTTCACAAGGTCCATCGTGCCACAAGTGCCTTTACTTTAAGAAACACCCAAATATTGATTCAAGCTATTAATTTTCTCATTTCCTCACTCCCAGAGGACATATCTAAATACAGCGGGTTCACATTCGGTGCCGGCCTCTGTGGCTTAATAATGAGACGGAGGGAGACACCGATCCCAAATCTTTCCTCAGTTATATTTCTAATATTAAGCTGAGCTTTGCTTGTCTTTCTTGGCGATGATCCAGGGTTTAAAAGATGGATTCTCTTGATCGCGTCAGTTGTACTCTGAGCAAAGGCCTCAGTGGATTATCCGTTATAGACTTTGGGAAAGAATATGTATGAAATGTGCATTTTTAGCAAAATTGTTTATACTGGCAATTTTACCAGCTGGGGTTCATTGACTAGGTTTTTTTAAAAAGTGACCTCTCTCTATTATAAGTTTCCGAATGAGAAAGGCCAGTGTGCGATCTCAGAAATCGTTTTAGTTTGGGCCTTGAGAAAACGCTGGGTGGGTTTGAAAGGTTACATAAGCATTCAGGCCACAAACTGAATGCTTATGTACACAAAAAAACACAAAAAAACCAAGAGAAAGGGCAGTAATCAGTTTGATTGGTCATGCATTACTGAGTTAAAAACTGCACTTTTCACACATTTTTACTTGATAAATCTGTAGCGAAGGCTAAAATGAATTGAAATTGGTTCAGAAAGATCACATTATTTTTGCAATAATTATCTTATACGTAAATATGCAATAAGGACAAGACAAAAAATGCTCCAGATATAACTTGTAGGGATGCAACAATACAGTTAGTCCACGGTTCAATACGTACCTCGGTTTTAACCACGGTTTTCGGTTTGGTTCTGATATCTTGCCACTTAAGTGTGTTTTTTTTTTTTTTGCAACAAATTAACAAGATACTCCCGTAAACCTCTGTACGCTGGAAAACAGCGTGGTTTAGTATATGTTTGCTTAATTTTTCTTTTTGAGAGAGGTATTGTTTTTTCAATTTTTACGCAATATAGAATGGGTTTCATTCATACTGGACACCAGAGGGCACCGCCGTTCAGAAAATCCACATATGCGTCAGTAGTATCACTGATGACGTTCCGTTCCAGCTTCTCTAATATGGATAAAGGTATCGCTATTGCTGTAACTGAATAAAAACAAGATATAAACGTTTTGAATAATGAAATATAAGGACAGTAAACACTCGTCTGCAATACTATATGGTTTATCTGTGTTCTTCAAGCCATCTTGCGTATTTTCATAAGCAATTACTAATCGACATACATTGAATATGAGTATAGAATTTATTGTCTGTCTCGTTCTGTGATAAGAATCCACATCAGATCACATAAGGAAGTTATTTCAAACGCTCGACTGATGTTGTGAATTAAAAACAATTATAATGTTTTTATAACTTTTGTTTTTATAACTTTTTTGTTGGACAACAGGTTTAGAAAGGCTTATCATTGCATGTCATTAGAATGGAAGATGCTCTGCAAGTGTTGCTTTTTCAAATATAAGCGAGGAAGCGTTTCCTCATTTCAGCACGTGAAATTGTGGGCACACTTACAGCACATTCTGAGAGAAATAAAACAAGGAAGTTATTTAAATGCAAAACCGAAAAAACGCAATTCACAAGCACATATTGAACTGTGGATGTCGTACCGAACGGTTCGATATTATATTGAGAATTGTGACATCCCTAGTAACTTGTAAAATGTGTAAGCACCTGTTTAAGCATTTGAATAGGATTAGAGATAGCAATGATACTGTAGCAGATTCTGCTGTTCATTATTGTCAGATGGGAATGCAGATTAGTGCTTTTGAGACTCAACACAGCAAACCATCAGATTGCCATTTATGTGCAGCACAGGCTGCATTTCATTCAGGCTATGGGAAATTAGCATATTTATGGGAATTTTAGTGGAAAGGTACGGCATTAGTTTGGTCGTCAGTTCCTTGCACATTTTGTGTCACACGTTTTGGCCCTGTGTCAGCAAACTAGAAATGAAAGGAGACTGAAAATGAATTTTTGCGAGTGCGTGTGTTTGCGGTGCGGCGTAACGGAAGGATTTGCCGCAGCTTTTGCATGTTTACACTCTCACTGATCAGATTCTTAATGCGTGTCAGCGGGGACCGCAATGCTCAACCAGACCTACTAATGCATCTTGTTCTCCAAAATGCATGAAATAGAGAAAGTATTAAAGAATATGACAGAAAATATCACATCAGAGAAACTTGGCGTTCCCTTTAATGTTCGCGAATCGATTCCTTGACATGTAAAATGGAGGAATCAAAGAATCATGTGCTCTGATGCTGAACCACAGCCTAAAAGCTTCTGATAAACTTTTGTTAGCTCCAATGGGAGAGCCAGTTCTTGTACCTCTGTTTGTCTGTGGCTTCCTGTGAGATTCACTTCAGCGTCGGACATCTCAGCATAAGCACTTCTTCGAATTCTCACCTCTGTCTCCTCCCTGAAGGTACAGGAGGTGAAAACATGGGGTCAGTAGTCCGTGTCAGGAACACTAGGGTAATAAATGTTACTAACTCTCAACAGCTCTTTTTTATTTAGCCTGTTTCTACATAATCTGGGTTTAATGTTTCATGAGGTTTCTGCTGCATTTTTATCCCGTTTTTGTTCTCACCAGAGCAAATGCACATCAATAATGGAGTAGCAGAGAGAGAAAGCGTGAAGGTATTCGCTTGGTGTTACACACCTCTCCGGCTAAGAGCATTAGGAAAATGACAAGTCTTTCTAGAGAATTACCACTGCTGTGATTGGTCTATTTGGCATTAGTTCAATCAGCAGGTGGTAAATAATTAATTTTACAAACAGAAACTGTCGTTGTAATGAAACTGAGGTGTTGACCTCAATTCTGGGCTGAAGATTGTTCAGGGAAATAAGCTAGTCATAAGCTTCCAATGAAAAAAAAATGTTCACTTTGATGGTTGCTGTAATTTATCCACAATAAACTCACTATCCAGTGCATGCGCTTGAATAATTATTGTTTGTAATTTTTATTGTAATATTATTTATATTTAAATTTATTTTAACAAAATAAGAGGGATCATACAAAGTGCATGATATTTTTTTATTTAGAACTGACCTGAATAAGATATTTCAGATAGAAGATATTTACATATAGTCCACAAGAGAAAATATTAGTTGAATTTATTTTTTTTAAAAAAAGGCCCCGTACACAACCGTGTTTTTTTTTTTTTTTGTAATAGTGATAGTCATGAGTCCTTTGTTTGTTAAACTGTCTGCTGTTCTTCAGAAAAGTTTTCAGGTCCCACAAATTCTTTTTTTGCAAATTTGAACACTTTCCAACAATGACTGTATGATTTTGAGATCCATATATTCACACTGAGGACAACTTGGGGATTCATATGCAACTATTTCAGAAGGTTCAAATGCTCACTGATGGTCCAGAAAGAAAAATGATGCATTAAGAGCCAGGGGGTGACACTTTTGAACGGAATAAGGATGTATGCATTTTTCTTATTTTTCCTAAGTATCATACTTTTTTCATTTAGTACTGCCCTTTAGAAGCTACAGAAGATACTTACATGTTCCCCAGAAGACGAAATAAGTTAAATTTACCCTGATCTTTAAATTCTAAACGTTTTCACCCCCCCAGCTCTTAATGCATGTTTTTTCCTTCTGGAGCATCACTGAGCATTTGAACTTTCTGTAGCAGTTGCATATGATTCCCTCAGTTGTCCTCAGTATGAAAAGATGGATCTCAAAATCATACAGTCATTGTTGGAAAGGGTTCAAATACACAGAAATGCTGAAAAACCAAATAATTTGTGGACCTGAAGGATTTTTCTAAAGAACAGTGGGCAGTTTAACTGTTCAGGACAAACAAGGGACTCATGAAAAACTATCACTAAATAAAAAAAAAATTATAATAAAAATAAAAACACAGCTGTGGATCATTCAGTGTATGTAAACTTTTGAACAGGTCCATTTTTATAAATTCAGCTATTATTTTCGTTTGTGGACTATACGTAAACATCTTTCATGTGAAATGTCTTATTCAGGTCAGCACTGAATCACCAAACGAAAAAGTAAAAACAATATTTTTTGTAAAATATTACAATTTAAAAATTGCACATTTTTTAGGATTCTTTGATGAAAGTTCAAAAGAACATTGTTTATTTGAAATATAATTATTTTTGTAATTGTTTAATGAAAAATCTTTTTTCAGTGTCAAAGTGTTTACACTTTTGATCAGTTACATGCTTTTGTGATATATATTTCATATATTTACTTATTTTAATTTATTATTTTTTAGGTGTTAAGAATGCTGCTGTTCAAATGGAGTGTGTAATAGTTGTGCCACTGAAACAAAAAATACAAAAACAAAAGATTATTATTTCCTAAAAGGATTTCTAAACACTTGAACTGCCAATTCAGCTCTGCCCCATCCATTGTGTGCTAGAAATCAACATTGCAGACCACTAAAACATTTTCAAAAGTACCACAGAATCACAGTGTTTCCGGAAGATGGCCTACAAATGGCTTTTCTCAGAAAAAAATTACACTCTTCATTTTTTTTCTAAATTCTATTTGTGACTGCAGAATGTTGTTAAACACTGACACATCTCCGCTGGTTGTTTGCCCCTCCCTCTCATATCGAGATCTTGCCACTTTCATATCTGGGACAAAGGAAGCCTTTTCCATCATTTCACAACACTGTTATTCTCGTGCGGTCGGGCACCAGATGGGCTCTGACCTGGATCCGCGATCTTCGATCATGAAGGTTACCCATCCGTGTTTGTGCAGATGCCAGAGCGTTGAATCTCTAGTCAGTGGTCATCGCTCTGTTCCCCTCAAAACTAAGCCACCACGGCACTGTTTACATTCTATGAATAGAATCACATGTTTGATTAAGCCAGCCCGTTGTCAGAGAGCGGATGTGGAGAACATGAACAGAGGCCAGTGAAGCAGAAGCTGAACTCCTGGTGTGGAAAACTGTCACTTCTTTTTATGTGACACATTTGATGTGCAACATGATCTGCTGAAAACACAACAAAGCACACCTCTGGGGATTGCTAATCGTGGTGGAAAGAGTTAGTGACTGGAATCGTAAAGAATTTAATGACTTCGGTTCTGATGCTTCTTAACGACTCCAGTTACTTAACAGCTCCATTCTTTTGGTACTTGTACAGAATAAATATTTGGAAAGAAGAAATGTGGTTCCATTGCCAATGAGATAATTTCAATATTTACTAACTTTAAAACAGTTCTTGCTAAAGGTTTGTTTATTCAGACACTTTAAAGGCTTTTCGCAGTCTTTTTAAAGCTGGCATAAATGCAATCAAATAATTGGCCTCAAATATAGTAAACTTTTTAATGTGCGCAGGCCGTACTATTTGAATTCATGATTGGTTGCCAGCAAATTTCAAATATTAAATGGAACGATACAATGCAGTTATTAACCGGTTAATGGGCATTTCAAATTTTCGATTCTGTTCGGAACTAAAAAAATTTGATTACGTTTCTGGTCAAAATTTCGTTTGTTTGTTTGCTTTACACTGAAGACTGAAGTAATGATGCTGAAAACTCTACACCACATGAATAAATTGCATTTTAAAATATATTCACGTAGAAAACAGTGATTTTAAATTGTAATGATAGCCTTGAGGAGCACAAGAGACTTCTTTCAGAACTGTTAAAAAAAATTTACTGACCCCAAACTTATAAACGGTAGTGTAGCCTTTTCAAAAGTGAAGAAAACAGATGATGTAAATGGTCGTCTACGACCTTGGTGACCAGACAGCTATTGTGTATCCTTATAAAAACACATCCACTGCAATTATCCAAGTCTGCCCTCTATTTCAAGCTTTGACATTAAAAATAAATAAAGTAGCACTTATGGTTTGAGAGACTGACCACTTACTTTTGGGATCTAAGCAGCCTTGTGTTGACTCTCCCTGTGTGGCTATGGTTTGGTGGAGTTGAAGCCAGTCTATCCACTCGCAGCTGAAATCTCACTGCGGTGCGTCTAAAAACAGGCCTAACACATAGCCTTATTCCACTGTCCCACAGGAGATGAAATAAACCGCCTGTTTAAGCAATACTTCAACCTGTTAAAGGCATATTCACCCTTTGGGCTCTCTTTTAGCACTGCTGTGTACTTCAGAACGCTTATTTAATTAGCGACATGTCTCAGTTCCACATGAAGTCGTCGGTGGAATAATCCTGTAATTTGTAATTAACATCCATAACCTTTTGTTCTCGTTTGATATTTGAGGAATGCTCACTGCATACTAACTCCTCCAGCTCGTTTCTGTCTCGCTCGCGTCTTTTGTTAATGCTAATCACTGCAGAAAATCAGCATGTCACTTATTACGTGGACAGCTTTACTGTATAGAAGACACATGTTCGGTGTCTGCGCTCGCACAATGCCTCACCTGTTCGGCTCGAAGCGTTAGCTGTGGGTGAGCAGATTATTACTCAGTGTGGGCTCTCCTTAACGTGTGTCATATTTATACAGAGGCAAGATTTAGCAGTCGAAGGTGGATGGGAGAATCGGGAATGTTTGCAGCCCGTGGTGGTGAAGAGCCGTGGATTCTGTGCCAGGCACTTCAGTTAAAACACACCTGCATGCTTTTATTCTCTCCAGCACTCTCGTGGGATTGAGCTTTTCATCAGCGTATCCCACAGCTATGTAGTAATGCAGTAACGGTAAAATTCTGCATTGACAGATCTTCAAGAGTTTGTGTGATGCGGTGTAATTTAGGGATTATTGCAGTATGAAGTCTGAACATGTCAGCTGATCGCTTAAAGGGATAGTTCAGCCCAAAAATTAAATTTCTATCATGAATTACTCACCTTAATTCGTTTATTTTAATGATGAATTAATGATGTTTGATGGTCCAAAACTTGCTGCCATGATATTAGGTTGTTGTGGATGATGTGTTGTGCAGCCGCTTGTTTTTTTAGTGTAATTTGGGTGGTTGCTATAAAAGATGGTTTCTGCCAAAAAAAAAAGGTCATTGCAACTTTTTATCTGACAATTTAGAGTTTTTTCTCTCAATTCTGAGGTTATATTGCACAGTTCTAGCACTTTTTCTCAGAACTGCAATATTCAAGCTCAGAATTGTTAGATATCAACTCAGAATTCTAAAAAAAAAGTTAGAATTGCAAGATATAAACTCAGAATTGTGAGATTAAAGTCACAATTACCTTTTTTTTCATTCCGTGGTGAAAACGGGCTTCCTAAGGTGCTTATTGTCCCATGTCAGATTTTTCAAATTTTTATGTTATCTTGTTATCATGTTTTTATTGTGCGTTATTGTGTTGCTTTATTTTTTAGTTATTTTTACTTAATCAAAATAACCCAACTGCAGTTTGATTGAGATTAATTGGAATGCACAATGAAAAAAAAACATTTTTTTTTTGCAAATGAGCTCTTTATATGTAACTCCTGCTTCAAATGTTTTTTATTTTTTTCACAATGTGTTTGCACTATATTGGTTATCCGCCATTATCAGATAATTTTCTATTTATCATATCAGTCAACTTTGTATATTTAACCATGCATGGCCATTTTCCCCATTTTTACATTTACATTGACATTGTTTAACACTCACTTAATGTTAATCTTTAAGACTAATAATTTATTAACCCTGTTAAACATAAACTTTAGCAAGTCTCAGATATGAATATCCATTTTCCATGCTGTTATGACTAAATTTACTTGTAGCATTTAAAATGTTTATTTATTCAGACTAGGGCTGCAAAACAATTAATCGCGATTAATCGCATTCAAAATAAAAGTTTAGGTTTACATACTTTATGGGTGTGTGTACTGTGTGTATTTATTATGTATATATAAATGCACACACATATATGTATATATTTAAAAAAAATATTTATGTGTATATATATTCATATTTGTATATAATTTATATTATATATAAATAGAAATATTTTATATATAAATCTAACACATTTCTCCTTAATATATACATGTATGTGTGTGTGTATGTTTGTGTGTATTTATATATACAAAATAAATATACGTAATTCACACACATTAAATGTAAATATAAACTTGAATGAATATTAATTCATGATTAATCGTTTTGCAGCTCTAGTCTGAGCCCTAGTTTGAATTCTACAAGTAAATTTAGTCATAACAGCATGGAAAATGGGTATTCATGTCTGAAACCTGCTAAAGGTTATTAAATTATTAGTTATTAAATTATTAGTTTTCTTAAAGATCACTTTAAGTGAGTGTTAGGTAATGTAAATGTAAATGTAAAAATAGGGAAAATGGCCATGCATGGTTAAATACACAATCTTGACTGATAATGTCAATAGAAAAAGATCTAATAATGGAAGACAACCAATATAACAAACATATTGCGGGGAAAAAAATATAAATAAAAAATACTCAAAGCAGGAGCTACATATGAAGAGTTAATTTGCAAAAACAGGTAACTTTGTTTAATAAACTTTTATTTTGAATGCAGTTAATCGCGATTAATCGTTTTGCAGCCCCAAATAGACCAAAAATTTGATAAATTAATTTAATAACATCAAATTTCACTTTTTTATTATCCACCAAAAGAAAATTATGAAAAAGTATCATTAAGTCTGATCATAATCATGTATTAGCAGACATCTGCTCAACAAGCCTCAATATTTGATATGTTCATGTCTGTAGCCTAAACATTCGTATGAGTATGAGCAACAGCATTTGTTTCAGCAAGCACCGGTCATTCAATGCCATATAAGATTTTTTTCTTTATCGTGCTTTAGTAATACACTGATCTGAAGAACCTATGAAGTAAAATCTAAAACTTTAATCTCCAGAGGGCCGTAAATCAACTCGAGAACTCTATCCAGCACAAAATGGTTCTTTTTAAGAATCCTCCAATGTAGAATTTGCTACCCTCGGGAATCCTGTCTCTCTTAAACACCCCTCCTGCTCGCATCAGCTGCCGCTCGGCTTGTCGGCAGGTCAGTCGTAACAAATTCAGAGGTGATAAACTGCGAATGGCTTCCCTGGCACCTGTCCTAACAGAAGAGCTCTGGGAATCCCCAAAGTCCAGTCGCTCATTTTTAATCGATGTGTCTTCAGCCGTCCGTGAGGTGTGGGGCTGCGGCAGTGCTCCAGTGGTGCTGTGTCCGGTCTAGACTTCCTCTCTGGCCGTGACTCCAGCTGCCTGGCTACTCAAGCGGCAGAGGAGGCAGTGGGGAACCGGTAACCAGCTGCAGGTTGACAGGAGATAAATGGCTCCATTAGAGTGTCTGGGCCGCAGGGCGGAGTCTGACCCACTGGCCCACCCAGCGCCATAGTAAGCCACTTACAAACATCAAACAACATACTTCCTCATTCCCGGGCAGGCCTGCCAGGGAACGCTAGCACAGTGAGTTATCTTGTGTCCTGGCTAGAATGGCCTATATAATACCATCTGGATGGTAGGTCAGTGTTATGACAGGTTTATGAAGGATTACAGTGTCCTACTAGTCTTACTTCATATCGAAATCCAATATTTTGGTCAGTTTTGAGGAAATGTTTAATTTCAGCATGAACTGCATTACACTTAATCATACAGGATATTGGATTGGCATCTTATTTACCACCATGCTCTCTAGTTATCAGTCACTTTAAAATCCATACTAGGTAAAATATTGTTGGTATGGAAAAGTGTTTAAAAGGATATAATGTGCATTGTTGCCAAGTCCATGCTTTTCCTGTGGAATTGGGCTATTTTAACACTGTTGCCACAGATTGATTTTCATGTCCGCATATTGAAGCGACCCCAGTAACGTGATATTTATCTCCTGGAATGCGAATTTTACCAGAGGAACCCTGCTAAAAAACCTTGTATTTTACCCCACAGAACACAATTTTTAATGGGAGACCCCCCTCTAAATGCTAGTTTTGGGCTAGTTTTGAGCAGCAACTGGGCGGGTTTTGTTGTGAAAACCTGGCAACCCTGGTAATGTGATATGCTGAATTTGTTACTCACCTGAATTTCTGACCCAGATGGAGTTTGCATCTATGCCAGTGATTGGGCTAGTTTTGGTATAGTTTTGAGCAGCAATTGGACGGGTTTTGTTGTGAAAACCTGGCAACCCTGGTAATGTAATATGCTGAATTTGCTACTCGCCTGAATTTCTGACCCAGATGGAGTTTGCATTTGGGCTAGCGACTGGGATAGTTTTGAGCAGCAATTGGGCAGTTTTGTTGTAAAAACCTGGCAACCGTGGTAATGTGATATGCTGAATTTGCTACTCGCCTGAATTTCTCACCCAGATGGAGTTTGCATTTTATGAACATATTTCTTCTATGACCTACTTCACCAAGGACAGTTTTTGTGCTTATTTGATTGAATTTTTTTTTTTTTTTTTTTAAAGAAAATAAATAGCAGACTAGGACTGGGCTGCATTGTTTAATTCTATGCAATGACTGATATCATATAAATAACTTAAATATAAATAAAATGAAGCTGAATTTTTTTTTATTATTTTTTATGTCCTGAATCTGGCAAAAAAAAAAAAGATGATATTGGATATTTAGTTTTGCATGCTTCGCTGTTATCAAACATTCAGTGTTCATTTTTGAGAAGAGTAATCTCAAAGCAAATCTCTGGAATTGCCATTTTTTCATACTGTACAGTACAATTTGCCTAAATTATAAGCCATTATTTGGGAATTTGATATTTATCGTATTAGATTATATTAGATATTTATTTAATTGTGCATGCTTGTTTTTCCTATTTTTATAATTAATTTATAAATATTTATATTTTTATATATTTTATATATATATATATATATAATTTTTAGATTACAATTTAATATTTATATTAATAAACACTCACTTAAAGTTAATTTTTAAAAAGACTAATGAATTCATGGAAATAAAAAAATAATAATTGTAACCTTTAGCAAATCTCTGGAATATCCATTTGTCATACTGTAATTAGATAGATAGATAGATAGATAGATAGATAGATAGATAGATTTTTTGTATGGAGCACAGGCTGTTGTCAGACTCCTTGTGCAAACAGAGATGTGATCTCTCCATTATTCAATCCAGTCTGTCTTAAGAAACAGAAAAAACGGAGACAGACTAAATCCAGAAGAACTGTGGCAACATCTCCAAGATGCTTTAAGAGACCTACACTTACAAAGCTACAGTACTGTTAAAATTTTTAGACAGTTAGGCACATAAAATGAGGATGCTGTCAAAAACAATGTCATAAATAGATTTTCTTTATCAATGAACTTCTATTAACTAAAATAAATCAGCATTTGATGTGACCATCCTTTGCATTTAAAGTAGCTTTTGCCCTATGTGCACTTGTGCAGAGTTTTTCAGGTAGCTTTGCAGGTAGGTTATTTGAAACATCTTGGAGATGTTGAAACAGTTCTTCTGGATTTAGTCTGTTTCAGTTATTCTGTTTCTTCATGTCATTCCAGAGACAGACTGGATGATGGTGAGATCAGATCTTTGTGTGGAGCACTGGCTGTTGTCAGACTGCCTGTGCAAACAAAAATCTCACTAGATTATTACAATTAATGGCAAACAGAATGTTTGGAAATGTAAACTGATGTTTCCTACTGACACACTACAGCAAAAGATAGAAATAACTTACTTTAAACCATTTTTTAGCTGGTGAAAATACTAGTGGCCTAAGACTTTTGCACAGTACTGTATGTAGAGTATATCTGTGTATATTATGAATATAATAACCCTAAAGCTTCATTTTAAAAGAAAAAAAAAGAAATTAAGATTTATGTCATAACACCGAACCTTGTAGCAGATTAGTCCATCTAAAATTAGCAGAGAAAGTTTCATTTTCAGTAACCCTATATATATGCTGTAAGTAATCATTGTCTCATTATCAGTGTATGCATATAATTCAAGGAAGAGCAATCCTTAGAGCCCTTTTAAACATGAACTGTCCCTATTGTTTAGTCAAGGCTAATTGTCATTGTTCCAGAAATGCCATACCTCTCGGTGACGCATGAGTGTTAGTTTTTCTTTTTTTCTTCTGTCCTAACAGGCACAGAAAAGTAGACTCCCAGGAGAGCAGAGACAGGACTATTAAATGCAACTGCCATCTTTTAAACTAGTATTTGTATTCTAAAGTGGGTTCTCTTAAGATTCTCTGAGAGAGATGTATTACATTTGGACTTTAAAAGCAAATATATCAGCACCAAGGCTAGGCTAGGTCTGTGTTAGGCAAGGCACCTGATGTGCACTTGTGTCTGCGATTGAGCGTTAAGTGACTTTGTTAAATCATTACCATATGAGTCATCTCTTATAGAGACTGCTTTTTGTCTTTTTTTTTTTGATTCCGAGTCTACATCAAAGTAGAAAATAATGCCTTAATCAAGCCGAGAGCAGATCAAATAAACCAGACTCGGCTGTGAGAACGTGTGCATGCGTGTTTGTGCTTGAGAGGGGCTGTTCGTGAGCAAAAGCAGACTGTGATCAGCCTCCATATGGAGCACTTCATCATAATCAGATTATATGTGGTGTCTTTCTTTGAAAGGAGTAAACTGTTTGCTTCTCCACTTCTTCCAATCTATCACGTCCTTCTTATGCCTGTTACACCTAAAGTAGATGTTTACGTGTTAAACCTTCTGGCTTTACTCTCCTCACTCTCTCTGTATGTTTTAAAATGTCTCGGAAATCTGCGTTTTAAACATCAGACTAGCTATAAAGGATGCTGGAGACCTCATCGTGACCTTCACTAAGTCTTGCCATTTCTGCTAGGGGTTGTTTAGTCCATATAAGCTGTGAATGCTCAGCATACCAAGCCATTTGAAAGAAAAAGTTCAGGGACTTACCATATACTTTCTTGTTATTTAGACTGTAACATACAGCTTACGTTTTAAAATGTTGCAAATACGTATTATTTATTTGCCAACCAATGGTAATTTTCTGCCAGTTACAAAGGGCTTCAGGTGAGTGGATGCACAACAGCCTTGGCATCTGCACTCAACTGCTATGAATCGTCATTACTGTTGCATGTTCTCATTGGTTTTTTGGCCTGTGGGTGATTTCATGAGCAACAAAACCTGTCCGCGAATTGTTCACCCAAGAAAAAACCTATGCTGTTGCTGCCAGATCTCGATTACCGAAAATCACTTTTTGAAAGAGTGTTTTTGGCATAGACAAAGTATGTTAAAGGTACATGGCATTTGGCGACTTGCTTAAGCAAACTAATCAAAGTGTAAATTTGCTGCGCCTGTACGTAAGCATTCGTATGTCTCTTGAAAAGGCAATGCCACCTAATGGCTATTTCTACCAACAGCCCTACTTTCAAATCAAGGCCTGCCAAGGTTTCTTATCGTCGTCTTAAATTAGATAGCATACTTGGTTAAAGTCACCACTTACTGCTGGATTCTACTTTAGCAGAGCTGCCAGATTGCCAGGCAAGCTTTTGCTCTTTTCTATTGTAAGTTTCTTGCGTTCGAATGGTTGTAAATGGAACTAGCGGTGCTTTAATGGGAAGCAATTTAAACTTTTCCAAGATGGTTAGTTAGTTACAAAACAGTTCTGTTCACTCACTTTAATGTTTTTAGTTGTAATAGCTTTGAAATGAGGCTTCTTTCTTTGATCTTGTTTCATGTGACTGAGTTTGAGCATTTTCCTTCATTCTGTTTCACAGTCTCCACAATTTTCTTTTTCGCCAGTTAAAAATGCTTTGTACACTGCCCTCCAAAAGTTTGGAAACACCCGTGGCAACGTGTGATTTTGGACGATATTAGCGTAAATCCTTATCATTTTTTGGTGCACATACATTAAAGGAACTTGACATTATCATTGAAGTCCAACATTAATAATTTTCATTTTGATTACATAATAATGGCAATATATACATGTCAAAGTCAGACATGCCCCTTTGCCAGCTGTGACGCCTGGTTACTGGTTTAAACTTGGCCCAGGTTTTTAAAAGATTTTTGGGTCGGCACACCTTAATAGATTCGACAGTTGACTGCCAATTAAGTTTGGAATACAGTGAATTTAGGCCCAGATTATGCAGAGCTGTAATAGCTGCTAATAGTGGATATTTTGATGAATCGAAAATGCACGTTTTTTCTATGTATAAACTGTTTATGTAATAAAATACGTTTTTGTAGTTTGTGTTGTCCCTTATCAGTGCAAAATTATCACAAAAAGGATTCATGCCAATATTGTCCAAAACCCCACTTTTCTAGGGCGTTTTCCAAGCTTTTGGAGGGCAGTGTAATTCACATCCATTCGCCATAAGAATAGCATTCATGCAGTTTTTACCAGTTTATGAGCACAAATCACACTGTTTACATAAATCTCCAATTAATTTCTAAGTACTAAATAAACAATAACATTCATTTTGCATGATCCCTCTTATTTTGGTAACATAACACATTTTGCAGATTCTGAAAGGGGGCTGTAAACTTTTGACCTCAACTGTAGAAGATATAAGCGTTAAAAAACGTGCAATCTCCAACTTCCGCCAATATGAATCAGCGATTTTGATGACATCATCCTGCACTTAAGCATCTCATTAAACTTTCTGTCCAATCAAAAGCACTCTAGAGTCCGAAGTGCCCCGCCCCCTACACTATAAATAGACGCTGAAGCTGCGGTTGAAATCGGTTACTTGGGTCACGGAGTTAGTATTTTCTGTACAGTAAATGACACGTAGTGCACTATACAGAGGATAAATGACAATTCACAGTGTAAATATGCTTTCCATTGGGCCGAAAGAAATCTGGTTTTGCGTTGTGTAACGCAAACTGCCACATTGTGCACAGTCCGCTCCATTTCAGAGACACGATAACATTCTTCACACTGACAATATCACAGCTTTGGCCCAAGCTGTGATATAAATAAAACACTATTGGCTTTTTAAGAAAAGGGGGCGGGACTGCTCAGTAAGTCCCGCCCTGTATTTCTGTTTCAGTTGAAATTACATCAACACATCGAATGACACTGAATGTTTAAGGCACTTAAGTGGTTCTTTAAGAGAAATCGCTCAAAATATGAGTGTAGGAAGGCAGAGAAACATTTTGTTCAAAAGCACATATAAAGAACTTAATGTTGATGGGCACTTCCTGCAGACTTGGATGTCAAACGACCCATCTCTTTTACGAAATTCAAAACTTCCAACCTGGCAAAACTTTTTCTAGGTGTCATCTTCAAGTTTTTAGTGGCAGTTTACCTTTACACTGTGTTGACTTTTTTCTGTTTTGTGAAGGATGGAAATTAACATTAAGGTAGCATACTGACACATACTTTGTTGGAGTGCCAAGCAGATGGCACTAGGTTATTAGAGTATTATCACGTATAGTTTTAAGTTGATTTTATAAATGTTATTGCTTTTGTCAGTACCGGAATATTGCAATACCTTTAGCACAAACTTCAAAGGATTGTTTTTCTCACAGAACCCTCCTGCTGTCCATCAAGGTGACTATTACACAAGGACACAAGCTCTTATTATCATATATCTGCATGTCATTTATTTTTCCCAGTAATGACTTCATCCAGTTTCCACCTGGTCCACTGCTGCTTTAATCACATGCCATTTTTGGCTCGCCGTCATAAGTGCCTGTCGAGTTAAAGGTTTAGTACACGATCTCTGGATGTCTGCAGACTCTAAGAGCTTTTGGTTCCTCACAGGAGCTGTCAGATAATTTTAAGCAGCAGTCAGGGGCTTCAGGTTGCTTGTCAGAAATGGCAGTAACTTGCTGCTCCAGTAGAGCAGTGTGTCTGGAAGATTCTGACACGCTCAATAGCCATTTAAGAGGATGGAGCTGAAGCCTAATGTGGCAATGATAGGACGGAGATGGACGTGTCGCTGTTAGATCACAAGGTGCGGGGAAATGTGATAGACTGAGGCTGTGTGATCATAGCCTTTTACGTGTGCTTGGAGTTCTGCATTGATTTGTATGTAACATCAGAGATGGGAATCGTTAAAAGCCACAGAGCGGTCTAGCGCAATCAATATGAAGTCACATGGCTGCACACAGGCCCAAGGAGTGATCTGATTAGACAAGAGTGAAAAATAGAAATGAAAGCAAATTAAAGCTTTATTATTATTTATATTATTTTTATTATTTATTATTGTATTTAGTATTAGTTTTAATCAGTAATTATTTTTATTATTAATATTAAAATGCAGGTTATTTAATATCAAACTAATTATTGTTATTGTTATTATTTCTATTTAGAAATAATCACAATCATTTAACTAATTATTAGTATCATTTTATTTTTATTTTATGTATGCATTATTTGTTTATTTAATAATAGTAGTTGTTATTATTATTATTATTATTACTGCTACTATTATTATTATTATTATTATTATTATTTAAATACCATTTATGTATTTATTTATTTAATAATTATACTAATTATTATTGTTATTGTTATTATTTTATTATTATTTCGTTGTTTGTTTATTTTAATGGATTTTTTATTTTATGTTATTATTATAATTATTAAAATACAGTTTGTTTATTTACTTATTTAGTTTATAATTATATTAATTATTATTTTATTATTTTGTTTTTATTTTATTATTTATTTATTTGTATGTATTTATTATTTGTTTATTTAATAATAATAATAATTAATAATTATTATTATTATTATTATTATTACTACTTTTTTTATTATTGTCTATTAATATTTTTTAAATACCATTTATGTATTTATTTATTTATTTAATATATATACTAATTATTAGTATTATTTATTATTATTTCATTATTTGTTTATTTTTATGGATTTTTTTTATTATTATTATAATTATTACAGTGCAGTTTTGTTTTACTTATTTGGTTATTTATTTAGTTATTATATTATTTATTATTTACTTATTTAGTTTAGAATTATACTAATTATTATTTTTATTATTTTGTTTTTATTTTATTATTTTATGTATTATTTCTTTTAAATTATTATTATTTAAAAAATGCCAAATAAATTTTATTATTTATTACATAAAAATTACTATTAATAATAATAATAATAATAATAATAATAATAATAATAATATTAATAATAATAATAAAAATAGATTATTATTAAACTTTGCTTTTTTATTATTTTTTTTTAAAAATTGTAATAAAAAATTATGAAATAAAAAATTGTTTAAAGTATTGCATTACCTTGCTCCAGGACTATTATTTTTTTAATTCGTCCACCTAATGCATTGTCTTTTTATTTTTATTATTTATTTATTTATTTGTCTGTATAAATGCATGTCTGTTTATACGTTTAACCGCATCTCTCTGCTCGTGTCTGGTATACACTGGCATCAGGAACATGCCTGGCATAAGTATATTTTAGGATTGTATATAATTATACAGGGCTTTTTATGACTGACTAGTCATTCAGGAAACCCAAATACTAATCAGTTTTATAAATACATAATTTTGCACATCCCTACTTCAAAGGTAGTAATAAAATTTCATTATACGGTGTGATTTCCTCATAATTTCCTTGTTTATGTGACTGTTAACCAAACAGACAACGTATCATCACACCATATGAAGTACAGTTCATTAGCTGAAAAGACAAACACATTTTAGCATGCAGACTGGAGGCACAGGTGCCCGTGTTCAGTGATGTGCTGTGCTGATTTGGGCCCGTTCATATTCATCAAAGCAGAAACATTGTAATTTGCTAAAGCCCCTCCATTAAAACAGCAGTGATGTGGCACGAATGTGTGATTTAAAATAAATGTGCAGGAGTGGTTTTACTTCAGGGGGTTTAGCGTTCCTTTAAACTGTCTTAAGTGAAGTGATGCATCATATTGGGTCTTAGTTTAAGGGCAGAGGAGATGTTGCTTGATGACATTGATTTGCTTCGCTGAAGCCTAACAGGTGTGTGTGTGTGTGTGTGTGTGTGTGTTAACTGTTCATCTAGCCCAGAGCATATGTGTATGAATGGAAGTGAATGTAAAGTCTTCTTTAATCCCCATCTGTCAACAATGCAGCTTGAAGGCAATCCTTGATCATGTTTTGACATTTATGTTCTCCTTGTAAAACTATTAGCTTACACATGCTGCCACTACTGAGCCAAAGATAATGCTTTGAATGTGTGTGTGTCCTGTCATTAACCAAACTGCTTCAACTCTAATGACTTTCCGCTCAAAAATCAATATTTTCCTCTCTTTTTTCCAGTTGGCTTAAAGGTTATTTTAGTTTGATTTATTTTTTTATTTTGTTTTTGTCATTAGAAATTTAGCATAGTTCAGTATTCGGTTTTACTTTATTGGCATAATTCTTATACTTACAGTATTACCCCAGCATCAGTACAACCAAAACAATGATGAAAAAAGAAAGCATTAGTAATGTAGTATAAAAAATATTATTTAAGTTTTAGTGATTATTTTATTTTATTTTATGGCTATATTATAATATGATATAATATATTTTTCTACAATTCATGATAAAAGTTTTTCTCTAGTTTCAGCTTTTTCAGTTTCAATGTGTTTAGTTTATAATTTGAAGGTTTATTATTGTTATTTTATATATATATATATATATATATATATATATATATATATATATATATATAATTATTATTATTATTATTATTATTATATTATTGGTATTATTATTAATAAAATAATTTATTTGTTTCATGTATGTATTTATTTACGTATCTATTGATTTATTTTTAGGTATTTATTTAAATAAATTAATAGTAGTAATAATAATAATAATTATTATTATTATTATTATTATTATTAAAAATAATTTATGTATTTATTTATGCATTTCTTGATTTATTTTTAGGTATTTATTGTTTATTTAAATAAAAAAATAGTATTAGTATTAGTATAATTTAAAAATACCATTATTTTTAATTTATTATTTATTTATTATTTAATAAATAAAAATAAATAATAATAATTATTATTATTATTTTATTATTTTTAAATTGTTTTTTAAAATCGTAATATATAATATAATTAATAATACTTAATTTTGTAATAATATTAATTTTGCCTAGATTCAGATTTTTTCCTCAGTATATTTAGCTTTGATTTTAGTGTTTTTATTTTTGTTTATTTTTATGGATATATAATATATGCTAATAAAATATAATATAATATATTGTTGAAAGAGAAATTATGATGAAAGTTTATTTTCTTTAGGATTCAGCTTTCAGTTTTTCTTTTTCAGCATATTTAGTTTTGAATTTAAAGTTAGTATTCTTTATGGCTATAATAATATAATATAATATAATATAATATAATATAATAACTTTTTATAACTTGTCCCTGACTTTGCCTAGCTTTTTTGAGCGGACTTTCTCTTTCTGCTGCTTCTGCTGCATACTAAAGTTGCTTGCCACTAACCCGTAGCTATCCGCCGCACAGGTGACTGACCAGCTTCTGTGGGATTTGATGTCACCTTTAGATCGGTTCAACTGAAGATGGAAACACTGGAGTCCGAGCTGACGTGTCCAATCTGCCTGGAATTGTTTGAGGACCCCCTTCTGCTGCCCTGCGCCCACAGCCTGTGCTTCAACTGTGCCCACCGCATCCTGGTCTCGCACTGCTCCAGCACCAAGCCTCTCGAGTCCATCTCCGCCTTCCAGTGCCCCACCTGCCGCTACGTCATCACGCTCAATCAGCGCGGCCTGGAGGGCCTGAAGCGCAATGTGACGCTGCAGAACATCATCGACCGCTTCCAGAAGGCCTCCGTCAGCGGGCCCAACTCCCCCAACGAGAGTCGCCGGCCGCGACCCTACAGCGCCACGCTCGGCGGGAGCGCGAGGGGCAGCCCCGCCAGTAGCGCCATGTCCCTAGAGCGTGTCGGCTGCCAGTTCTGCGATCAGGAGCCCCCGCGGGAGGCCGTCAAAACATGCGTGACGTGCGAGGTGTCGTACTGCGACCGCTGCCTGCGGGCCACGCACCCCAATAAGAAACCCTTCACCAGCCATCGTCTGGTGGAGCCGGTGGCGGACGCTCAGCTGCGTGGGCTGGCCTGCCTGGAACATGAGAACGAGAAGGTGAACATGTACTGCGTGGTGGACGACCAGCTGATATGCGCTCTCTGCAAGCTGGTGGGACGGCACCGCGAGCATCAGGTCACCTCGCTTAGCGATCGCTTCGACAAGCTCAAGGTGAGTCCCAACTTGATTCTTAAGGCAAGACACTCCAGGTAAAAAAAGGTTGACTAAGAATTGCAATCTTTTTTTGTGTTACAAGTTTTCTGTAATGTAATGTTTACATATGCAAATGAGGCATTGCTTAATTAAAGGAATAGTTGATGCAAAAAACGAAATTTGCTGAAAATGTAGATGAGTTTGTTTCTTCATCAGAACACATTTGGAGAAATGTAGGATTACATCACTTGTTCACCAATGCTAAGCAAACAGCTTATAAAAACAACATAATAATCCACAAGTAATTCACACCACTCCAGTCCATCAGTTAATGCCTGTTAAAGTGAAAAGATGTGTGTTTGTAAGGAAAAGAATTCATCATTAATAAGTTTTTTTTTTAACTTCAAAGCATTGCTTACAGCTAAAATGACTCCTCTATCCATAATATTGCTTTCTCCATGGAAAAAGTCATCTCGTATGAATCAGGAGAGAAGGTTTTCACAGAAGGTTCAAATCCTCGGAAAAACCGATGCATTAAGAGCCGTGGGGTAAAAACTTTTGAACAGAATGAAGATGTGTACGTTTTTCTTATTTTGCCTAAATATCACATTTTTTGTTCATTTTATACTGCCCCAGAGGCTACAAAAAATAGTTACATGTTTCCAAGAAGACAAAATAAGTTAAATTTACCCTGATCTTCAAATTCAAAAAGTTTAACTTAATGTGTGGTTTTTCCTTCTGAAGCATCAGTGAGTGTTTAAATCTTCTGTAATAGTTGCATATGAGTCTCTCAGTTGTCCTCAATGTGAAAAGATGGATCTCAAAATCATACAGTCATTGTTGGAAAGGGTTCAAATACACAAAAATGCTGAAAAACCAAAGAATTTGTGGTAACTGAATGATTTTTCTGAAGGACAGCAGGCAGTTTAACTGTTCAGAACAAACAAGGGACTCATGAACAACTATCACTAAACAAAAAAAAAAAACAGCTGTGGATCATTCAGGTAACAACACAGTATTAAGAATCAAGGGGATGTAAACTTGGACTATATGTAAACGTCTTTCATGTGAAATATCTTTTTCAGGTCAGTACTAAATAAACAATAACACGCATCCCTCTTATTTTGGTAAAATAATTAACATTTTGCAGGTTCTGCAAGGGGAGTGTAAACTTTTGACCTCAACTGTATGTTGGTGGATTTTGATGAGAGAGGACAATAGAGGATGGACCTAGAGGGAGTGTTGTTATGGATTTTGGCCAGAAGCGACAGTTTAACCTTGAAACACCTTTGTTTCTTATTTGTTTCTTACAAACACACAGCTATTTTTTATCAGTTGTTTGGACATGCACTGCAGAGGATCCATTGGTGAGCAAGTGACGTAATGCTAAATTTCTCCAAATCTGTTCAGATGAAAAAACAAATTCATTTACATCTTGTACATCAGTGCATTCTAGCAAATTTTCAATTTTGGGTGAACTATTCCTTTAAATATACACTGAGTTACATCCATTTCTGGAACAGAAATCTGAACATTGGATAAATCGAGGTTCAGAATTTGTTTTATTTTGTTGACACATTAGAATAAAACATATTACAGAGGGGATTTTTGATCTCTTTTTTTCCCACTTCATAAATCAGAAAAGAATTACCATGTTTTTAGGAATAAAGCATTACATAAAAAGTGACCGTGGACCACAAAACGGTTCTCTTTTTTTTAAATTGAGATTATATACACCATATAAATAAGTTGAATAATTAAGCTTTCGATTGATGTATGGTTTGTTAGGATGTGACAATATTTGGCTGAGATACAACTATTTGAAAATCTGGAATCTGACGGTGCAAAAAATAAAAATATTGAGAAAATCACCTTTAAAATCTTCCAAATTAAATTCTAAGCAATGCATATTACTACTCAAAACTTACGTTTTGATATATTTATGGTAGAAAATGTACAGAGTTCTTTATGGATCATATTAACTTAATATCCTAATGATTTTTGGCATAAAAGAAAAATCGATCATTTTGACCCATACAATGTATTGTTGGCTATTGCTACAAATATACCCATGCTACTTATGACTGATTTTGTGGTCCAGGGATACAAATCAGAAAAATGATATATGAACAAACCCCTCTGTAAAAACCTTCAGAATATGGTATATTTTATACATTCTATACTAGTACAGTGTAAAAAATAGCCTTTAAAGATTTGTATTGTAATTTAAATCTACAATTGCAAATAGATAAAGTGCTATTACACAAAATGAATTTTTGGATGTTTTGTTTCCACTAAAGAAAAAGTCAAATTGCCCAAAAATCTCCAAATTAACCAGTGCATGAAAAAACTGAGTTTTAGCCTTTGGTGTCTTGCCTTACACAGCTGTTTTTAACATGTTATTATAGAAACAGCTCAGACTGCTCCAAGAGAGCAATAGAAAGGGTTTATGTTAACAAATTTTGAGTGAAGTAGTTGGTGATCTCTTTTGTAAAATCTCTGTTGTCCTGCATCATGTATTGTAACCATCATTTATGCAAACTTGTTTTTTTTTTTTCTCTCTCTAAAGTAAGCTAATTTCATTTCATTAGCATCAACCTAACTCATTCTTTGCGATATTTGTTGGCCTTCATAGTGGAACGCTTCATGCATAGTAGCAGCCAGAACTGCCCAGCTGTTCCTTTGAGCACAACTCATTATCATATTAGATGAGTCTGCAGTCCCTAAAGCCATTCTCTGTTCGCCACTGAAACGCAATGCTGACCTGCTACAAAGACCCTGATTGCTGAATCAGGGCTAAAATACAGAAGCTCACACAGAGCTCCCAACCCGTGAATACACTCACGCCCGTCAGTATAATCATTCACAGCTGCAGAAGGCCAGAATTACATCCGTGCCTTGTTTTTTGAATGCCATCGTAACTTCAGAGCAAGTTTCCTGCAGATCAGCCTCAATTATCCCCACAAAGGTCGAGTTACAAGAGAAGAGCAGGTTAAGGCCGCTAGCGTTATGTGCTTGTTAAGTTCTCATGGGGTGGATTTGTAAATATGAGCCCACGTAGAGGTCATAATGAATAGGCTGCCATTGACTCCTGTATGAGCATAGAAGGCACACGTGATCTCCCTGTGATCTCATATCCCGGTTGACCTCTTTGTTCACACCAGCTCGCACAAAGGAAATTCCGATCATTGACGCTCACCCCATCTGGTTTTTGAAGAAAACGAACGCGGCTTTGGTGAAACTGCCTCGATTGTGCTAGACGAAGTTTATTGTGTGTTGCTGAAAGTCGATACCTGAGAAAGTTGCTCCTCTTTTGTCCCAAGGTCTTCTTGCAGGGAAACCGAAAAGAGGCTAGCAGTATGCAAAGGTTACACCATCCAGATCGACATTTAATTTCCTTTAGGAATCCCGGCAGACTGAGAGGATTACCTCGGTTTTGAATTACTCACTGGAATGTTTTATTCCATAAATGCTGCTTGTACACATTCCGAACGGAACCTGTAACAGTCTTGACTCGTTCTGTTTAAAAAAGTTGGGCTAGGCCCAAAATAAGACGCCGGGTCTAAAAGGCACTTTAATACACTTTTAATGCAAAACGTCCGGATTGGGGTTTGTATCTACATTGCAGAGGCTTATTTGAATGTTCCCCTGCCGAAGCTTTGAACCTGTCTAACTTTGAACTTCCAATCCACAACCTGAAGAGAGAGAGAGAGAGAGTAAAGACGCCGTCAGGGCTCAGGGCTTCAAACTTTTAATCTTCTTCCGGCTCGAGTAAAATGAGAAATCCTTGTTTGTACGTAAGCTTCACGGTGGATGATGATGATTCAAACAGTTCCCCGCGTTTAGATGAGCTCTGCCGTTTCCTAGTCAACATTCGACGAATTGCATATTACAGTTATTGTGAAGCCAAACCGCAGGCTCTCCTGCAATAAAGTTGAAGTGAGGTATAAGTTTGCACACGCTCATGTGCTGAAAAATATGCATTTAACCCTGCGTAAATATTCTGTTTATGTTTTGCTCTTGTGATTAATGTTTTCCATATTGCTTAATAGTATGTCAGTTAATTAATTAGAAATGCACATTGAGTATTTAATTATGTAGGTGTGAAAATGGAAGCAGTTATTATGCTTTTATTATATAATGATATATAACAAATGCATATATGCATACACTGCTGTTTAAAAGTTTGGGATCAGTAAGATTTTTAATGTTTTTTTAAAGAAGTCTTTTCTGCTCATCAAGGCTGCATTTAATTGATTAAAAATACTGAAAAAACAGTGATATTGTGAAATATTATTGCAAATTAAAATAGCGGTTTTCTATTTTAATATACTTTAAAATAGAATTTATTCCTCTGATGCAAAGCTGAATTTTCAGCATCATTATACTTAGTGTCACATGATCCTTCAGAAATCATTCTAATATGCTGATTTATTATTAGAATTATCAATGTTGCAAACAGTTGTGCTGCCAAATATTTCTTTTGCAACTTGTCATTCTTTTTTTCAGGATTCTTTGATGCATCACAATTTAAAAAGAACAGCATTTATTCAAAATATAAATCTTTTCTAACAATGTAAATCTGTGCTATCACTTTTTATTAATTTAACACGTCCTTGGTGAATAAAAGGTAGAAAAGGTAATTTCTTTCAAAAAAAGAAAGAATAAAAATGTACTGACTTTTGAACAGTAGTGTATATTGTTATAAAACCTTTATATTTTAAATAAATGCTGTTTTTTTAAACCTTTTATTGATCAAAGAATCCTGAAAAAGTATGACAGGTTCCAAAAAATATTAAGCAGCACAACTGTTTTCAACACTGATAATAAATCAGCGTATTGGAATGATTTCTGAAGGATCATGTGACACTAACGACTGGAGTAACAGCTGATGAAAATCAGTTTTGCATCACAGGAATAAATTATATTTTAAAGTATATTAAAATAAAAACCATTATTTTATATTGTAATAAGGTTTTGCAATATTCCTGTTTTTTTCTGTATTTTTGATCAAATAAATGCAGCCTTGATGAGCATTAGAAACATCTTTAAAAGCCGTTAAAAATCTTACTAATCCCAAAATTTTGTATATATGTATGTGTGTGTGTGTGTGTCTGATGTTTTTTGAAGAATTATGTGACATATTACTTTTTGCTGTAGTTTGGATCAAACAAATTTAGCCTTGATGAGCCTTCGAGGCTTCTTTTTTAAAAAATCTTGACTTTAAACTTTAGAACAGTAGTGTATGAAAATCTTTTTGAAAATTGGGTTTTCAGTGTTGATCCTCTCAGACGCTTTGTTACAGGCCGCTAATTGATTGAAGAGCAGGTACTTCAGTCATGCCGTTCAACTTTGTGTGCTATACTTCAAAAAGCTAATGAGCTGCCATTCTTTTAAAACCTCATCAACACCTCTTCACGCACTCTTCACTTCTAAACAGCTGCAGAGACGAGCCAAGACAAATATTATGTTTAGGCGTTCGCTGTCCATTGCACTCAGCGCGCGTCTTCAATCCGCCTATTGATCTCACCCCGTCTCCTGCATTTTGAACGTGACTTACATGAGTAACGTCGGCCGGCGAGGCCTTGAAAGCATGACAGCACTCTCGCAAACGTTCAGGGATTAGGTTTTACAGGACCAAAACACAAAATATGAAAAAAGTGGCGATTAAAGGCTTAATTTCTATTTCGGAAAAGTTGCAAGTCGCAGCAGTCAGCTTTGATTAAAGTTCCACCCCGTTTGGCGGTTGGGCCTCTTACTCTAAGCTCCTTAGGGAAGCCGTCTATCTTCTCGCAGATATATGAGCCCAGCTCAGCAGACACCAACTCGCCCAATTCTGCTGCATTCACCGAGCCATTGGTAGGCCGCTGGGGTCATTTTCAAAATGCTCCTAAAAGACGCTTTTCAAAGCCGGAAGAGCAAGTCAGCTGAAAAAGGTGCTTGATATGAACTGGGCTTTCCTTCCACCTCAGCCTCAGCCAGATTTCCCTACTGCGGCCACATTGGCCTGGTTTTGCCTGTCCTTTAGCCCAAGGTGTTCACAGGAGATAATGCAGGAGGCAATATGTCATGCTTATAAATTTAAGCACTATGGAAATGCTCCTCATTTAAGATACTGAAAGGTACAAAGTTATACCCATATTCAGAGGACAGTGACTGTAACCCTCAATATAAAAACTAGGTTATTGTAATAGTCAGTGTTGGGGAACTGTCATGTTCTGTCATGAAATTCAGCCTGATTCTAACTCAATCTGATATAATCACATGATTATTCACATTCCGCAGCTGATTGGTTACTTACGCATCAGCAGCCAATCAGCTTTCTGCTCAGTATTTAAATACTCGGCTAGTGCTTGCTTTAGCAGTTGCAGCGCACTTTAGAAAGCCTCCACCTTCCCCAGCTCCACCTGTATAGATCTGTACGGGGTGATTTCATGTATGAAAAAACATAATGATGTGAAAAAAACATAATAGTGAACAGCAGAAAGACAGACAGAAATAAATAAATGCATACATAAAAAAGTAAAAATATATATATTGTGAAATAATAAATATTAAAAATTGTAAAAAAAAAAAAAAAAAAAAAAAAAAATTGCAATACATATTAGAAAAGGATTCTGAAATATATATTATTGTGTATATTTTCTACAAAAAGAAAAAGAATGGATGAATGAATAAATAAATGAATTCATTAATTAATGAATATTAATGAACAGCAGCATTTGTCTTAAATAGTATATAATTTTAGTAAATAAATTAATATTAATTAATTAATATTAATAATAATAACAACGAACAGAATCATCTGACTTAAAATATTATATAATTTTATTAAAAATATTGCAATATTGCACATTAGATGATTCTGAGATATATATTATTGTGTATATTTGCTACAAAAAGAAAATAATGAATAATGAATAAAAAATAATGAAAGGCAGCATTTGTATTAAATATTATATAATTTTAGTAAATAAATAAATTAATAATAACGATAATAGTGAACAGCACCATCTGACTTAAATATATAATTTTAGTAAAAAATATTGCGATACATATTAGAAAATGATTCTGATATATTGTGTATATTTGCTACAAAAAGAACAAATATATAAATAAATAGAAAGAATAAATAATAATGTACAGCAGCATTTGACTTAAATAGTATATAAATTTAGTAAATAATTAATAATAATAATGATAATGAACAGCATTATCTGACTTAAATATATATTTTAAGTAAAAATATTGCAATACATATTAGAAAATGATTCTGATATATATATATTATTGTGTATATTTGCTACAGAAAGAAAAGAGTGAATAAATGAATGAATGAATAAATAATGAAAAGCAGCATTTGACTTAAATATTATATAATTTTAGCATAAATTATTGTGATACTAGAAAATGATTCTGATATTTTATTGTGTATATTTGCTACAAAAAAAAAACAAATAAATAAATAAATACATAAATAATGAACAGCAGCATTTGACTTAAATATTATATTATTTTAGTAAATAAATAAATTAATACTAAAAATAGTAATGAAAATGAACCGCAGCATCTGACTTAAATATATAATTTTTGTAAAAATATATTAGAAATACATATTATACATAATACATACTGATGTTATACTAATACATATTAGAAAATTATTCTAAAACATATTATTGTGTATATTTGCTACAAAGTCTAAACATAAAATGAATTGGTGAATATTTTACTCCAGATTGCTTGACTGCTTGATTTATAAAAAATAAAAAAAAAATAGCAATGTAGCGTTTTGTCTGTATCTCTACATGTTTAAAAAAGTAGCTTGTTACTAGAAAAGCTATTCAGTTTTAAAAGCAGCTGAGCTACTGTCATGCTACTGAAAAATACTGTTAAATTAGTCGCTTTTCTCCATTTAGTCAGTTATTTCCCAACTCTGGTAATAGTCTATTATAACAAAATGTGTTTTAATGGTTTTTGCTGCTATTATTGCTTTTTGGAATATGTCTGTTCTTTTTCTCACCCATCTGTATGGAGGCGTGCCAGTGTTTTGCAGCTGCGTGAGAACCGAGTGAAGCAAGAGTGCTCGTTGTTCCTGTACAGAGGCGTTCAGAGACGTTCTTAGGTGCTTTTTTCTCTCTCCTGTACAGGCGTGCATACACCTGGCACATGATTGCGTGCAAAAACGGCCACATGTGCGAAATGCACGGTGCATGCTGCGAAGAGATATAGTGACAGGTTATCAGAGGTGAATATAGATGCTTGTTATTAAACAGCTTTGAACCTTGTGCTCCCCATACACAATTAATGCAGAGAGGAGCTGAAAAGCTTTTAAGAGCAGTGAAGTGGAGTCATCAGCCTTACAATGAGATCCACCTTCTCCTTCTCTCTCCACTTTGGTCTCCAGGTTCAGGAGTTTCTTGAGTGCAGGGGGCTAATGTGGTTTTTCTCTGCTTTGTGGTGTGGTGTGAAGTGCAAAGCACACACATGTATCATCTTCCAACTGCATACATGATGGACAATATCACTAATGCTCAGAGAGTGGGATTAAAAGCTGTACTGGCTCTGGTTTTAGGAGATTATTCCACTCAGTCTTGCCCCTCTTTGAAATGGGATTTATGTATTAGTAATTCATGTAGAGTCTCTTGCACTCGTGTTCTACCTTTATTTGTCCTGCTGTGGTGCTGTACTCCAAAGTCCTGTGAAGTTATTTGCGCTAGATTATTTGCTTCCGAAAATGTCTTTAAAGAATTAGTTCACCTCAAAATGAACTTATCCTCATGTCTTTTTAAACCCATATGACTTAGTCTTCTGTGTAACTAAAAGGGAGTTTTGATACCTCTGCTTGACTGCAAAAAAATGTTTTTTTAAAGATATTAACAAATCAAAGATTAGAGAAAGTTTTACGAAGAAAATAATATTTATATATTTTTCTACTTCAAAATTTAATGTTTAACTCGTTCCCTAGTAAAAAACAAATAGATTTAAAATGCATTTATTTATAGTTACTATAGTATAGTATAGGATAGTGTAGTTCAAATCTAGTAACACATAATATGTTTTAATGTCACTATTAATGAAGATTGCATGATCTTTAAATAATATTTGTCTTTAAATGCAAATTATTTAAAGTGCACCAAGAGTTGCACCAATGGTTGCAGTAGTTCCACTTTAGCATATTCAAAAGCACTACATCTGCACAATTAAAGTGCATTAAGTACAAAATTACTTGTTCCAGTTTGGCAGACTTTAAATATACCAGTTTTTCTGCTAAAAAATACAATTGCAGAGTATTTGTATTAAGTACATAATATGTAAATGTATTTGTAGTATACTTAGCATAAAATAAATGTATTTTAAATACATTTTAGTATATTTATTTTCCACTAGGGTTACTTGTGTATTTGTAATTGTCTTTTTTTAAGTTATTAGCAATTTCTGTTTTTACACAGATGCAAAAACATCATAGAAGTAAATATTTGTAAATTACAAGTCTTCTGAAGGTTTGCAATAGCATGTAAAAATATAGTTGCAAGCAACGATTATCAGAGTTCAAGTGCTTTAAGGCATTTAAGCACATATGAAAAAAGACATTATTCAGCAAGCCTGTAACCACCAAAATTTTTTATTAATTAAAAAGTAATTTACCATGGAATTATTATGTTTTAATGTTTATGACTGTTATAGCTGTGGTCTGACGCCCTTAAAAGTTTGCATGCTTGTTTAAAATCACCTGTCGCGTGTGCTCACCAGGTTTTGTGAAGTTTTGAGTTTTCATTTAGGCTTTATAGGCTTTTGGGTATATTTGGATAGGCCCCTTTTCTAAACAACCCTGTTATAGCTTCCCAAAGGGTAAATTTCAACATTTTTTTGTTAAGTACTAACCTAGAGAGTCCAGAGAATTGCACTGCATTGTTTTTTTTTGTAAAAAACCTAGGACTAGAAAAGTAGGTTTTTTACATTTTCTCAATCATTTAACAAACCGTTTGATTGACAACAGTTGTTCTAGACGCAGAGTTGTTCGGAATGAGGAGGTCTATCATATGATATAAATATTGCGCACATGTGTAAAGAACCATGCAATATACAATTGTTTACGACCTTGAAAAATGCGATATCGCCTCCCAGTGGCTGATTTCTTTCAAATTTCTCTCAGAACTTTGGAGCCATGAGCCAACAGACCCACCAAATTTTGTTTTCTTTCTAATGTTTTGGCATCCCTTTGCGCTGGTGAGTCGAAAGTTCAACTTTTTTGATAACTGTTGATATTGACCCTTCAGATCGGGTGAAAAACCTAAAAGTGGGTTTTTCCAAAAATGCGAAATACCAGAAAATTTTTGACATGTTCATGATCGAATCTAAGGCATGCATTTTGTCCGGAGTGAGCCATGGATTTCAACAACATAAGACACTTGAGCTTCGACTGACGGTTTAGGAGTTACGAGCGATTTCATAATTTTGTTCACTGTAGCGCCCCCCTCTGGCCAATTGGGGTGAGCATTGGTCACGTTGTAGGCGGTGTGAGTACTACCATCCCTCCAAGTTTCAAGTCTCTGCGACTTACCGTTTGGTCTGCACAATCTGTTTTATGTGGAGATCGCTGATCCGTGACCATTCTAACAATTACAATAGGGTTTCAGCGCTATGCGTTTGAACCACTAAAAATAAAATAAAAATAAACTAATAATAATAAAACAGAAGTTTTATTGCATTCACAAATCAATCTGATTTGATTCTTGAGTTCAATGATTTAATCTTGATCTGTTTCTCTCTCAAAGCTGACAAAAATTTAAAATACAGTGCTTTTATGTTTGCATTTATGTTGTGACTATGTGATTATGTTTACTTTCTTAAATGAATCGATTCACTAAAATAAACCATCAGTATTTTAGCACAGCACATTTGGTTATTCCCTCAGATAGTTTGGCTGTAAAACTTTTCAGTTCATTTAAAAAGTAGCATTTTGCCACACTACATGTTGAATAACAAGCTTGTTACTGGAAAAGCTATTGTTAAAAGTAGCCACTGAAGAACACATTCTCGTTTTAGAGCATGAGTCATATGGACCATGTTTATGATACAGTATGTTTTGGTGCTTTTGCATCCTTTCAAAAACTTTTAAGCCATAATCCACATTTATTTTAATTGCATGGAAAAACTGACCTGTGCATTCTTCAAGACTTCTCCTTTAGTGTTACACAGAAGAAAGAAAGTCATACAAGTTGAAGAAATTTTCATGTGGGGATGAACTCTGTTTTTTTCCCTCCCTGATTCTGTACCGCAGACCTCGCTGTGGTTTGCACTGAGGATTGGTTTTGTTCAAGCTTTGATGTGGTGACATTTATCTGCATTCCTCTATCTTTGTCAGTCAACAGTTCTCAGGGTCTCCGGTTCCTGATACATTCTTTACTGTGTTCTGCACGAGTAACCGTCGATTGTGAACAAAAATGCTTTGCGTTTCCATCTTTTCCGGCCTTGTTTTCAAAGATCAAAAATCATTTAATTGCTCCACATCCACCTCCATCCGAGCTATTCAGATCCCAGCAGTGTAAGACTGAGGTGACCTGGGTCATCCGTTATCTCTGCTAGAGACGCTTTGTGCATTTCCGCCAAGAGTCGGAATGTCAGAAAACAGTCCAAGGTAGGAATTTCCTGCAGCCTCAGTCCATCAGGACAGGCCACGGACGTTCCAGCTCATCCTGCGCGACTGAAGCGTGTTGTCCAGCTGCCAGGAACACAGCCTGTCCTAGGAGAGAACAAGAGCAGGGAGTGTGAGACCATGAGCACGTCTGCAGTGTTTTGGAGACCTCTCTCCCCGTTTCTCATTCCCCGAGGAATCCCGAACCTCCTTCTCGTGCCCCAGGACACTCATTGACTATGACAAGACCCCCCTCCACCTATTCTTCCCCTTCAGCTTATCTCTACTTCTGCCAATGAGTCGGGGATGAGGACAGACAGCTTGGATCTTATCACAGACCAATGAAGGTCACTGCGAACGTCGGACAAGATGGAACAAACTTAATGACCCTGTGAAATCAGTTTTTATGGTATTTAACAGAATGTTGAGCATATCGAAGGGATAATCCTTTTTTTTTTTTTTTTAATAGTAATAATACATAAAAATAAAAAAAGACTAAATTTTTTTTTGAATTTGTAAGGTTATTTAATGTTTTTAAAAGATGCCTGTTGCGCTCAATGAATGAAAAATTCGGTAAGGATGGCAATACTGTATAATATTAAAACAATTTAAACTCATTTCTATTTTATATATTTTAAAATGTAATTTATTTTTTGATGGCAAGGCTGAATTTTCAGCATCATTACTCTTCGGTGTCACATGATCCTTCAGAAATCATTCTCAAATGCTAATTTGCTAATTATTTGCTAATTCTTTATTTATTTAAAGGACAAAAAATCGGTGCAGGATGAGCCATCCATTTTATTTTATTTTATTATATTTTATTTTAGTCTGTTTTGGCACACACTACTGTTGTTTAAACAATTAATATAAGCAGACAGAAGGGAGTATTGCATTTTTGATGTGTGATTAAATATCCCATTCTCTATGCAATGAACTGCTATGAACAAACTTAAATAAGACTTTCTATCTTCAGTGAGGAAATATTAAGTTAGCACAGTTGGTCCTTAGAGCATGCCTGGCTCTCAAGTCTTGCTCATTTCATGCGTTTGAAAGAGTCTGGAAAATGAGATATATTGTGAATCCCAGACCGAATTTTCATTCTCAGTTTTTCTGAGATTTTTTCTTTGCCTCTTCAACCCACTTTAAAAAGCAGACACCTCATGCATGCTTTATTCCCAAAGCAATCCTTAATGGACTGTTAAAAATGTCACCTATCAGCTGTCCGTAGTGCAAGAGTCAAAGAGCCCGGGGTCCAACAAATCTGCCATGCTGCCTCACATAGGAGAATCCCAGCAGCGAGCTTATTTCCCATCATAATGTCTGTTTATCTTGACTCTAGCGTTAAGCCTCGTGCCATGCATGCTAATTATTCTAGAAGATTAGAACCAGAGGAGGTAAAAATAGTTTGCGCTGTCTACGTAATTATGCATTCTGCATCACAATGTGATCCAAAAATCCTTTTCCTATCAGTACAGAAAGGCAAGGTAAACGGTGAAATTTTCAGCACAAGTCAATTATAAATGGGATTTTGTATTTACCCCCCATCAGGCGCTAACCACCATAGCTGTAATTTATTAGTATGAAAGCTTTCGTTTTGGGGAAGCTGATTTAAACAGACCTTGCTTTTAAATTTAGATCAAACAGTTGCTTGAGAATATATAAAATTGTACATATATACATATGCCTATATATGTGTCCGTGTGTGTGTGTGTGTGTATATATATAAAGGCATATGTGCGTATATATATTTTTATTAATTCTTAAGCAAAGATTTGCAGGATATACGAAGATTAATATGTTGTTTTATGAAAATGTCATTGGATTGTAATCCCAAGTAAAACCTGTATTAGGACAGGATTAGTTTTTAGGACATATGTCGATAGAGTAATTGTTTTTGTGAACATATATGTAACCCTGGACCACAAAACCAGTCTTAAATAGCACGGGTATATTTGTAGCAATAGTCTAAAA
Organism: Labeo rohita; assembly: GCF_022985175.1. Taxonomy (NCBI): domain Eukaryota; kingdom Metazoa; phylum Chordata; class Actinopteri; order Cypriniformes; family Cyprinidae; genus Labeo; species Labeo rohita. The sequence goes on from NC_066882.1 coordinate 5,973,206, forward strand.
TACACTGATTGGGTCAACATTATTGACCCAACATCATTTTCTTTTATGCCAAAAATCTTTAAGGTATGAAGTATAGATCTTGTTCCATGAAGATGTTATGTAAATTTCCTACTGTAAATATATCAAAATAATTTTTGATTAGTAATATGCATTTATTTTAGTCTGTTTTGGCACACACTACTGTTGTTTCATTTGGACAACTTTTTGTTTTATTTGGACAACTTTTCCAAGATTCCAGATTTTCAAATAGTTGTATCTCAGTCAAATATTGTCCTATCCTAACAAACCATCCATCAATGGAAAACTTGTTCAGCTATGAAAATGTATTTATTCAGATTTTGTATAAATCTCAATTTAAAAAAAAACTGACTCTTATGACTGCTTTTGTGGTCCAGGGATGCATATAATGTTTAAATGTCAGTTTGCACAAGAGTGACTCATGTGGAAATCACCTAAATGGGTTTGTGTACTGCATTTATGCATTGCTCTCACTCATTTAGCTATTTAATTTCTTGTGCATAAAATACTAAACATGAAGCATAACCATATATTTAATATTGAATATGCAGTGAAATACAGTGCGCTCACTTGCATTATTGAATCTATAATCCTTTAGTGTTAAAAAGGCTGACAATTTGCACATTGTCATATTCTCTGATTCTCTTTTTTTCTTCTTCAGAAAAAATGTTCAAAGAACAGAGCAGACAACAGTCTTTGAACAACGTACAATCACTTGTAACTTCCCCTCGTCTCCCTGCTCCAATCACAAAATGACATGCTTAGTTTGAAACCGTTGCACAGTGGGTAGTTTGCAAGCGTGTGTGTCGTGACACATAAAAGCTGCTGCGCTCAGGGGAATGTGGGTTTGAGTCCGGTCTGCACTATGTCTCATGCTCTGTAGAATTAGATGCAAAAGGCTATAAATAAACTGAAAACATTTCCGCTTTTCCTAAGTAACAAATGCTATGCATTAAAGAACAATTTAAAATTATTTAGCATAAATAAATTTTTTTTCACTGACCAGTGTCCACTTGACACACTCGGAGTGCTTGATGTACACCAGTAGTTAAGGGAATTGTTCACCCAAAATGAAAATTACATGAAATTACGGTTGAACTACTGATGTCGCATGGACTATTTTTACAATGTCCTTACTACCTTTCTGGGCCTTGAACGTGTCTATGCAGGGTCAGAAAGCTCTTGCATTTCATCAAAAATATCTTAAGTTGTGTTCTGAAGATGAATGAAGGTCTTATGAGTTTGGAACGACATGAGGGTGAGTAATTAATGACAGAATTTTCTCTTTTTTTTGGTAAATCCCTTTAAATGGAATGGAATGTGAGCTGGACATGTGCCACATGGAGCAGCAAGTTAATTCTCAAAAGATTGCTTTGTGAACATCAGACAAGATGGCACATTGAAAGGTGGAATGTTTATTTTGTTTCAGAACATTTTATTGAAGTTAAAAAGGTGTTGTAATCTTTACCAGCGTGAGAATTCACAATCTTTAAACAGCCAAAAATATTACCTAGGAGAGAACATGAGGACATGGGCCAGTTCAGATGGGATTAAAATAATGGAGAGCGTCTGGTAATTATTATATTACCTCACCTCACCTCACCTCTTCTTACCAAACTAATCTTGTCTGAAAAGGGCTTTTGTTTGTCAGAGCGTTGTCACAAACAAATACTCATGTAAGGTACCCTCTGAGAGGCCGTCTAGAATGTGTTCTTGCGTTAAAAGCAGCGAGACAGATCGCAATGGGATTGAACAGAAGGCATGTTTAAAGGTACATTAACTCCCATACACCATTTCTACACACTGAATGCACTTGAGCAGCTCATCACATCCCCAGATTCATCTGATTGGGCCGTTGATTTAAAGCTGACACTGATCCGCTGTGCTGTCAGAAGCTGAACTGTTTTTAACTTGACACATCCTCTTTAAAAAAAAGCTACATTTATATGAGATTCTGAAAAAAAAACAATGCAGTGTTTCTCAACCTGTAATGTCATTATTTACTCCTCCTTGTTGTATTTATTTATTTATTAACCATTTATTGTTAAATAAATTCTTATATATTAAAATTGTTATTTTATATTTGTTTTATAAATTTAAAGAAGTTCACTTCCAGAACAAAAATTTACAGATAATTTACTCATCCCCTTGTTATTCAAGATGTTCATGTCTTTCTTTCTTCAGTCGTAAAGAAATTGTTTTTTAAGGAAAATATTTCAGGATTTTTTTCCATGTAGTGGACTTCTATGGTGCCCACGAGTTTGAACTTCCAAAATGTAGTTTAAATGCAGCTTCAAAGGGCTCTAAACGATCCCAGCCGAGGAATAAGGGTCTTATCTAGTGAAACGATTTGTTATTTTCTAAATAAAAAATTGACAATTTCTATACTTTTTATCCTCAAATGACCTGTGCATTCTGGTTCAATATAGTTAGGGTATGTCGAAAAACTCCCGTCTCATTTTCTCCTCCAACTTTAAAATCATCCTTCATCCTTCAAAGTGAATGTGCAAGGAGAGTTAATGACACTTTACAAAAAAAGGTATTCAGAGAAGTTTTAAAATTAGATGGGAGTTTGTCGACATACCCTAACTGTCATGAGCAGGAATACAAAAAATTAATGCAGAGCTAGACAAGAAGAGTATTTGGGGTTAAAAAATAGTTTTTTTTTTTTTTTTAAATAACTGATCATTTTGCTAAATAAGACCCTTATTTCTCGGTTGGGGTTGTTTAGAGCCCTTTGAAGCTGCATTTAAACTGCATTTTGGACATTCAAACTCATGTGCACCATAGAAGTCCACTATATGGAGAACATTCCTGAATTTTCTTTTATAAAAAACAAAACATAATTTCCTTACGACTGAAGAAAGAAAGACATGAACATCTTGGATGACAAGGGGGTGAGTAAATTATCTGTACATTTTTGTTCTTTAACAAAGGGAAATTTTTCCAAATTTTACAATGTGCACTAAGTAGCTGTTTGGATTGGAGCAATATCTTGACACAAAGACATTATGCATACATGCTTGCTAGTCTTCCTCCTGCTAGCTTTTTTTGCTGTTGCTGTCTTTCTTGTTACACTACAAGCGAGCAACATCCCACGCTTGCTGTGTAGACAGCTTCATTGATTATAATAAGAGCAATTCAGTTTTGCTGCACTGCCTCGTAGACAAGATGTAAGAAGTTCCATTTGCATGTTGAAATAATATTTATGTTTTGTACCATTAGTTGTTAAATGTACACTGCCGTACATTTAGCCAATTGACCAGCTCATTATTTATTTTGAGCAATGGTGTTTATTAACATTTCCTCTACACTAAAAAATGATTGCTGCGATTAGTTATCACAACTTAAAATTCAACATTAGAGCACATAATAATGTGTTGTTTTAACCTAAAAACCTTGTTTGTGCTTGATGTAAGATTTTAATAAATACATTTTTATGCGAAAGTTTGGAAACCACTTACAGAATTTGTGAAAATGTGAATACTTTTAACAGTATAAGAGAGATCATACAAAATGCATATTATTTTTTTATTTATATACTGTCCTGAGTAAGATATTTTACATAAAAGATGTTAAAATATAGTCCACAAGACCAAAAAATAGCTAAAATAACCCTTTTCAAAGGTTTTGGAACCCTTCTTAATACTGTGTGTTGTCACCTGGATGATCTATGTCTGGTTTTTTTTGTTTGTTTGTTTGTTTGTGATGGTTGTTCATGAGGCCCTTGTCCCTTCTGAACAGTTAAACTGAGCATAATTTCAGCTATTTTTTGGGCTTGTGGACTATATGTAAACATCTTTTATGTAAAATATCTTACTCAGGACAGTACTAAATAACATGCATTTTGTATGATCTCTCTTGTTTTGTTAAAACTGTTCACATTTTCACAGATTCTAGAAGGGGTTTCCAAACTTTTGCATAAAACTGTATTTGCTGTAGCGTTTTTTTTTTTTGTTTTTTTTTTTACAGCGTGCATACAGCAAATGGCAAAGAAGCCATTTTCTTCACCAAAGCAATGCAGAAATCATTTTTGATTACATAAAATTAAATATAATTATTACATGTGAAACGTAAAGGGATAGTTCACCCAAAAATGAAAATTCTGTCATTTACCTCTTGTCGTTCCAAACCTGTAAGAATCTCATTCATCTTCAGAACACAAATTAAGAATTTTTTAATGAAATCCAAGAGCTTTCTGACCCTCAGTAGACAGCAATGCAACCACCATGTCCAAGGCTCAGAATGGTAGTAAGAATATAACAATAAGCAATAAAATAGTCCATGTGAAAAGTAGTCCATTGTGAATAATATCTATAATCAACAAAAAATTGCACAACAGATGGCATGACAGAGCCATGATTGGTATGCTATTCAGGAAGTCACCTTACAGGTTGTTCAGAGATGGCATGTTTCCACACTGTTTCGAGCTGCGGTTACTTAGTGCCTCTTCTGGCTCAAGCATTTCTCAGTAGTATTTATTATAGACAAACATCTATTGGTTTGGATGTTCTGCAGAGGCATTCACGACTCCGCATCTGTCGTCATTATAGCCCGCTTGCGTTTTTAAAACCCAGATCACACAGTTCTGACAGAATATCTCATAAAGTGCTGCGTGGTACAAAGACTACCATCCAGGGTGTTTCAAAGGCCCATCAAAGGGATTTTTCACTCTTATGTAGCCAATTAGACACTGAGAACTGTAGTTTGGAGCGGTGATACAGTAGTTTCTGTGTCTGTTGCTGCTGTGAGACTACAGTCGTCCCTGTTGTGCATCTCAAATGCCCATCTCAGTCTCCTGCGGTTTGAGAACTAGGCCGTGTCTTTGCTGTGAACCCTTAAAGAAAGCAGCACTTGTCACTCTTGGCGTCAACACTCCTTTTTATCGGCCTTTGAAAACATGTTTACACTTCAGAGAAGTTTTGTCTGGGTGAAGTCATTCTGTATTCTACAGGCCACTGAGTATAGCCCACAACAGCAATGACCGCCTGAATTTCAAGCCACCTTCCAGTCCGGCTCAAGATTATAGTGTTGCTGAGGTCAGAGCTTCAGTGTGTTAGGGGCGGCCGCTGCTGAAATCTTTTTGTCAGGATTGCTGTGATGAATCAGAAGATGTCAGTGCTATTTTTTGTGCAGCGCTTTATTCATCTGCTATTGTGCCTTTTGAAATTGTTTTTTTTTCCTTGTGGGAGGCAGCAGCACACTGACTGCCAGAAGCAGATGTAGATATATGGATGGTCGTGCACAGATCTGTCTTGATTTACTGCGGTAATTTTGGAATGTTTTTCATATTAAGAAGAATGCTAGACTGTAATTGGTAAGGATGCAGTTTAGAGTAGATTTGCATTTTGTGAAATGCTTGCAAGATGTTGCGCGATAAAGAACAGTCGTAATTTATTATAAGACATCATCAAACTGGCAGATTTGCAGTGTCAAACATCCTATTAAATGCCTGTGTTGGAAAGCAGAAACATACTCATACAGTATATCGCAATTTTGTATGGTTTAATAACTGGAAAGAATAAAACGTCATCTGATCAGAGAGATTGAAAAAAAAATTGCATGTTTATTAGAGAGATTGAAAGAAGTAAATTTATTAATAAATGTCCTTTTTTAAGTCAATTTATGGTTTAATTTTAACTGAGAAATAAGCATTGTGTAATATAAATAATCACTAAATAGTATTTCTATTTTTGTTTATTATTATTATTATTATTAATACTATTATTATTTTAAAATATATTATTATTATTATTATTATTTTTAATTATTTTATTTTAAATAGTGTAAGCACTATATTTGCTTACTTGTAAAACTTACTGCGTAAATAATATAAAATGTATAAAGTTATAAAGCTTATAAAAACCAAAAATAAGCCAATAAATAATTGAGAAATAAGCATTGTAGTATTGAAATAATATTTTTATTTACTTTTTTATTGTATCTAAATTACTTATATGTGTATTAGAGATTTGTTTGCATATGTTAGGGACTGAAAGAAGTAAATTTATTTATAAATAACCTTGAGTCAGTGATGGTTTAATTTCAGATGAGAAATAAGCATTGTGGTCACAAAATAGTATTTATATTTTTGTTGTTTATTTTATATATATACATATATATATATATATATATATATATTATTATTATTAATTTATTATTTTATTTTATATAGTGTAATCGGTATATTTGAGTATTTATTTGTAAAGCTTATTGTCTAAATAATATAACATTTATATAGTTATAAAGCTTATAAAAACCTAAATAAATAAACTGAGAATAAGCATTGTAGTATCTAAATATTATTTATGTTTATTTTTTATTGTATGAAGAAGTAAAACGAGAAAAATGCATTGTAGTCACTAAATAGTGTTTCTGTTTTTATTGTTTATTATTAATATTATTTAAAAATTAATAATAATAATAATAATTATTATTATTATTATTTACATTTTTTTTTATTATTTATTTATGTTTTATTGTATTATATTATATTATTTTATTCTCTTTTTTTTGTTTTTATTTTACTTTATTTACTTTATTTTACTTTAGGGATTATTGTATAATTGCTATATTTGCTTGGTTGTTTGTAACGCTTATTGCCTAAATAATATAAAATTTATGAAATTATAAAATTATAAAGCCCAAAAGTAAAGTAAAATAAAATAAAATAAACAAAATAACACAGAAAATTAGCTGAAATTGATTCCAAAATATTTAAGTGGTGTCTAAGAGGACATAGAAGAAATATAAGTGATTTCAATACAGCTGTATCCACTGTCAAAATGCTGCTGTTCAGTTTGCCAACATTTGACACAATCCTGCTCTGTTCGTCGGCATCCTTGCTCTTTCTCAGCGGTCATAGGACAGCTAGAAAGATGGACAACATGTAGAAGATGAGGACAGAAGGTCTCTTGATGCAGGGCGACAGCGTGACTCACCCTTCATCCACAATTGAAGGTTTCAAATGGCAAGTCCCTGCACATGCCTCCCCATGTGCTCTGCCTGAAGAGAGGGAATTCATGTTTTCTCTTGCTTTGTGTTCGACTTATTTATCCGCATATTGCTAATCTATGGATTTATGGATTTCCAGTTGAGAAGGACACATTTGTTTTGAAACTTTCCCCTTGGCAGGTCCTACTCTGCAGAACTTACAAACGCGAAGCTCTCAAAGGGAGATGGATTATGGGAAGTGTCAGAAAAAAGTTCATGTTCAAAGTACTAATAAATGACGATCTCAAACTTGCCTGAACCGAACAAGTTCTAAGCTTCCCACAGCCATCATTCAAAGAGGTGCCAGACAAATTTCAATGTTTTTATACGAATATGGTGCGAAACTATACCGAGTTCAATTTGCATAGAAAGGAGGCGTGTTTTGTTCTGAAAAGAATGGAAATATTCAAGCCACTAGACTATTTCAGCTCTTTTAAACTGATTTGCGGGGTGGTTAGAGAATGCTTTGCCGTTTCAAGAGAGGGAAAGAGTGAATATATATGACAGAAATGCCACTCTCTGTGAGTTGAGAAGCACTCAAACCTTTTACCTCAGACCTAAAAGATACAATAGCAGTAAGTGTAGCTGAATTTGCCTAAAAGAGAACAAAAACAGATCTGCGTCGAGTGAGTTTCAATGAGAACTTAAATGAGAACAATTCATTTGGTTCATTCGCCGCCCCGCCAAATGATTTACGGCATCCGCGGTATCTCCAGGGTGTACGCCGTCGACTAAAACAACAAAACGCACAATAGCGGCAATTGTAGATTTGTTATTGTTCCCCGAGCACAGGCATAATTTATGGTGCCGAATGCACAACAGTGCTGTCTTTCTACATACCCACCCTCTTTCACCTTGAATTCATAACACCACTTTTCACAGCCTAATGAGAGTCTGGAGGCTGCGTTCAACATTCCTGGGTGGTGATATAAGTCGTGCACCTGTGCACACTTGTGTACGCTTTACCAATTTACAGCCTAATGTTTTGAGGTTGTGATATTTCAAACTGAAGAACGAGACAAGCCTGAACCCCAAGGCCAATCAAACCGCTCGATTCGTCACTAGCGAGCACGGCGTTCCCGAGAAAGTGAATCACCATGTTATTCGGATCCCGGGAAAATCTACAGCAGTTAATTGTGTTACACAAACGAAATGTAAAGCCGTTTAGCAGCCGTGCCACGTGAGTCAGTCTGTAGCGTTCCCATGCTTGTCCAAATTGATAGCACTTAACTCATTGGCAGATGAGCCAAGGCTTGTTTCTGCAAATTAATTTTCTGAATACGCCGTTTGTTACGCTGCCTGTCAAAGACGGATGTCAGGCTGAAAGTTGTCTTCAGCTTATGATTACAGGGAGCGCGCGGGGCTGGGTTCGGATAGGGTTCAAAGTCAAATGGAGGAGACAGTATCTTTCCGAAAGAGTCTCAGAAGTTTTGCAGCTATAAATAAACCCCAAGCTCAGTTTTGCATCTGAGACCTTTGGAGCCTCTCAAGAGTTTGGGCTTTTTGTGTAACAGCCAATGCTGTGCATTGTTTTCATGTAGTTTCATCAGCTTTGCATGTTTTTTTTTTACACTGTGACCTCTACTGGGATGACCTAGAGTTCGCTCCTGCTCCACATCGGCCATTAGCTGTGACCTCCATGTTCCTCTTTCATGCAAACGCCAATATCAGCCTCCCAGGCATGCAGTAAGAGGAGATAATGGCTTGACTAAAAAACTGTAAGCCTCTCTTTCTGGCGTTTTTCTGGCAAGTTTTAGGCAACGCGCTTTGCCTAAAAAAGGCTGGAATGCACTACATAACTTCTAAAATCTGAACAGATTTTAAACACTAGGCATCATACAGTTGCTGATTTTGTAAATGGTTACAGAGAAAATCTGGGCATTGCGCACTAAGCAACTGAGGATCACACACTACCAGACATTTAAGGTCTTCCGGCAGATGCATGACAAATGAAAACGGCTCAAAATAAACCTGTTTGATATCCTCACTGATGGAAAAATATCTGAGTCTGTGCCCATCTTACACTGCACCGATTTTCATTGAAATCTGTTAACTCAGGCTCCCCAAAATCAGCAGACTGGCTCTGACTTTCAGAAATTATCAGAGACTCTTCCAGACGACAAGTCTGGGCAAAATTTGTGTGGTGTATTCCAGCCTTATACAGCTTTTTGCGTTTAAACACTTGAAAGTGTGATTGACGAAATCTGCCAGTCCAGAATACTTGCAAAACATGTTTTGCATTTTAAAGGACACTTTGACAGTCTCAGTCACTTATTTCATTTGTCTAATGACATTGTCCAGCAGTGTATACATGTATCGTAGGGGAATTTTGTCTTTTCTTTTTCTTCATTCCAACCACACCCTAAATTATGTTTTTGATAACATTCTGTTCTGGAAATTACAATGATGGAATGATTATATGTAACTTTATATAATATTTGTTATTTTAAACTTTAAATACTATTTATATAATCTTTAAATTAAAATTGGGTAGTCTTTTTTGTATTCTGCGACTAATACATCTAAAAAACTAAATCTAGTATCATAAATAATACACACATGCATAAATACACACATTAAAGAATACACATATACAAACTTTACAACAATCACAATTTAGGATAATTTTTACATTTAATATTTCATTATTTAATATTTTGTCTGCTTGAAAAATAAGTACAGTAATTTTTTTGAGAAAAACACATTTGGAACACTTTCTTGTGGTGGAAATGACATAATAGCTGTATTTTTATTTTATTTAATCAATCTATCATCTATGTATCTATCTCTCTATCTATACATATTTATTTATTTATTTATATTTTTTTTTTACAAAGTTCAATATTTCCCACCTGTTTTTTTCAATAAGAGCTAAATACAGCAAGAACTGTAAAGAAGTTTTGCCCTCATTGTACACTTTTTCGGGCCCTTGTTTGACATATTTAATGAATATTCTTTAATCCTGCACAGCCTTGATTTTGTTTGCGTCAAATAAAATGTGATTAACAAACCTTGCTAATGTCTGTTGGTAGAAGCTGAAGTGTCCTTGTTGCCTCAGACTCTGACAAGCGGAGGCGTCTCTGTGTTGCTCAGAAGAAGCTCTGCTTTTGATTAAAATTAATTATTGTCTAACTGAGCAATTCCTTTCCTTTTAATGTCCTCAGTGGGTGTAATTAACTCAAACACATTTCTCTTAAGTTGTTTTGCATGAAGCACATTTCCCTCAAGGGATTCGTCTTCCCCATGAGAGCAAGCAATTCTTCTGACACTCGTCTCTTTAACCTTCAAGCCAGTTTGTGGAATTTAATGTCTTTACTGTCTGTGGACTTCAGGCTGTTAATCTGTTCCTGGTGGAATACGTAGATGGACACCTACCCCTGTCTTATTAGAGAATGTGAGGTCAGGGAAGTATGGAGTCGAAAGAAAGAAAGAAAGAAAGTATATGTGATTTTTTTTTTTTTTACTAAACTCACAACTGAGTTTATATCTCACATCCGAGAAGAGTAGAACTGCGAGATGTAAACAAGACTGAATTGTAAGACGTAAACTCTCAATTAGGACTTGATAGCTTGCTGTTGTGAGATAAAATTCTAGGAAAGTCACAATAACAAGTTATAATATCTGAGAAAAAAGTAAGAATTATGAGATGTTAACTTAAAATTCAGAGAAAAGAAGTCAGAATTGTAAGATGTTAACCCAGAATTCAAAGAAAAAAGTCAGAGTTGTGAGATGTTAGCTTAGAATTTCAAGAAAAAGTCAGAATTGTAAGATGTTAACTCAGAATTCCGAGAAAAAGGGAGAATTGTGAGATGTTAGCTCAGAATTCCAAGGAAAAGTCAGAATTGTGAGGTGTTAACTCAGAATTCCATGGAAAAAAAGTCAGAATCGCAAGGCATTAACTCAGAAATCTGAGAAAAAAGTCAGAATCGTGAGATGTTAACTCGGAATTTCAAGAAAAAAGTCAAAATTGTGAGAAAAAAGGAGAATTGTGAGATGTTAACTCAGAATTCCGAGAAGAAGGGAGAATTGTAAGATGCTAGCTCAGAATTCCAAGGAAAAGTCAGAATTGTAAGATGTTAACTCAGAATTCTGAAAAAAAGTGAGAATTGTGAGATGTTAGCTCAGAATTCTGAGAAGTCAGAATTGTAACATGTTAGTTCAGAATTCCAAGGAAAAGTCAGAATTGTGAGAAAGTTAACTCAGAATTCCAAGAAATAGTAGGAATTGTGAGATGTTAACTCAGAATTCCATTTAAAAAAAGTAAAAAATTGTGAAATGTTAACTCGGAACTCCATGAAAAAAAGTAAAAATTCATGAAATGTTCATTCTGAATTCTGAGAAATACTCAGAAACTGTGAGATGTTAGCTTGGAATTCTGAGAAAAAAGTGAGTTGTGAGATGTTAGCTCAGAATTCCAAGAAAAAAGTCAGAATTGTGAGACGTTAACTCAGAATTTCAGGAAAAAAAGTCAAAAATCGCGAGACGTTATTTCAGAATTATGAGAAAAAGTCAGAATTGTGAGATGTTCACTCAGAATCACGAGGAAAAACATCAGAATTGCGAGATGTTAATTAGAATTGCAAAAAAAAAGTCAGAATTCCAATGACCTTTTTAATGCCAAAAATAAGAGATTCTCATGAAAAAACACCTGAGTTGTCTGACCTCGACGATACATTTTCATTTGGATTAAAAGTATAGACATGCTAGACGGTTTGACTGGGTCAAGTCTTTAAACACAGCATTATGGGATTGATTTTTTTGTTTTTGATGGAGAGAAGGGGGCGTATTCAACTGCGTTAAAAGCTTAATGGCACTCCCCAGACAAGCCTCAAACAAGGGTAATGTAGACAGAATTAAATGACTCTGTCTAATTAATTAGAAGAGCGGAGGCTGGTAAGAAACAGCAGTGGCTTCTCATTAGACCGAGTTTGCGAGTCTCTGGAGAGTGCTGGTTTGGAATATTATCCGGCGCGAGCGACATTTCCCAGCAGGCTCTGGTTGCTGACACATGCACGCACTCAACCGCCCGTTGTTAGCGTGGTTGCTGTGTTTCCGCATTGTGTTCCCTCAAAAAAACACAAGAGGGAGAGGATCACAGAATAATTAAACACACCCACTTTGAAGTCTGTTTTCTCGCCTCAGGATGTAATTCTTTTTCAGGATTTGTTGTTGTTGTCGCTCTGACCCAGAACTTAATGGACGCGGCGCACGCCTATTAAAGCGTGTAACGCCTACGGTGTGAGCATCAAACGGCAACTTAGCAAATATCTTGTACATCTCGCCAGGGAACTCTGTATCTGGGATAATCTCTTATCTGATAACAAGGTCTAGTCAAACTGTGAATCATTTGGACTAGAGCTTTCCAACCAAGTTTGATTCATTTGATTCACTCAAGCTGTTATTTGATTCTTTTTGTGAATCGTTTGCTCCCAAAACGGAGCCTAGTCAGTCCTTCGTTTCATTCACTCTCACTCACTCATTGCTTTATTCCTGTCAGTCATGCCACAGTGTCAGTTGTGTACTGCAGCATTGCGCTCGTTACATATTAGATAGAGCAGAGTTTTTATGTGTTTCTGTCTCTCTCTCTTCTCTCTGCTCTTCCTCTTGCATGGCTGTGTCTGTCTTTGAAGTCTAGTGTCTGCTTTAATGAGTGTGTACTTCAGACTTGTTCAGCCCAAACCGCACTAGGTCTGCTGTCCTGAGGCCACTCCGCTCTCTCTCTCTCACCCTCTTCCTTTCCTTTCCTTTCCTTTCCTTTCCTTTCCTTTCCTTTCCTTTCCTTTCCTTTCCTTTCCCTTTCCCTTTTCTTTTTCCACTTTATATTTTCTTTTGTCTATTCCTTTGTTTTTATTATTATTATCTTTTGTCCCTTTCTTCCTTCAACCTTTCTTTTTCCTTCCCTTCCTTCTGTTTGTTCTTTCTTTCTTTTGTTCTTTTCTCCTCTTTTCATCGTTCCTTTTTTCCTTCCAACCTTCCCTACATCCTTTGTCCTGCCTTCGAATCCTTCCTTCATTTCTTTCTCTTTTTGTCTTTTTGCTTCCTTTTTTTGATTTACACCTATCCTTTCTTCCTGTTTTTCATTCTTCCCTTCCTTCCTTCCTTCCTTCTATTCTTTCTTTTCCCCTTCTTTCTTTCTTTCTGCCCTTCCTGCCTTCTGTGCTTCCGATTCTTTCTTTCCTTCTTTCTTTCTGTCCTTCTGATTCCTCGATGTAATCCTTTTTTCTTTCTTCCTTTATGCTTTTGTTCTTATTTCTCAGTTATTCCTTCATTCCTTCCTTTCTTCCATTCTTTCTTTCTTTCTTTCTTTTCACCCTTCCTTCCTTCATTCTGTCCTTCCCATTACTTCCTTCTTTTCTTCCTTCCTTCCTTCCTTCCTCCCTTTATACTTTTCTCATTTCACAGTTATTCCTTCATTCTTTCCTTTCTTCGATTTCTTTCTTTCTTTCTTGTTTGCTTGCTTGCTTTCATTACTTCCTTCCTTACTTCCAATTATTTACTTTTCTTTTATTTACTTTTATTTCTCCTTCCCTCTTTCTTCCTTCTTTCTTTCTGTCCTTCCTTCCTTCCTTCCTTCCTTAATTGCTTTTCCTCTTATTTCTCACTTTTATTCTTTCCTTCCTTCATCCTTCTATTTCTTTCTTTTGTTCATTTACTAATCTTTGCTTCCTTGTTTTCTTCCTTTGTTGTTTTTCTTTTTCTTTCTTTCTTTCTTTCTTTTTTTTCTTTCTTTCTTTCTTTCTTTCTTTTTTTTGTCTTCCATTTCTTTTTCTTTCATTTACTTCTATCTCTCCTTCCTTTTTTCTGTCTTCCTTCCTTCTTTCTGTCTGTCCTTCCTTTCCTTCCTCCCTAATTGCTTTTCACCTTATTTCTCATTTTTATTTTTTCCTTCCTTCATCCTTCCTTCTTTCCCTTATGCTTTTCTGTTTCTTTATTTTGTTTGTTTACTTATCTTTCTTTGTTTTTCTTTCTTTCTTTCTTTCCGTCCTTCCAATTTCTTTCTTCCTTCCTTCCTGCCTTCCTTCTTTTCTTCCTTTCTTCTTAGATCTCAGTTATTCTTTCCTTTATACTTTCCTCCTTATTTCTCACAGTTCCTTCATTCCTTCCTTTCTTCAATTCCTTCCTTTCTTCCATTTCTTTTTTTGTTTCTTTCTTTCTTTCTTTCCTTCTGTCCTTCCTTTCATTTCCTTCCTTCCTTCCTTCCTTCCTTCCTCTCGCTATCAATCATTCTCACACTCTCTCTCTCTCTCTCTCTCTCTCTCCCTCTCTCACTCAATTGGGCTCCAAGCTCGTTCACCCCCGGCAGCTTGTCTTCTGTCTCCTGGGAGGTGATACTTGGTTTTGATGTATAAATCATCCTCGACTGTTCAGTCTTTAATTAATGACCCCCATCTGTCCTCGCCGGGTGAGTTTGAATTTTAAAATGCTGACACGCCAAACAAGCGCCTCTGCGACTGCCTGACGCAACAAGCCCCCGAGTAAAGCAAGCTATCAGCGCACAGAGAATAGGCAGTCTGACATAGACACCCTCACCTGCTCCGAGGTGCTTCCAGCCCATTTACCCGGCAGAGCAAGAGAGATAAAGCACGAGAGAGGCTGAAAACCAGTCGTCGGACAGAGCAGGGGCATTAATACTTCCGTCCATCTGCGGGCCAGACCAGTAAGGCTCTGTGTGTATGTGTGTGTGTTCATAGGCTTTTCAAGTGAGCCCTGCCAGAGTTTCTGAAGCGGTTATGGAGGCATCAAAGACAAGCGCCGCGGTGAGTCACCGGCTGCCTTTTACAATCTATGTACTGGATGTGTGCAAGACAGCGTTTCAGGCCATAGAGGGGGGGTGCGGGAAGTGCAGGTGGACAGGGTCAGGCTGCATCACATATGCATGAATAGCCAACAACACAAAACAGAGAACATAAAGGCTCTGTTCTCGCTTTTGTTTGCCGATGTTGTCGATGTTGTTGTTCCCATCGTTCCTGCTTTTCAGTCCACCCGGGCTTCTTTTTTGTTTCCTCTCATGTCATTAATATCAGCTGTTCATCTCCGCGCCGTGCTCATGTCTTTCTCTTCTTTCTCCCGCTGTGCGGGTCATCACTTTGTACAGCTGCAGCATGGTGGGATGGCTCTCTTTGAGTTGTCACTACGATTTCCCTCTTTATCTTTCCAACTTGTGTTGTAGTGAAGCATGTGCGACTCTTTTAACTAATTACACAGTTCTCCGCCTCTCACCATTGTGATTCAACACCAATGAAATTCAACACCCTCATAAATCTTTTGTATGTAGTGTTAAACTCCATTACTCTACAATATTGGACGGTATGTCATCCCTTTTTCATGAGCTAAGCAAACATGAGCGGTCTCACGGTGACCCAAACTCACCCGTTCTGACCTCAAACCTCTTATTAAACTTTAATTGCTACAAACCTGTTTCTACAAAGTGTACACTAGAGCTCATGAATTAGGACACCCTCCCCCCCAGTGTGAAAGTCTCAGCCCAGCGCACAGTTTCTCGTTAGTGACGATTAGTGGTTGTGATGTGGAACTAATTTGCTGTTAGTTGCTTGTTTTGAATCTAATCCGTCTTTGTGGGATCTCTGTAGACTCTGTATCATTTATCCATGTGCACCTACACTAACATTATCATCTGCACGGTGTTTTTCCTTAATTTATGAAAAAGACAGAACAGGAGCAGTGGGAAAAAGAAGCTGCTGCCCTCAAATCCCTTGAAAGCAGATGTATTATGTGATACAGTTTTCAGTTCCAAATGTGGAAGCCTGTTTTCGAGCACTGCGTTTTGGAAGTTGATGTGTATGTATATTAAAGGGATAGTTCATCCAAAAATGAAATTTATGTCATTTATTCGTCTTCACGTTGTTCCAAACCTATAAACTGTTGTTTTTAAATGTTTTAATGGCATAAAATTCATACAGTGCACAGCATAAATTACTACACCCCCCCCTCTAAAACCTAACAAATTCATCAATTACTCTTTACGTAGAAGACATGTTAGGGTTCTTTTTATAATGTTCCAGCAAGCCTGCTTGATCAATTACCAAAGAAGAATGTCAAAATTCTTCAGGAAAATAATATTTTCTTATCAAAGTGATAAAATGTTGTGTTGCAAAAAATGAGTACACCCTCCTGAAAGGTACTAAATAAAACTAAAGAAGTGTAGGTTTAAGGCAAAGTTTGATCAACAGGTGAGTATATTGAACCAAAACTTTTAAAGACAAGTAATTTTCTGACAATTAAAAGTGTGATATAGCCTATTGAATCATACTCAGACTTAATGTTGGCAACAGTGGAACCACTTGGGAGAGAACTGCCAGGAGATTTATTTATTTATTGTGCAAATATAGCAGAAGTAATACCGACATTCAAAAACAATGGACTTGTGACAAGGCTTCTGAAATAATTAGATCTTCATTTTAAGTTTTCATTTAGTCATGAGTGAATTTTTGCTAGAAAAAGAGCAGGAGAAATACCAAGCAAGTGTCTCAGAACCAGCAAAAGCTCTAAAAAAAAAAGAGTGACACTTTATCTCACAGAGTACAATGCAGCCTGCAGAAGTGACAAGCATGATTGTT
Organism: Labeo rohita; assembly: GCF_022985175.1. Classification (NCBI taxonomy): domain Eukaryota; kingdom Metazoa; phylum Chordata; class Actinopteri; order Cypriniformes; family Cyprinidae; genus Labeo; species Labeo rohita. The sequence goes on from NC_066882.1 coordinate 5,989,795, forward strand.
GTTACCACTAGAATTACCTACCGTAGCCAAAGCACAATAAACTCATTTAACCTCTTCCAAAGCCCATATTTACAAAATATAGACTTCTGGGAATCCATACTCTGGTCTCAAGAGACCAAGTCAATCATTTCGGATCCAAAAGCATCCAAAATGTTATGTTGTTGCTAGAGGAGGAGTACAGTGAGAAGTGCCTGGTTCCCACAGTGACGTTCAGTGGTATTAAAGCTCTTATACAGGGATGTATGAGTGCTGATGGTATGAGGGAGTTGTGCTTTATCAATGCTGTCACGAATTCACACACCACTGTGTGATGTAATATAAAAAAACTGAAACTGAAGATGCTACCCTCTCCTCATTCCCTGCATTGTAGGGCATTTTTAAACATGACAATGAAGATATTTATTCTCCCAAGGTGAAAATCCTTCAGAGGACATGTATTTCACCTAATCTTAATACTCTTGAGCAGCTGTAGAGGATTCTGTAGAGACGAGCTAAGCAAAACTCCCTATTAAAGACCAGCGCTTGGTTAAGGATGTCGTCCTCCAGGAGTTAAACAGGACAGATGTGGCATTTTGTCATGAACTTGTACACTTAGTGCCAAGAAGTGTCAGAGCAGTATACTTGAAGTTCTGGAGGACATACTAAGTACTAGAATATTGTACATTTGCTGAATTAAATCTAGGGTGTACTCATTTCTGCAGTCCTTCATTGAAACAATATTGGCTAATTTACTTATTTTACAGAAAATATTGGCATATATTTTCGTTTTTATTAGTTTTAATACATTTTAATTTTGCCATCTTTCCATGAATTATATTACTGATCATTAAGAAAATACATCTTTTATATTTATTCAGTGGGGGTGTACTCATTTATGCTCATTTATTCTAATTGGGTTGTTGTTGGATTGAAAACAGTTGTTTTCTATTTTAATATTTTTTAAATGTAATTGTGATGGCATTACTCCTCAGTGTCAAATGATCCTTCAGAAATTATTCTAATGTGCTGATTTGAAGCCCAGAAATTCTATATTGTTACTTTTGATTTGTTTAATGCCTCCTTGCTGAATAAAAAGTATTATTTTCTTTAAATGGAAAAATGAAAAAAGCTTCTGGCTGTTTCTGGCTGAAAGAGTGATTCATTTTTATTCTGTCTAAATGCCATGTCTCTGCCATTTCAACAGCAAACCTTGGAGAATAACTTAACCAATCTGGTGAAGAGGAACAGTGAGCTGGAGAACCAGATGGCCAAACTCATCCAGATTTGTCAACAGGTTGAGGTGAGTCCAGGCAAATTTATCATTATATTCTTCATCCTTCACATCACCATCATCATCATACTGCCTTGCATAGACTTTCAAATCAATATTCAGTTTTTTTTCCCTACATAAAGTGACAAAAGGTTTGTTTCCCTTTTGAGGTACGAATGTTTGTAAGAGGTTCAAAGCTACTTGAGGGAAAAAAGAATAATGTGTATTTGAGATTTCTGAATTGTATGTGATTGTTGCAGTTATATGGATGTATGTATGAATGATTATGCAATTGTGTGTCTGTTTTCCTCAAGTACCAGTGAGTGTTTTTTTAATTCACAGTCTGGTGTGTCTGTATAGGCAGCTTTTGTATGGCTTGTATTGACTCGAGTTCTGCACTTCCATTCATTTTCTGCTAAGCCAAAGGCTAGAAAAGCCTCTAAAAGTGTATCAATATGAATGCAAATTGGTAAATGTTTTTTTTGTAAATAAAAGAGACTATACATATATTCACTCAGTGAAATGCCCTCATGGTCAGTATAAGCGAAAGAGCATTAAATAGACATCATAATAGGTGTCTGAATCATGAAGTTTTCCTACTACACAGTTTAATAGAGTTGCTTGTCTAAGCAGAAAATTATTCAGTTGTATTTGTTACTATTTTCTGTGAGGATCCACTGTTTGTTAATATTACACTGTGGTTTATCATTAAACATTACTGTTAATGCAGTTGCTGGAAAAAGTGTTTTTAGGTTAACCTGGTTTCCTTTATATTTTTATCACAACTGCTTAAGCAAGTATTGCACACACAATGATACATTTACACGAACAGCGGAAAATGTATGTGAATTCCTAAGGTAATATCTTAGCTAAATTGGAAGTGCTGATCAGGGTTTGCTGTTCACAAGAAGTATTGTTTGATATGAACCATACCTCAAACAAAAGAGATATCTGAATGCTGAAGATTAAGAATTATTAACTTACTTGAAGCAGAAATATCTCTACACACTAGTCATCAATCTACAGTAAAGCTAATTGTCTATAAATGGAGAAAGTTGAGCAGTGAATGCTCAGTGATGTCAAGAAGAGTCATAGTGTCAGCTTAAAACTGTGAAAAATCTCTGGAATGTGCTAACATGTGGTAAGTTTCAGGGTTAATTGTTACATTGTTTACATACTTTTTCCGTAGAATTCTGTGAATGTTTACATGGCTCAAAAATGACATGAAAACACATCATTTGTTATTTAAGTGTGTTTTTCTATTGTCGACGATAATTATAATGTTACAAAGATTTCCATTACAATTAAATGCTGTGTTACTTTCCATTCATCAAAAATAAAAGAAAAAATGCATTGCTGTTTCCACAAAAAAATATTAAGCAGCATGATATTAAGCAAATGTTCTTTGAGCAGCAAATCAGCATATCAAAATGATTTCTGACCGATAATGTGACAATGAAGACTGAAGTAATGACGTGAAAATTTAGCTTTGCATCACAGGAATTAATTGTATTTGTAAATAAAATAGAAAACAGTTATTTTAAACTGTAATAATATATGTGACCCTGTACCACAAAACCATAAGAGCCAACAAAACATTGTATGGGTCAAAATTATCCAAACATCATTAGGATAATTATCATGGATTATATTCCATGAATGTGTTTTGTAAATTTTCTACCATAAATATATCAAAACTTATTTTTTATTAACTTAATTTGGACATCTTTAAAGGTGATTTGCTCAATATTTTGATTTCTTTGCACCCTCAAATTCTAGGTTGTCAAATTGTTGAATCTTCAAATATTGTCCTGTCCTAACAAACCATACGTCAATGGAAAGCTTATTTATTCAATAAATCTCAATTTTAAAAAAATGGACCCTTATGACTGGTTTTGTGGTCCAGGATCACATATTACAATATTACTTGCATTCACTGTATTATTAGGCAAAAAATACAGCCTTGGTGAGCATTTTAATTGATGTTACCACATGTTACATGTTCATATATTTGCAGCCGCAGCTTGGTAGTGATGTGACATATTTATGCACACATGATAAACAGTCCTTTTGAAAGTCAATTAGTAGCCTTTATCTTTAAATCAGAGCTTATTAAACGCGCGACAAACAAGGCACCAGGGATATATTTAGGCCTTTGCTTGATGTCACCTTGAACATCGGCTGAGCGAGTTGTTGTTACTCCAGATATGCCTCAAGATCCGCGCTAAGACATCAGGCACCAGGGAAATTCAAATGCGAGCGTCCTTTTTAATGACTCTGTCAGGATGGTTGTCCTTGCTGTTTGAGAAAAGAAAGCAGGTGACGAGGCATTGTTACTTCATTAGCTGAATCAGTCTTGTTGAACCCCGAGGGGACTGCATGCATAGCACGTCTCTAACCTCAGCTGAACCGCACATAAAAAACTTCTGCATACCACCGGCTGCTTTGAGCACTCAAAGAATGTAGCTCACACCTCGGCTGAGTGAGTTAGTGTGGTAGAGGCCATACGTTTTTAAGCATTTAAAAACAGCTTTCCGCAGTAAATCCCCAGCTATGTATATTATATAGAGTCGAACAACCTTGAGGTGATTTAAAATGGTTAAACCAAATCTAAAATACTGCAAATCAAGTATTAACTGCGTTCTATGGCATTTTCTCCTTCATTATTAACATCTAGATCAATTATTCAAGACTGACCGTTGTAAGAATGTTCACCGAACAGCTTGTCAGTCATAAGACGAACATCTCAAGAGTGTCATGTTTATTTGAAAGCCAAAGTAAATTATTGAGGACAAAATGAATGAGGTGTGATGATTTTAACTAAGGCGGCTTTCAGGGACACTGCAAATTAAATGTCTTTGTGATGAAATGCTGAAGGTTTGAGTGAAAATCAGTCAGCTGTGAACTTTGGTCTTCCACTGTATGTATGTATTAAACTGGCACAAACAGGAAATGTGCATCAGGTTTTATTCTCAAGCAGCCAGTTAAATTATAGTATTTTGCTTTTCAAACTTGTGATCATGATAAAGTGCATTTAAGTACTTGAAGGAAGGTTGCAGATTCAGTGTACAGTTCAGTTCAGTTCTGTCAACACTGTAAAAAGAGTGATTTATTTAGCTCAAATTGTGAACATTTTGTAATAGAATGGTTTATGTGAATGAAACAAAATAAAGCTTTAAAGCTTAGTGCAGTTTTTTTATTTAGTCTTAGTCTTTTAAATTTGTCTTAGTCCTGTGTCAAAGGTACATTTTAGTGTAGTTTTAATGAAATCTTAATCGCATTTTTGTCATGCTGTATAATGGTTGCTGATAAAAAATTGATTGTTGTCATTTTTTAAAAAAAATATTTGTACATTTCAGGTATTTCACTTTCACCAATAAGCACAAATCAATAGAATGTAGACGTATACACATGGGATGGTTGCCAGATTGCGAAAAAAAAAACACCAGGCAAAAAATGTATCCTTTTACCAGAGAAGCTCTGATATGGGGATTTGAAGTCTTCATATCTGGCAACCGCTCTCATGAAAGCTTGCGTAGAAGAGGCACGTACAGCAGTTGACAATAATATTTTGTCTCTTTCTTTTTTTGATGAAATTAAAAATTTGTAGCTTTTAAAGTATTTTGTAAAATACGTTTTAGTCTCATCTTTTATTGCCACCGATATTGCATGTTGATGAAGTTACAGTTTATCGTTTTATTGTCCTTATTGTCATCTCATCATCGTCAACGAGCATTTTTCATCATAGTTTTTGTTAACGAAATAACACTACTTGAAAGAAGTCATACAAGTGAGGTAAAAGTTTTGTTTATGGCTTTAAACCATCTGTATTGCTGGCATGGTGTGCATCCATTGTAAGTGCATTGTTGTGGCCAAACTGAGACCCAAAAAAGGGAAGAATCAGAATGATCTTCTATGGTGCTTAAAGGGGTCAATGGATTCAAAGTTCACTTTTACATGTTGTTTAAACATTAATTTGTGTTGGCAGTGTATGTACAAATCTACCCTATAATGATAAAAATCCATGCAGTGGGTTTTAATTAAGCTTTCAAATCGAGCCATTCTCAAATGCCTGTCGGTGTGGCGTCACACTGACAGAGGCCGCTCCCACGATAGTTGATTGACATGAGCGTCTTACCTCAGATCAGCTGTAACAGTCTGACCTCCTTTGTTTCGATGCCAGAGCAGGGATGTAAGTTAGACAAGAATATCCCGATTGAGAGATTAAGGTGTTGTGTTGCTGGATGTAATAATGAACATAGTGGTCGTCATTTACTCCCGACATCTGAGCCACTGAAGATGCAGTGGATTACATTTGTTTGTGAAGGGAATGCACCTCCCAATCTACATAAATGCGTCTATGTTCGCGCGAATCATTCGTGATCCAGCTTCACCTACAGCAGAAGTGAGTGTAAGGGTTTTTTTATGAATCTCTGCAATCACCTTTCCTAAACCGTGCTAGTTAGCAAGTTTAGCAGCTAAACACGGCTAAATGTGACTAAAGTAAACAGGCTCGTCACTCCACAGAGAGAAGAGAGGGGCGGGGCGAGCAGAGCTCATTTGCATTTAAAGGAACAATCCGTCAGAATGGGATGATTTTTGCAGAGCTCATTTTGACAAAGTAAAAAGGGTGTTGTTTTACACAATCACTGAGAATTTTTAACTAAAGTATATTATAGACTTTTCATTAAGACCCTAAAGAATCATATCAACTTGTGGAAAATGGGCATCCGATGACCCCTTTAACATTATACCTCAGATGCTGTCCCTAGAACATGAATGTGCTGTAATTTGGCCATCTTAGCCAATCAGAAGGCTTTGAGGTGCTGTGAGTCTTTTTACAGGACAGCCCATATATGGGAGTTAGGCTGGATTAGTCTGGTTTTTGATGTGGTTCATTTAAGTTAAGCAGCATATATTTAGCTTCATAAACCAACCTGAACTCATGACAAAAACGTACCTGTGTGAACTTTTTTGCGCTAAATATGTACTAATGAGTACATATCACTGTAGTTTCCAAGAGAAGTGTCCACTGAGTGGCACTAAAAAATGTTAGTTTTATTCCCCGGAATAGATGAACGTACATATGGTACGTTTTATGCGCCGTTGGTTTTGACATTTCAGATCTGATTGAAATGTCCGTTGAGTGGCGCTGTAACTCTAATGCTCTGTGACGTTTTAAAATAACTTACCATCTGCACTACACCTAAACCTACCCGATAGTATTAACAAAAGCGAATGTGATGTAAAATGTAATCGAAAGCATGCCATTTTAGCTTGTGTTTCGATCTCTCATCTTTCAGCTCTTTTATCAAGAGTCATGTTTTTGACAGGATTCGTACCCAGGGATTCCACATCCTAAGTCCAATTCCGTGCTGGCTGATCTACTGAACAAGCTTGCTATGTCCGGAAAGGGAAACTTATGAAGCTGTAATCAAAACTGCGTTCGAAAAACAAAAACAGAAATTTTACCGCCTCTAGTATTAATTTCTGTTGGAAACTGCAGTGATATGTACTTATTTGTACATACTTTGTGTCTTGTGAAAAAGTTCCCACAGGTACGTTTTCGTCATGAGGTCAGGTAGTCATAAACAGTTGTCAGTTGTTAATGTGTAATGCAAATGCATTGAGAACACTAAGATGATAAAATTTGATTTCCTATCATTAATATTCTCCTTCCTCCATGCTATATAGTTGGGTGTGACCCATTAAGATGTCGGTCCACGAGTGCATCATCTGGAATGCATCACTTTCTATTTTAGGGTCACATCTGCAAAAGTCTGAAAAACATCTCACATGCTCTGTTGGGAAGCATCTGCTTGAATATCATTCTATCATTCAACAATGAATGAATTCAATATATTGCTAACGCAACCTCTTAACAAATGATATCTTCCAGATGAAAATAGAGCCTATGGCATTCGCGTAGCATCAGACAAACATCTGCCGAGATGTTTACAGGGGTCTTTGTAAGCGTTATGTGAAAAATAGTGTCTATGGTGAAGTTTTCGATGGATTCCATTAGACAAAAGTGTCAGCGCTAACAGTGAACAGTGAAGGAAATGTCCTGAGAGAGTCCGTGTATAAATAACTCATGAGTGATGCTGTCAAGGGACCGAAGGTGTCTGGGGAACTTTGCACTTTCAGTTGGGAATTTCCATTTTTACCTTAGCTGATTTGAAGCCTGTAGTCCATCACTGCCTTCTTTGACATTCCAGGTTTCCTCTCTGGGCCGCTGTGGGTTATTAGCCCTGTGGTGCAAAGGGCCGCTTTGTTGTGTTGCTGTTCCACCGAGTGGACATGTGTGCAGCAATGTGGTGAGGGCCGCCACGCTGTGATGCATATGCCTCTCCCTCATCCATTTTTAACAGGGCCACTTGGACTCTCCGGCGACGAGGCAGGCCCCATAGGAGCGCCTTGTACAGCCGTGCACTTAGAGCACTCAGACCTGCCCCATCTGTCAGCATACGGCCAAGATACACAGTAATCAGAGCTGCCACAAAAACAGACCTCTGCTCAGTGGCATCTGTTCAGCAGCACTTAGATTGTTTATGTACCCAAAGTGAACCACTGGAGCTCATTAACGACCTTTTTATAGCGGCCAGTGTCTTTCCCGCCCTGTGGATTAGCAGATTAAAGATGTGGCAATATGAAGAGATAAAGGTCAGGAACTGATGAGCCTTGTCAATAATGAGTCTTGTCGCAGTCATTACATGCAGCGCACACAAGCATCTGGACTTAATCCGAAAAATAAATTGCTGAAGTATGTGCAGACATTTTAAAGTCTTTTTTCGATTAAATGTGGCATTTTTTTCTTTTTTTGCCTCAAAACCTGTGTTGGTGCAATTAGACATGGCAAAAAAGTATTCTTGATCAGCATTTTGTCTTGTTTTCTTAGTGTCTAACACAGTTTCGCTTCTTAAATAAATCTCAGAGTACCGACTTTGAGATATTTTTACTGGAAAACAAGACAAAAGTAGTGTTGATTTTTTTCTTTTTAAATAAAAAATTTTTTGGTTTGGGTTTTTTCAAGTAATTTATTGCAATTTTTTAAATCTTTTCAATTTAAGTCATTTATTTTGTAACTTTTTTTTTTCATTTTATAATTGTTTTCTTAATATTTTTAAACTTTTTAAACTTTTTTTTTTACCTTAAAATTTATATTATATAATTACAGTACTTAATATAATTAAATACATTATATATATATTTTTTATTGCCCTTGTAAAAAAGTAATAGATTTAAAATGCATTTATTTTATACTAAGTACAGTTCAAGTATATTAATTTTCCTTGAGACTTACAGATATAATTAAATTAAACTAATTAAATTAAACTGTAATTAAACTTTATTTAGAGTACTACTTGGAGCACAATGCACATTTCTTAACATTAAGCCTAAAATATGTTTTAATGTCACTGTTGACGAGGATTGTATGATCTTTAAGTAATATCAGACTATAAAAGCAAAATATTTAAAGTGTACCCAAAGTATACTTGCAATAGTTCCACTGTAGCACAATCAGATATACTTAAGTATATCTTTAGTTGGACTTAAGCACTACCTCCGTACAGTAGTAAGTACAAAATTAGTTTTTCCAAATTAGCAGACTTTAAATATACCAGTTCAGTATACTAAAAGTATGATTGCAAGGTATTTTTATTAAGTTCATAATATGTAAATGTATTTTTGGTATACTTAGTATGAAATAAATTTATTTTAAAGTATTAAAATTTAAAATTATTAACATGAAAGATTATTACAGTCCATCTTATCATTTTTAGCTTTCTTTATCCGTACTTGGATGTACAACTTTCCAAACGATCATTATATTTCAATACGTTTCTTTTGCTGCATTTTAAGCACTGGTTTTCCTTTAGGAAATGCAAGTCTAGTTTATAACGTGGCCTATGGTGCACAACGTCGCAAAGGCACTAAGTTACATTGCAAAATGATCCCTATGGAGCAAGCTAGAGAGCTAAACTACATTTACACTGAATTACTTTTATGCATTGAAAATGTAGTTTTGAATACCCTGGATTGCTCCCTCAAGACTATTTTGCAATCTAACATTTTCCCATGTAACAACTACTTAACATTTCAGTTACCAGTCTTAAAGTTTTTAATAAAATCTGTGTTAAACTCCTTTAATGATTCAGCATAAGTGTCAGTAAGGAAGTGCAGACTAAATCACCTGTTCATTTTTTTCTACTTCAGTGCAAGATCCAATCCACAGTGACGCAGAATTGTAGATCTTTCCTGAGTGTCCAATAAACATTAATCCAATCCAGGACAGTCTAAATACGCAGACAAAACGTCTGTGAGCAGCACTACACTTTAAAGGTGTCAGCATGAATCTGGCGAGGGCCAGGCGACTCAGCCTTCGGGGTCTTTGCTGACTTACAGCAGACCGGTAGGGTACAGGCGCCACAGTAAAGTGGGGTCACACATCACATTCATACCAACCTCAGAAGAGTCCTTTATAGTCTCAAGAAAAGCTACAGGAAGGTATTTAATCCCTAGTGGAGGGATGATGTGTTAAGAGGTTTGATAAGGAACATATCAACAGCAGGAGTCGTCCTTCGCTGCACACGTCCACTGAGCCACAGCGCTCTGAGATGGTGGCAGATAGAGAGAGAGAAGTTTGCTTTGCTTCAGAATAGCCATATGTGTCCACTGGCTCATTTTTTTTTATTCTGCTCTCTAGGGTAGCTGAGTGATAGGATTGCTCTGGGCATTATGGGGTTGACAGCAAATCATCAAAAAGATAATAAATGCTCAGCTTTGTGTGAAATGACACAATTTGGCTGGGTTAACAAAATTGATTATAATGATGCGCAAGCTCATGAACATACGTGCCTTTATATACATTCCTGCACCACGGTATTACGTACCTTACTGCAGGTTTTGCAGCAAGTGAAATGCCCAAAGAGTGGTGCTAAAACACACGTTCAATATGTGATCGTGGCACATTTTTATTACATTGGTACAAGCACGTATTGCTGCATTTTTATTATGCTGCTTGAGGTACGTATTGCGGCTGTTCAGAATTCAAATATCCAGGTAGTAATCCACCAAACCCAACCCTAAATCTATCTGATAATGTAAACAAATGCAAAAGTGTTATAAAAACGCATTTGTTGTTGCATCCATCCTTCGTCATGACTGCATGTAAAGCTGTATATGTGACAACAACGTTCAAAAGTTTCATCAGTTCATCAGTTTTCAAATTGTGCTGGATGTTAAAAGTGTTTTGAAGTCATAACATAATATTCTGCAAGTAATTGTGTAAATATTAGGCTTTGATAATCAAAACTCTGTACTTTTAAATCATACTGTATCAGAGTTATCAGAGTTTTACTGCCTCTAGAGTTCATTTCAACTGGAAACTGCATTGATTCGTACATATAGGTACGTTTTTTCAATTTTGCAGAAATGTATATAGAGGCACGTATTTCCAGTGATCCTGTATTGATATAAATGATTGCAATTTTAACTGTAAAAACTGTGAAAATGCTACTTTAAAAAAGTGAATTGGTTAACAGTATGTTCTCCTATACTATATGGAATGAAAAATTTAAATAGATCTAATTTCATGTAACTTTACAGTAAAGTACTGTTAAATCTACAGTTTTTGAAAGTGAAACAGAACAAGTCTAAACAAAGCTAAACTGACATTCCCAGATTTCTCATTTATTTTGTTTTTTATGTTTTTTTTTTCTTACTTTTCAGTTATATAGGGTTTTATGTTGCTTCTTATGTTGTTAAATTAATGTTTACTGCATTATTTCAGTGTCGTGTTACCATATGTGTTTGACACCAAACTAGGGTGACCACCTGGCAATTGATCTGTTGCGGGACAATGCTGGACACTTGAGATTTGCTGTGTAAATACTGATTACATTCATTGTCATGTGAGCTGATTTATGTTTCTGAGCGCGCACATGCAAATGAGAGAAAGTGCGTATTTTTTATTGCAAGTTAAAAGAATCCACCTGCAAGAGAAGAGATTCGTGCTTGCACATTTTGATGCGCTCCCATATTACAGTGATGTGCTGTCGACATTTGTCATTAAAATAACGCTATAGAAAACCGCATCAAACAAACTATTAAAATAAAAAGAAAGTCGCGTCTGAAAGCTTCCTCGATTTTTTTATTTTTTTTTTTTAATTGGTTAAAACGAATGGAGAATATCATAGTTTTTTCCGTTTGTGCTCGACTATTTCCGTCAGTGGTGCTAGATGAGGTCTGCAAATCCTTTAAATAAAAAGCTTTCTTTAAAAGGCAAAAGAACGCATGGACGTTTTATTAATATGATAATTAAATTCCTGATGATAATGCAGGACATTTCCTTAATATGAGACGTGCGGGACAAGGGGTGAAAATGCTGTGCGGTACAACGCAAAGCGGGACAGGTGGTCATCCTACACCAAACACCTTGTATATATATATTAATATTTATTTACCTCGGCTCATAGAAAAGCTACTTGTGATTAACTTTGATTCATGGTGTGACTTTCTCATTACTACCTATGTTTTTAAAGGGACAGTTCACCTAAAAAAAGAAAATTTGCTGAAAATGTACTCACCCGAGGCTCAGACAATCAAAGGTGTAGATGAGTTTGTTTTTTCATTGGAAAACAAATTTGGAGAAATTTATAGCATTGCATTACTTCACCAATGGATCCTCTGCAGTGAATGGGTGGCATTGAGTGAACTAATCCTTTTCACTCAAAAATGAAAATTTGAGTGTTTTTTTTTTTAAGATTTATTTGTTTTTTTACTGTAAATTTAAATTCAAGCTCTTAAGTTTAAAATGTTGGTGGCATATTTTTACAGTAACGATTTGGCAACCACAGCTACCAATTTATTTATCATAAATTTTTTCAGTGTCAGTATGATTCATTTATTGACTTTGCATTGAAAGCAATCATAGACTATACTAAAGACATCTGCATTCACTCTTTATTTTATAGACATCCCCAAAATAGGTTTAATCCTTAGGGTTTGTCTGGTATTGAGCGGGTTTCTTCCGTGCGAGTGGATACCGCTTGACAACAAAAGTTGCCTAGCTGAAATCCAATAAAATTGGGTTTGTGCTGTCCTTGGCTCCTGTGCTTTCTTAATGAGATTGAACCCTTGACAGTATCTAAACGAGGTGAGCATTAATTGTCTGTTTATTTAAATGCATGACTGTTAGCGCCTGTGTGCTTGATTAACAGCTTAAGTGGATCTGTCTTGAATAATAAGCTTTATGCAGAGTTCGGATAGTAAGCTGGATCCTATGTGAGCGGTACGGGAATCTTTGATGGGAAATCACAACTTTGTTTAATTACAAGGATGATCTGAGGGAGGAATTGATGTGTGTTTCTGCTTTTTAATGATATGGTCCGCATCGCTCCAGACAGGACGTGATGTTGAGATTCTCATGGCTTTTGCATGAACTGAAGCAGTAACTTCATCATCCCAGCAGACTGATTAAGTGCCATTGTATTTCTTTATGAAACTCTTTGCTCTTATCTGCAGGTGAACACAGCCATGCATGAAGCCAAGCTGGTGGAGGAGTGTGATGAATTGGTGGAGATAATTCGCCAGAGGAAACAGGTCATTGCTGTCAAGATCAAAGAGTCCAAGGTACAGTTTCTCTCTATTTGCACCACCGAAACAGATTAGGATGGCCCGAATTGTAATTTAACTCAGACTCGTATCAAGCACTTGAGACGCATTTAGGAAGGTTTTCGATTTGCTTTTCAATTTATAAACTCTTTAAAGTTATGAGCATAATATCAAGGAGGAAGTTAAAACTTTTTAGCTTCTTTCATTTTCACTTGAAAAATGGAAATTTCATCATTTGCTCACCCTCATGTCATCTAGATTTGTGTGCGTGTCCATACAATGAATGGCAATGGGGCTCAGTGTTGTTTTAGACCCTGCTAACATTCATTATACGGACAAAAACAGTTGAAACAATTGTCCAAACATCTTATTTTGTGTACTATATAATAATCTAAATATTAATTAAAGACTTTTCATTTTTGGTGAACTGTTCCTTTAAGATGCACACAGATTTTCAGTTCTTCACTCACTTAGAGAAACCTATTTGAATTTGATTCTTGACAGTATGTCACAAGGCGCACAAATACAGAGCTGGCGTTTCTAACACATCTTTCAGATCATGTCACTACCCCTGTTACAGCAAGAGAGAGACTGTCAGGGTCTGTTGGACCCTACGCTGTGCGGAGAGATAGGTGATGTGTCGCCTCATGACAAGATAGAGAATAGGCTGGGCAAATCGCAGCATTTTTTCCTTTTGTGAATTAAAAACTCCCATATTTAATCTCTTCTGAGTGAATGTTGAGGTTAAGCTGGTGCAGATGATTAATAATGTGGCTGTGAGGACGTCAAATGGGGCTTTAGAGATCTTGTCAGGTCAAAGTGTGGTTGTCTAGGGTAAGGGTGCAGTGAAGTGAAGAGATATTACTTGAACAAAATTGGTGAAAGTATGACAGGAAGCTTGGCTGGTTGAAGCGGACTTTGGCAATTGGGCTTTATTTAACAAGCTTCCCTTGTGTAACAGAAACAGGGCCTTGATAATCTTCAGCGGCACAAACACGGCACACTGGACGGCATTCTTCTCCTCTGGGAAGGAATAGACACTCACTAATATGATTAATGCTAAAAACGCTTCAAGTGTAAAATAAAAATAAATGGAAGTGTTGAAATGTTTATTTGCATTATAAAGAAAAGGGGGATTTTTAGGTTTGTGTTGCACTTATAATTTAAAGCAGAACTAAACAGCTAGAGACTAATAGTGTAATAGTGATTTTATTGTGGATAAGAGGTGTTTTTAGTCAAAATAAGAAGCTCTTAAGACGTATTGTATCAGGCAATTATAATAAAATATTTTAATTTTTAATATATAATTTAATTATTTCAAATAATTGTATTTTTTTATTACACTACTATTCAAAAGTACTGTTATAGTTTGTTATTTAATAATAATAAATATAGCTGCAAACAGAGATTACCGGGGTTCAAGCACTATAAGGCATTTAAGCACATATAAAAAAAGACTTATTTAGCAAGACTGTAACCAACTAAATCAATGATTTCAAAAAGAATTTTTGGCATATACAGGTAATTTGCCATAGAAACATGAAACAAACGTTTTTTAACATTTATGACTGTTATAGCGGCAGGTTCGGTCCAGTCTCCCTAAAACTTTGCATGCTTGTTTAGGATCACCTGTCGCACGTGCTCAGCACGCTTCATGATGTTTTGAGTTTTCTTTTACGCTTTATAGGATTTTGAGTAAATTTGGACAGGTCCCTTTTCTAAACAAGCCCACTATAGCTTCCCAGAGGGTATATTTCAAATTTTTATGACAATTATTGACCTAGAGCAGTGGTTCTCAATCTTGGTCCTGGGGGTCCACTGCTCTGCACATTTTGCATGTCTCTCTTATTTAACACACCTGATTTAGATCATCAGCTCATTAGTTCAGTTCATGGATCTCTCTCCTAATGAGTTGGTGATCTCAATCAGATTTGTTAAATAAGACAGATGAGACATGCAAAATGTGCAGAGCAGTGGACCCCCAGGACCGGGATTGAGAACCACTGACCTAGAGAGTCCAAAGAACCACTGCAGTGGTTTTTCCAGATTGAGCAAAAAAACGGACTAATTCACAAAAGTAGGTTTTTCACACCTGCTCAAGCATCTAACTAACGGTTTTAGAGGAAAAGTTGTTCGGAACAAAGAGGTCTATCGTATGATATGAATATTGTGTGTATGTGTGAAAAAACACGCAATATACAATCATTTACACCCTTGAAAAATGCGATATTGCCCCCCCCAATGGCCAGTTTCTTTCAAATTTCTCACAGACCTTTAGGGCTGTGAATCAAACAGGCCCACCAAATTTCGTTCCAATCGACCTCTGTTAACCTCGTCTAATAGCTGCTCAAAGTTCATCGGCTCATGTTTTTTGAGATACGCAAATGTCCTAATAGATGCTTGTGGCATTTTGGACCAAGACCGTGCATACCAATTTTCATGTCGATAGGAAGAACAGTTGCATATTTATGGCCATTTTTATGTTTTTTCCCTCTTAGTTCCACGACTTTTTTCATGTGACCTCAGATTCAGCTCTTAAATGCATGTCACGAGTTTAGCAAAGATATCTCATTTGGTTTAAAAGTTACAGCCGTTTTTGTAAAAGCGACCCTTTACCTTGAACATATTGGCTTCCCTTTGCGACAGAGAGTCGAAAGTTCAACTTTTTTTTTATTGATATCCACTCTCCAGGGAATCTTCCTGCACTGGTTTGCTTCCGATCAGGTGAAAAACCTAGAACTGGTTTGCAAAAGTAGGTTTTTCTTTTTGAAATGAGTGAGCCAAGGATTCCAACGACATAAGACACTTGAGCCTGCAACAAATGGTTAAGGAGTTATGAGCGATTGTGTACTTTTGATCACTGTAGCGCCCATGTCAGGCTGATTGGGGTGAGCCTTGGTGACGTTGTAGACGGTGGGAGTACTACCGTCCCTCAAAGTTTCAAGTCCCTACGACTTGTGATTTGGTCTGTCCGATCAGTTTTATGTGGAGATCACTGATCCATGACCATGCACTTGAAACCCTAATAATAGCAAGATTTTTATTCAACAAGGATGCATTCAGTTGATCATAGGTGACAGAAAATATATTTACAATGTTATAAAAATTTCTGTTTAAAATAGAGTGAAAGTTCCCCCAAAAACTAAAGTTTGCTCATGAATTACCCTCATGTTGTTCCAAACCCATAAGACCTTCGTCCATCTTCAGAACACAAATTAAGATGCTTCTGATGAAATCCCAAAGCTTTCTGACCCTGCATAGATAGCAACGCAACACATTCCCAGAAAGTTAGTAAGGACTTTAAATAGTCCATGTGACATCAGTGGTTCAGCCTTAATTTTATGAAGCTATGAGAATACTTTTTGTGTGCAAACACAACTATAACAGACAATTATTCAACAGTTTCTTCTCCTCCGTGTCAGTCTTTTCCGCACATTCACAAAAGTACCACGTCGCATGTGCAACGCAGCAACTTCTGCAACAGTTTTGAACATGGATGATCCAATCAGATTGTAGTATCCGAGCTGTCAATTTTACACGGAAGGATCATATATTGTTCCGTATTTCATATTTTGACACTCCTCAAACATTACCAGAACTGAAGAGTCAGATTTTCTGCTCCAGTTCATCTGTGTGCAGCGTGTGTGTAGCATTGTGTTTGACAGTGAGTGTGCAGCGCACAGGCACTTTAACTTGACAGCCTGAACTCACACTCTTATCAAGTGGGGATTTGAGCCGCGAGACAGGCCTGTGCTTCTCTGTTTTTGGGTAATGTGATGTGAGAGACCAGGACAAATGCAGTAATCTCCATCAGAAGTGTCTACGTAATGTACTCTCACACAGCAGCCCCGAGTTGACATGCACAGCTGGCAACATGAGATTATGTCTGGCCTTTTGCAAACACAAGTAATGCAGCTCCAGCACAAAGTGCCTGTATCTCTAGCATTAAGGAGGCTTTTGGAATTGTGAACCCAGATGCAAAGTGTGTGTAAGATTTGATCTGAGGCTTTGGCTGTTCAGACCGGATTGTTTTTGAATGATTTTCTATTTATTTTTCTGATGCGGTCCAGCTTCTTCAATGCCGTCCTGAAACTTTTTGGCAGTAAACCATCTGATCAAAGCAAATCATTTGAAGCTGTCTTTAAGAAATGGGGTCAGATTCGGATTTGATCTAATGCAATCCACTACGGCACCGAGTAACATTTTTCTCTCCTTGTTTCTTGATTTATCTGAATGCTTCCAATCATTCCCTCCTGTCAGACGTCCCATTCCTCTATTGAATTACACTGTGGCATAGGCTGGATCCTGCTTAACCGACTTAACTGGCTTATTGAGCAAGCATAGCTAATGTCTCTCATTCCCTCGCGAAAGAAAAATAATATATACGCACATGAAACATGAGGTTATATAAAGGAAAGCTCAATTCATATTAAATCTGTGGTCAGGTACTGTGGGCGGTATAAGCAAAATCTTATTTCATGCTATGAGCATTTTATATTATGGTAACGGTATATATATGATTGCTGGATATTGCTGGAAATGCTTTTATTTTTTTTCTGTAAATTCAACCCAATGTTTTATATTGAAGCATGGAATGTAGTATGCCTATTTTTGTATAATCTACAGAATTATAATATACTTTGCAAATCAAATGCATATCATCTCATTTGAATAATTTATTTTTGCAACGAGTCTTGATCGACACAAAACAAAAGATATTATTCACATATATATACTCTACCAGTCAAACGTTTTTTTAAAGAAGTCTCTTCTGCTCAGCAAGCCTGTAATTATTTGATCCAAGGTACAGCAAAAACAGTAAAATTTTGAAATATTTTTACCATTTAAAATAGCTGTTTTCTATTTGAATATATTTTAAAATGTGATTTATTCCTGTGATCAAAGCTAAATTTTCAGCATCATTACTCCATTGTCACACAATCCTTCAGAAATCATTCTAATATGCTGATTTGCTGTTCAAGACATTTGTTTCATTGTTATCAATATTTAAAACAGTTGAGTACATTTTTCAGGATTCTTTAAAGATTAGAAAGATCCAAAGATCAGCATTTATCTGACATAAAAACGTTTTGTGACATTATACACTATACAATACTTCTGAACTTTCTGTTCATCAAAGAAACCTGAAAAAATTATACTCATAATAATAATAATAATAATAATAATAATACATGTTGTTGTTTTTTTTGAGAAACAAATCAGAATATTAGAATGATTTCTGAAGGATCGTGTGACTGGAGTAATGATGCAAAAAAATTCAGCTTGTTAAATATATTCAAATAGAAAACGGTTATTTTAAATAATAAAACTATCAAATAAATGCAGGCTTGGTGAGCAAAAGAGACTTCTTTAAAAAACACTTAAAATCTTACTGTTCAAAAACCTTTGACTGGTATTGTACTGCCATTAAAAAAATTTGTCGTGTTTTTTTTTTTTTTTTTTTTTAAGAAATTAATACTTTTATTTAGCAAAGAAGTATTAAGTTGATCAGAAGTGACAGAAGTCTAATTTAAAATAAATAAATAAAAATAAATAAATAAATAAATTCAGTTTCAAATAAGTCCCTTTGACCCTTTGAATAAAAAAGTATCAGGGTTTCCACAAAAATATTAAACAGCACAACTGTTTTCAACATTTATAATAATAAAAAATGTTTCTTGAACATCAAACCAGCAGTAATTTTATATACATGAGGACTTAGTGAAAAAAAGAAACTTATTTTAATATAATTCTAATTATAAGTCTGCATCAATGCAAACACTTCAAAACACTTGAATCAGAATCAAAAGGCTTGGTCAACGCAGTGAAACTAATATTAATAATTTCTGACTAGATAAGCCATATTTTGCGACGTTTTACAGTATAAGTAGCTGAAACAAGCTCACCTGTGACTACACATCAGTTAAATTCTGTATTAATGCAGAAAGCTGATTTTTATTCAAGGAGGAAATAGAACAGCCATCCAGCCAGACAAAAGAAATATGAGAAATATGAAACATTTATAGCTATTCCAGCATTAAATGAGATTCTTTGCACTGCACTCTGGATTGGGCCATGCTCTTTTCTTGTTAACATCTCTGACGCTTTGTGTAATTGATTTGGCTCACAATTATTTCACAGGCATCCAATAAAGAATAAAATATGCATTTGTTTTTCCCTTCAGGCGCAGTCAAAACAGTTCATGCTAATTCAGCATTTATAAGAGTGTTTAAAAGTGTTTTTTAACTAAACTGAGAATCATAATCCGACACTTTATTGTTTCTCAGCTGTAATTACACAAAAAGCAAACAAAGCAAAGTGCTCATTTAGCTGTGATGATGAGCCAAGGGGTGATAATGGGTTTTTGATAAAATAGTATCATGAGTTATTTTTCAAAACATCATGAACAATGTAAACATTTATAATATTCATAGTTTTATCTCTCATCTGAGAATGTGAATATATTGTAAAAGGCATGCGTGTGGGTTTTAGGTGATGAAGTTGAGGAAGCTGGCCCAGCAGATTGCGAACTGCAGACAGTGTCTGGAGCGCTCGAGTGCCCTCATCACACAGGCTGAGCACAGCCTGAAGGAGAACGACCACGCCCGCTTCCTCCAGACGGCCAGGAATGTGGCTGAGAGGTGAGACCGCACACACACACACAGACACACCGTCACTGCCTCTGCCAGCACTTCTTGCCGCTGCCAGCGTGAATTCAACTTTCAGCTACTCTGCACATTTCCTGGTGCCGCCTCCTTCTTTTCAGTTTTGTTGCTTGTGGCTCATATTCAAAATAATACAAAATATGCCTTCAGGACTCAATATTTAACCGTATTTGTGCAGCTTTGGGTGTGGAGAAGGACTTTGTGGTGTCATGCAGTTTATAAAACAAACATCTGTGTGAATCAAGGCACTTTTTGTGTGTTGGTGACACAGTAACCGAGCTGTGAGTTTTCCTGGTGCTGTTTTGGCGAGCAAGTAATGTAAACCCAGTCGGTTTGTTTTATGTAAATCTAAACAGGTACAAAAACAGGATGGATCTGTGTTGCAATATTAGATCTGTGCATTAGGCTAATGCTGGCTAAATAATAATGAGTAATAATATTAATCAAACAACTTTAAAAAAAAAAAAAAAAAAAAAATCTGTTCTTATTTTTTTTCTTTATTATTGACTGTTTGCTTGAAAAGTTTTTTTTAATCTAATAATTGTAATAATTTATAAAATAATTTTGATTTAGATTTAAATAAAATAATGCAATAATTCTATATAAATAAGTATTTTATTTATTTTTATTTAAAAGAAATAAAAGAAAGTTACTCGCTGCTCTTAATGTTTTTTTTCTTTATTTGGTCTTTAGGACTACACAGACACATCAATTAACAAAATCAAAAACAAATAGGATTAGTGGATGAGACTGTGACTTTTTGTCAATGTATTTTTATTTAATAATTGTATTTTATTTATTTATATATTTTATTTTATTTGATCATTATTATTTTTAAATAATACTATTTCATTCATATTTTTTCCTATAATATAATATAATATATTATTATATATTATTGATTGTTTACCAAAAACATCTGCCCAAAACAGCGTTTTCTCAATTGATTAACAATTGAATAATTAATTATATTTTCTAGTTTTTATACAAAAAACATTGTTGTTTTCTCTTTTTATATATAAATATGTATTTATATATATATATATATATATATTATAAAAAAGAGAAAACAACTTAATGACTGTGAATTATTAAGTGTTTACTTAACTTCTAAAATCTAAAAACAATATTTCCTTAAATAACAATTAAATATATTAATTTTATATAGTATTATGAATAAATAATTAATATATTTTTTTATACATTTAATACTGAATACACAAAGAATTAATCATTTTTTTAAGATTTAAGCAAGTTAATTAATTGCAAAACGTTTAATTGAATAATCCTTTCATATTTTAATTGAATAATTGATTAAGGATAATTATTAAAATACATGTGGATTATTTAATTCAAACTGATGAAATTTTACTATTAATTAAACTGCACAAATTTCTAAAAAGGCTTATTTTTTGTGTGATAGAGCAATAATTGAGGGCTACATGTCATTATTTAAAAATATAATTAACAATTTTTAAGTATATATCAATCAATATTCATTTTTTAAATTAATATATGACTTTTTCATTTGTATTATATTTATAATTCTTTAAATAAAATAGTGTAAGCATTTTTGTTTCTACTGAGTTTTGCTGTGGCATCAGAATTTTTGCTAAGAACCATGAAATTTCTGTGGTTTTGGTGGAAACAGCTGAAATTCTGGTCTAATGACATCCTTACTGACTGTACAGTCTTCTGTGTTACTTGAATTTCATATGCCACACACATTTCTCCGAGTTTGAGCGCTGCCAGATGCTGTTTATAATTTCTGTCACTGTGGGTGAAATCACATCCAGCCTTATAGCCTGTAAATAGACTGTTGTAAATAGAAACATTTATAAATTAATTGCCAGTGCCTCTCTTTCCTCCCAGAGTTGCCATGGCCACCGCCTCCTCCCAGGTCCTCATCCCAGACGTCAATCTGAACGAGGCTTTTGACAATTTTGCCCTTGATTTCTCCAGAGAAAAGAAAATTCTGGAAGGACTGGATTATTTGACAGGTAAAACCAGTGAGAAAACTGAAACCATGCGCTTTCTGTGTATGTAGTGCAAAGTTAATGAATACATGCTGTTTTTGGGATATGGCCAGAATTACATCAGCCATCCAGAACTGAATCAATACATCCCGTCCTGACAATTGCCTTCTTTTTCAGCACCCAACCCTCCGTCTATACGTGAAGAGCTCTGCACAGCCTCGCATGACACCATCACAGTGCACTGGACCTCTGAAGATGAATTCAGCGTCACCTCCTATGAGCTTCAGTACACCATCTACACTGGACAGACCAACTTCATCAGTGAGTCAAAATACACACCTTGCACAGCTAGCTGTCTCACTCCTTTACCATCAAACTCTCATTTATAGCTTATAAACAAATAACTCTGAGTTGGTTTTGCTTCTGTACATTAGTGGTTCCCAATCACGTTCCTGGAGGCTCCCCAACACTGTACATTTTGCATTTCTCCTTTGTCTGACACACCCATTTCAGGTCTTGGAGTCTCTACTAATGAGCTAAAGATCTGAATCAGATGTGTTTAATTAAGGTGACATGGAAAACATGCAGTGTTGAGGGGCTTCCAAGAACGTGGTTGGGAACACAACCTTTACATTAGACATCCAGTGGTGACTGTACAGAGTACCAACATTTTTGTAATACAAATGTAAATTAATAATTATATTATTAATATGATCAGAGACTACATAGGCCCATTAATTTGAAATAAATAAA
Organism: Labeo rohita; assembly: GCF_022985175.1. Classification (NCBI taxonomy): domain Eukaryota; kingdom Metazoa; phylum Chordata; class Actinopteri; order Cypriniformes; family Cyprinidae; genus Labeo; species Labeo rohita. Next base: position 6,012,054 of record NC_066882.1, read on the forward strand.
TAAATATATAAATAAATAAATATCAACGTAGGCTTTACATAGGAGAAATTGGAAACTTTTATAAAACTAAAACAAATAGGGCATGATTGTGACTTGTTTCAGTTTATTTAAATGTAATTTTATTGTTATTTTCATTTCTTTCTTGATTTATTTTTGTCTTTTATTTTTTTTTAAATTAATAATATTTTTTCATATTTTTATAATATAATATAATATTGTATAATATAATATACACTCTTTTTAAAGAAATCTCTTGTTAACCAAGGCTGCATTTATTTAATTAAAAATGTTTTTTTAATTATTAATATTTAATTAATATTTTTTATATAATATAATATAATATAATATAATATACACTCTTTTTAAAGGAATCTCTTATTTATTTAATCAGAAATATTTTTTTATTCATATTTTATTCATATTTTTAATATAATATAATATAATATAATATAATATGCACTCTTTTTTAAAGAAATAATCTCTTATGTTAACCAAAGCTGCATTTATTTAATCAGAATTTGTTTTGTAATTAATAATATTTTTATTCATATTTTTATAATAGAATAGAATACAATACAATACAATATACACTCTTTTTAAAGAAATCTCTTATTAACCAAGGCTGCATTTATTTAATCAGAAATTTATTTTGAATGATTAATATTTTATTCATATTTTATAATAATATAATATAATATAATATAATATACACTTTTTTTAAGGGAATCTCTTGTTAACCAAGGCTGCATTATTTAATCAGAAATTTATTTTTATTCATATTTTTATAATAATATAATATAATCTCTTATGTTAACCAAGGCAGCATTTATTTAATCAGAAATACAATAAAAACAGTAATATTGTGAAATATGATTGCAGTTGACATTTTTTTATGTTTTAATATATTATTTAATTACTATTAGCCATTACTATTATCAGTGCTGAAAACAGCTGTCCTGCTTAACATTATTTTTATAGCATTTTGTTTGATCATTTTTGCATCACTTTGAGGCACCAGAACTATTGCTATACACCCATTAAAAATTAAAAATGTCCAAAGAATTCATAGCATTTTTTGTAATACACCTACATGTTCCTCAATACCTTTTGTTTTGTTGATGCACTTAAGTCTAGCTTTTACGGATCCGTGGAGTGAAGAGCTGTTAAGGCTTAATTGCTTAAAGGCCAGTAAAGTACTCTGACATGCATAACTTGTTTGGGCTCGGCCAGCAAAGAGACAGCATTTTCCCTCTCGCTCTCTCACTCACTCACTTACTCACAGAGACCTGCTCCTCAGTTTCCATTCGGCCCGCTTCGGTAACAAACACGGTATATTCATTTCAACCGCTGATAGTTTAGAAGCCCCGAAACATCTACAGAGCTACCGCAGGCTCCTTAGAGGATACAAACAAACAGACACAGAAATGGAGAGCAGCGCTTTCTTCCCAGACCTTTTTACAGCATTGCTCTTTGAATGCGGATGCCTAAACGCAGCAATTCTTAGATGCGTACGCTTCGCTCCCATGAGATGAAATGCGAGTCTTCGCTGGTGCATTTTCTCAGCCGTTGGCCAAGTCAGGGAAAGTGGCTGCAAAATATACTCCGGATCTATCAACTGTAGATGGATTTCCTTCTGTGAAGAGGTTCAATCACATATAGTTGCGAGGCATTTTTAATGGAATAATGTCTGTATATTGTTTTTTTCTTTTTCATCTTTTTATCGTTGATCTTATTTGCAGGCCAGTGAAATTGATGGCCTGTTTTATGTTCCCTTTAGCAAAAGTGTATTACGTTTTGAAAGCAAAAGGAGAATATTCAAGTGCTCAGGCCGGATAACATGCAGGATCTTTTTCATTTATTGTGATCCGTCAGTTTGTACGCCAATACCGTGCCTTTGACATATAAAATAAGAGTCATGCGCTATGCAAAAATCTATACATTTCCCCTGCGGTGCACTCAAGTCCAATATGTGTAATTGCACAGCTGCCATGACTGGAAAACCGACCTTTTGTGATCAATTAAACGTGCACAGAATTCATATGCATCAGCCAAACTCAAGCTAACAAAATGCATTAGTTGTAAAATGGACTTTAAAGCAGGAAAGCTTGGACAGAGTTGTTTGAGGTACTGTTGAAAGAGCAGCTGACTTTATCGTCAGCTCTGTGAAAGCGAGGGCACTGGCCTGGCATCAGCCCTGATTAGATCTGACACGAGCTAATGCTCTTTGCTCCGCTCTCATTGTGACATTGATTGATAGTGATACAAGCCGCCGGACTGGCATGCTAACCTGCAGCAAACAGTATGCAAATGCCGCTGTCCTTGCAGAGGAAACGGGCCACATCACCTAATCTGACGTGCGCACCTCTCGCTCAGGGACGTGTGTCGTGACTCATGGGTAGTTTATGGAAAACGGGAGAGACGTGGGCCAGCAAACACGTGGTCGAACACAACTGTAAAGCTGACAGTTGTGCAAACGTGATTGAGGTCAAAGCAGTCTAACAAAAGACCCTATTGTGGTCATCTGTCCATCTGACAAAACTCTTGTTCATTTGATAATGTGTGTCCCCACAAAACACTAGCTCGACGTGCTGTGCAACCTTGAAAACACCTACAAATCTTATATTTAGACAAACCCACGCACAGAGCTGTGAAAGTGTGTTGACAGAGCTATTGTATGTAATATCAATAAGTCAGAAATTGAAGAGATGTTTCTTTTCTCTGTAAAACACAAAAGAAGATGGTTTGATAAATATTTTAGTGGGAGGCTTTTTCTCCATACAGTGAAATTCTGTGGTCACGAAAATTGCTTGGTCTTGTCCTTATCATCTGTTTATATTTTGACTTTCATCTATATGTATATCATAATGATGTATCTGGCTTATTTATTCTGAGATACGTGAAGCTCATATGAATTGGTTTCACTGAACAAACTGTAATTAGCTCAGACATGTTATAGAAAGGCCTCTAAAAATGTATTCTAATGACAAATGTAAATGTTATATATATATATATGTATATATCAGGGCTGCACGATAAAATAAATGCGTTTGTCATGCGTGTTTAGTCAGTAAAGCCGGTTCTTTGATTAGTAGTGTATGTATATATATATATATATATATATATATGTATGTGTGTGTGTGTCTGTGTACTTGTTTTTGCTACATTGTGGGGACCAAATGTCCCCACAAGGATAGTAAAACCTGAAATTTTTGATGTTAAAAAATGATTAAAAATAGTAAATGATGTTTATCTGAAAGTGTAACGATGCAAACATGTTTCCTGTAAGGGGTAGGTTTAGGGTTAGGGTTGGTTAGGGGATAGGCAATATCGCTTGGTCAGTATAAAATCTATAGAAGTCTATGGAAAGTCCCCACAATTCACAAAAACAAACGTGTGTGTGTGTGTGTGTGTGTGTGTGTGTGTGTGTGTGAGCCTGGATCACAAAACCTTAAATAGCACGGGTATCTTAGCAGTAGCCAAAAATACTTTGGATGGGTCATTTATCAATTTTTTGACAAAAATCTTTAGGATATTAAGTAAATATCATATTCCATGAAGATATTTTATAAATGTCCTATCGTAAATAAATAAATATATAACAAGACAGTTAGGGTATGTTGAAAACTCCCATCTCGTGTCCTCCCTCAACTTCCAAATCATCCTATATCGCTGTTTTATCTTTTTTGTTAAGGGTGTTTGATCTTCTTTGCATGTTCACTTTGCAAAGACTGGGTCGGTACTTCTGCAGCGATGTCGGATGATTTTGAAATGATTTTTGAAGTTGAGGGAGAAAATACGATTGGAGTTTTTCGATATACCCTAACTGTCTTGAGTCAGAATACACAGAGTTCAGGGAGAGAAAGGCAAGACGAGCATTTGAGATTAAAAAGTATTTAAATTGTACTTTTTAAATGAAAACAACCGATCGTTTCGCTAGATAAGACCCTTCTTTCTCGGCTGGGATCAAGCCACACTTAAACTGCATTTTGGAAGTTCAAACTTGGGGCACCATATCAGTCCATTATATGGAGAAAAATACTGAAATGTTTTCCTCAAAAAACAATTTCTTTACGACTGTAGAAAGAAAGACATGAACATCTTGGATGACAAGGGAGTGAGTACATTATCTCTAAATTGTTGTTCTGGAAGTGGACTTCTCTTTAACAGCAGTATATTTATATTTATTATACACGCTTATGAACACAGACCCCCAACTTTTATACAGTAGCATGCATACAGTATAGCATGACCTATCATACCACATTGCTTAAATACACACTTTAAAAAAAAGGTGCTTTAAAAGGTTCTTCACAGCAATGCTATAGAAGAACCATTTTTGCATTTTTTTTGAAAGAACCATTCAGTCAAAGGTTCTTTAAAGAACCATGTTTTTCTTACCGTTTTATAATCTGAAGAACCTTCTTTTGCACAAAGAACCTTTTGTTGAACAAAAAGGTTCTTCAGATGTTAAAGGTTCTTTATTTGAGCCATTAAGATAAAAAAGGTTCCTCTATGGCATCATGAACCACCTTTATTTTTAAGAGTGTAACATGGATAAAGTCAAACACATCTTTCTAGTTAATGCACTCTTTCAGAGACGTCTGCTTACTGGGTCAATAATCCCATCCTGCTTCTGTGATATATTCTCAGCCTTGATGTTGGATATGTCTCATCCTGTATCTGAAGTGAATTTCAAAGCACCATCATTGAGCAGATAATCACAGAACTGGTCATCTAGGCATCGATTAAGCGTCATTTTATGTTTACATGGTGGCGCTGGCCATTGCAAGGCGGTGGGTTGTGATGAAGGGTTTCAGTTGCTTTTTAGCAGTTACTGCCAAAGCCAAGGTCTTCGTACCTTAAGATATTCATAAGCTGGGCTTTGGAGAGCTGCCCAAGAATGTGAATGTGAAATGAAGACACAGTCCACCGTGGCCACCGATAAGAAGTAAGACATTATGGCGGTAAATGTGACCGTATGCTTTTGCAGCTCATGTGGAATCATAACACATGCACATACTGTACTTTTAAAATATCAGGATTAATTCTTCTTACTATGTGTCCTATTGGCATTGATTGGCATCTAAACACATGCACATTCATGGAAAAGCACATACGCAATAGGAGCATCAAAGACTGGTTTGGATTTGCCGACAGTATTGGGAGCAGCCCCGTTCCAGTTTTGTGTTTTAGCTCTCTTTCATCTGCCAACACACACACACGCACTCACTTATGCACAGTCTAGGATCCCTATTCACCCTGCCTTCTTTTTAGCCAGTGACACATACCTTCATCTGCCCTCTTTGAAGTCTCTCTCACTCTGAATGTCAAGCAACAGCAGAGAATTTACAATGTAAGCAGCATATTGTAGTCTGCTATGCTAATCCCATTCATCAAACAACAACATCAAACGCCTTTTTGATATGGACGTGGATCAAATGACTTTTTCGCTCATGAAAAAATATTAGAGACGTGCAGTTGGTGGATGCAAATGGTTAATACTTCATAAGATTTGCTTTCTTTTTCATCCAGTCATCAGATGGTGTACTCTTTTATTTATGCAATTACATTTATAAGATGGCATCTTTATTTCTTGTTTTCTGCTCGGATGAATGATGCAGTAGATGTCCTTGCGAAAGGACAGACTAAATTTTCTCTAGACTAAAAGTGGTTGAATGATATGGATTTTTTAAGAACAGCAGATACTGATCTAGAGATCAAGATAGCAAATGGCTAATATAATGCTGGTATTAATATAACTGATATGAACAATATTTACTCAAAATTACGGTTACACTTAAGGTGTCCTTGTTACAGTGTAATTATACATGTAAGTACTGAGAGATATTGATTATCTACATGTACTTACTAGAGTTAGGGTTTGGTTTAGGATTAATTGCATGTAATTATGCATAATTAATTGTTATTATAATAGTAAGTAGATGTAATAAGGTAACAAGGACACCTTAAAATAAAGTTACCAAAATTACTTTATGTACACAGTTATTATTATTATTGTTGTTATTATTATTATTATTATTATTGTTATTATTATTATTATTATTATTATTATTATTATTATTATTATTATTATCATCATAGGCTTCAGCATCCCTACAGCCATACATAGAAGAACAAACAGTTTGGATTCATGGATTTATTATTATACATTATTATATATTAATTATATTTTTTATTATACAGCGTATTATACATTTTATTTGTTTTATTTTGTTGGTATTAATATAACTGATATAAACATTATTTACTCAAAATTACATTTTAGAACATTATTATTATTATTGTTGTTGTTGTTATCATTATTATTATTATTATTATTACAGTTTGGAGAATGTATTTTGTTGTTTGGTTGTTGGTATTATTATAACTAATATAAACAATATTTATTCAAAATGACCTTTTTTTTACTTTTTGTAATTGTTGTTTTTGTTGTTATTATTATTATTGTTGTTGTTGTTGTAGTTGTTGTTATAATATATAGAGCATCCCTATAACCATACATAGAAGAACAAAGAGTTTGGACAATGGATTTATTTAATTTAATTTTATTTTATTTTATTAATATATTAATATTAAGAATATTATGTTGGGTGGATTATAATCATTTTTATTTAGTTAATTTGTTTGTTAGTTAGTTAGTAAGGAAGTATGTATGTACTGTTTGTATGCAAGTAGATTTTGTTAGTTGTTATGAGTTGTTTGCCATTTGTTTGGCACACATTTGACAGACCATGAGTGGCAATGCTAGTGGTTTTAATGGCAGTGCTGATGTTTCCTGAGGACATTCTGGGCAAATGGTTCATCATGAGAAACTGGATTCGGGGGCATCTGTTTGCCTGAGGCAAACATCCCCAGTCTCTCTATGAACGTGTGCTATATGTGTTTTCACATCAAACAGAAATACACATGCCTTGAATAATGAACCTCATATGTACCATTCCCTTTTTACAATCACACTGTGTTCAAACATTTATTCATATATGGTGATTATTACACTGTTCTAGCACACTTCTGACGAAGCATGATTGAAAAATATGCTGAATTTGTGATTAATGTTATGCTCTGTCACTCTTACCTTGCAGGTCTGTATAACTCTGTAGATAGCTGGATGATCGTGCCCAATATCAAGCAGAATCACTACACAGTCCACGGCCTGCAGAGCGGCACCCGTTACATCTTTTTCGTCAAGGCTATCAACCAGGCAGGCAGCAGAAACAGCGAACCTGCTCGACTCAAAACCAATAGTAAGTCCAGTCCTTGTGAACTGTGCTAAGGATCTATAAACCTCATGGTAGTCCTCAATCGATATGGCTTTTTCAATAGCTGATGCCAGTATCTTGACAGTAGTATGCAATTTATTCCCAATGTGAACATTTATTTTACACAATATTTATTCAACATTCACTTCAAAAATATAGAGTGCTGCTGGGGTGGTGTATTTTTGTAGTTCGACCCAGAAGTTTGCATCACCCTGGCTCCCACAAGTAAAAGCCTGTGGGATTTTTCCATTAGCCTTTTTTCTTACACATTTTGTTCATCAAGATAAACTTCACAAATGAACACAGCTGTTAGGAATTTTGAAGCCTAAATGCAATCGCCTAAAATAACTCTTGCATTAAGTTGGAATTTTTATGTTGCAGTCCAAATTGACCCCAATTTGATTCAATAATGTTTACCAAAAACACTGTGAAAATGAACAAAAATGTAAACCTTTATCATGAATACTTCGCTCACATTACAGTAAAAACAAATAGAACATGGGAATTTTCAAACTGTATTAAAAGGATTAGTTCTGATAATTTACTCACCCCTATGTCATCCAAGATGTTCATGTCTTTTTTTCTTCAGTCGAAAAGAAATTAAGGTCTTTGAGGAAAACATTTGAGGATTTTTCTCCATATAGTGGACCTCAGTGGTGGCCAACGGGTTGAAGGTCCAAATTACAGTTTCAATGCAGCTTCTAAGGGATCTACATGATCCCAGCTGAGAAATCTTATCTAGTAAAACAAACAGTCATTTTCTAAAAAAAAAAAAAAATGTATACGTAGTCAGTGTTTACAAAGCGAACGTTCAAAGAAAGTCAAACGTCCTTTAAAAAAAGGTAAAACAACAATGTTGGACTATTTTGAGGTTGTTGGAGAAAATATTTTTTGCCTGTGATATTTGATTATGGTTTTTTGCCCTACATTGCCTTTTTGAACCAAAGTACACAGATGAAGAACTAACCACTCGTGATCTTTCCAACATGGTAGCAGAGCAGAGCTAGTGCAAGATGAGCATTTGTGGATAAAAAGTATATAAATTAAATTTTTTTTTCTAGAAAATGGCAGGTCATTTCACTAGATAAGATCGTTATTCCTCAGCTGGGATTGCGTAGCCCCTTGAAGCTGCACTGAATTTAAACCTTCAACCCATTGATCCCCACTGAAGTCCACTATATGGAAAAATTCTGGAGTATATTCTTCAAAAACTTTACATGAACATCTTTGATGACATAGGGGTGAGTAAATTATCAGGAAATGTTCATTTAGGAGTGAACTAATTCTTTTACAAATGTAAATGCATAAATGTAAATAGCGTCAGAGGGTAGTTGAGAACCTGGCATAACAAAACACATCATTATATATATATATATATATATATATATATATATATATACATTTTGGGTCAGTGCAATTACCACTGTCCATGAAAGTGTGGGTCAAATTGACTCGTGACCATTATAAACAATGTTGCACGCACATATGCACATTTTTTTCTGTATTTAGTCGCTTATTATTAGTTGCGTTTTTCAAGACATGTAAAAGCTTCAAAAAAAAAAAAACTAATGTGGTATAATGTGGTATGTGGCTTGTTTTAACCACAGACCTTGTTTCAGGCATAAAACCAGAAATTTTGAAAGTACAAAAATGCTAACTGTTTCTAGTTTTAAGGACTAAATCCTGGATGCAGCACTCTATATACTCCCAAAGTGAATATTTGTTTTACGCAAATTCACTTAGAAATATAGCTGCAAGCAGCAATTACCAGGGTTCAAGCGCTTTGAGGCATTTAAGCACATACTGTATGAAAAAAGACACTATGTAGCAAGCCTGTAACCACCTAAATCAATTATTTAAGAAAGCATTTTTGGCAAATCCAGGTATTTACCAAATAAATATTACGATTTTTCAACATTTATGACTGTTATAGCGCCAGCTGTGGTCAGATCAGCTGTAACAGTCCAACCTCCATGTTTTGCTGCCAGAGCAGGGATGTAAAGTAGACAAGAATTGAGCGATTGAGGTGTCGTGTTGCTGGATGTAATAATGAACGTAGTGGTCGTTATTTACTCCCGACATCTGAGCCGCTGAAGATGATTTTTGCAGAGCTGATTTTGGCAAGGTAAAAAGGGTATTGTTTTACACAACCATTGAGAATTTTTAACCAAAGTATATTATAGACTTTCATTAAGACCCTAAAGAATCATATCAACTTGTGGAAAATCGGCATCCGATGACCCCTTTAAAACATTGCATGCTTATGTAGAATCACCTGTCGCATGTGCTCACCAGGTTTCGTGAAGTTTTATGTTTTCCTTTAGGCATTTTTGGATTTTTTTTCCCCAAAGGTACATTTTAACATTTTTTTGATAATTATGGACCTAAAGAGTCCAGAGAATTGTACTGCAGTGTTTTGTTTTTGTTTTTTTCAGCATGAGCAAAAAACCTAGGACTAGTTCACAAAAGTAGATTTTTGACATCTTCTTAATCATTCAACAAACAATTTGATTGACAGCAGTGGTTCTAGAGGCAAAGTTGTCCATAATGAGGAGTTCTATCATATGACATGAATATCATGCATATGTGCGAAAAACCGCACAACCTATAATCGTTTACAATTATTGCCCCCAATAGCAGACCTTTGGGGCCGTGAATTGAACAGGCCCACCGAATTTCGCTTTGATTGGCCTCCGTTAACCCTGGCTAACAGGTGCTTAAACTTCGTCAGCCAATGGCCATGTTTTTGAGATACGCATATGTCCTTATAGACACTTGTGGCACTTTGGACCAAGACCGTGCTCACCGATTTCCGTGTTAAAAAAAGGACAAATGGTTGTGTAGTTATAGCCATTTTTATGTTTTTCCCCTCTAATAGCACCATTAAGTGGCCAAGCTCTGCACTTTCTTTTCATATGACCTCAGATTGAGCTTTTACATAAATGTTCTGAGTTTGGCAATGATATCTCATTCCGTTCAGGAGTTATAGATATTTTACTAAAAGTGGCCCTGTACCTTTCGAACGTTTTGGTGTTTCTTTACGACTGTGAGTCGAACATTCAGCTTTTTTGATCATTATTGATATTCACTCTCCAGAGAATCTTTCTGCACTGGTTTGGTTCCGATCAGGCAAAAGTAGGTTTTTCAAAAAATGCGAAATACCCGAAATTTTGCCAGGCTCATGATCAAAATTGCACAAACAATCAAATCATTTTGTCTGGCATGAGCCAAGGATTCCAACGACATATGATACTTGAGCCTACGACTGACAGTTTAGGAGTTATGAGCGATTTCATACTTTTGTTCACTGTAGCGCCCCCATCAGGCCGATTGGGGCGAGCCTTGGTCACGTTGTAGGTGGTGTGAGTACTACCATCCCTCCAAGTTTCAAGTCTCTATGACTTACGGTTTGTTCTGCACAGTCAGTTTTACATGGAGATCTGTGCTGTGCAGTTGAACCCCTAAATATTTATAAATGGAAAATATGCTGTGAACCCCAACTCTTACAGGATATTGGTAAGGAAGTTTAGGGCTTGACGCAAGTAATCTTAAATTATCAGCATCTTATCTAAGAAAAATCTGGCCAAATGCACCGGTCTACTCCTCTTAGGTCTTGTATCCCAAGTCCTAGTAGACATGGTGGTCGTACATCAGTGTAAATGCAGCAGCTCTATCATACTCTACCACTCAGTACCTTTATCGACATTCCATTTGTGACAGGCACTCGAGCATGCAAATAATGAGAACCATCAGTTGGTTTGGTGTCATACCACTGTGTGTGAGAGAGAGAGAGAGAAAGAGAGGTCTGGGAAAGCCCGGGTCCCTCACCTAAGCTGTCAGCCTTCTCACAGCAAAGAACTCAATCAAGATGAAGCGCACCAGCTGACAGCATTCAAATGGGTTATTGCATCAGAGTCTCTCCACAGCCTTGTGGAGGAGTTTGAGAGAGAAATGCAGGAATGTCTGGAGGAAACGGCAAACGTTCCTCTCTCGCTTATTTTCATTGTCTGTTTCTTCCTCTCAGTCCTGTGCTTTCTCATGGTTCCTCGAGCTTCTGTGAGAATACGGCAGCGGTATTGCTCTCGCTTTCCATCATTCACCCCCACCTGTCTTTTCTGTTACTGTAATAATGCTGTTTTTAGACAGCAGTGCCATTATATGCCATTTCCACACACAGAGCTCCAGTGTTTTAGCTGTATTGTGCTGTGAAAGCCTGTCCTACAAAAATGTAGACGAGCATATATGTGTTGCTGAAAGTTATTGATGTTTAGACTCAAAATGTAAGACCTTTAAAATGTTTGCATGACCCCAAGAGAGAAGGACTAGCAATTTTTGGTAATGTTGCATATAAGATTGTAATTTATTAATTTATTATTTTATTATTTATTAAACCATAACTTGGCACTGATAGCTCATTAATGAGTAGAGCATGCAACTTACAAAATTACCATTCAAAAGTTTGGTGTGGATAGGATTTATTTTATTTTATTTTATTTTATATTATGCATTTATTTGATTACTACAGTAAAAACAGTAATATTATTGTAGTAATATATTTTTACCATTTAAAATAACTGTTTCTATTTGAATATATTGTAAAATGTATTTTATTCCTGTGATGCAAAGCTGAATTTTCAGCATCAACACTCCAGTCTTCAGTGTCACATGATCCTTCAGAAATCATTTTAATATGCTGATTTGCCACTCAAAAACATTTCTTTTTTTATCCATTTTTAAAACTGATTTTTTGACATTTTTAATGTTTTTAATGTCACTTTAGATCAATTTAATATGTTTTTTCTGAATAAAAGTATTTTAAAAAAAAATCGTTTAAACGGTAGTGTATGTGCTACTTAGATAACATTGCAATTGGGAAAAATGCTAAAGATTAAGCACTGCTGTTATTCTTAGTGCTTTAGGAAACTTAGCCAAGGTATAACTTTCTCTTTGTACTACGGTAGCATTAGCATTCACAGTGCGAAATCTAAAGCTGCTGTATATAGTATTCACCTGAGAACACATTTTAACCCTTACATTGTCAAAGATTATATTTGCCACAGTTGTGGCTTCTACCCATCTGACCATAAAGAACAGGAAACTGATTTTAGGCCAGTTTTTCTCCAACACACACGTACTCGCCGTGCCTACTCGACCGTGAAAGTCCAGACACTTCCCCCGTCTCAAGAGAAATGCTATTTAAAGACATTTACATAATCACTTCCTGTTTGATTCAGGAATCCAGAGTGAGAGCGTGCTCAACCCCCAGTCGAATCCTAGAGCTCACGCTTTATCATCTACAATTAATTTCTCAGCAGCCTTTGAGTGGTGACTGTAATTTGCAAAGGCAGAGACGATGTAAAAGCGATCGTAATCACAAGGCCACTCAATTGTATAATGTACAGGAGCCAAAGAACAGCATCCCGTTAGCCTCAAATGCCACATCTTTAATGTTTAATGTAATTAATGAATATTAATGAGGCAAATGAGCTATGTGGCATTGTTTATTCACATAGTTATTTTGGAATTTTATGGATGTACACTAAAAGAAAACGTGGAAAACCCAGTGAATTGAATACAATAGAATATAATGCACTGTGTGTGTGCGACCCATCGACTTCCTCCCTCTTTATTTACCATCCCTGCTCCCGCTTCTCCATCCCCCAGTCTATCATCAGGCTCTCCGTGACTTTGTGCCTGAAGCTCAGCCAGGCTTACAGAGCAAGAACGGCAAGACATCAAATGGCTCTTTGCAGGTTGTGCTGAAATCAAAGTTTGGTTTCTCCAGCTGAACTTTGAATGAGATAATATGTTCAAAAGGCATTGCTGAGATCCACAATGCAGGCGGCAGCAGGGGTCTGAGTCTAGACATTCAGCCCTGACACATAAAGCCAAATCACTGCCTTTCATTTCCACTGATCTGTCTTTTATTCCTCAAATGGATCGTCTTTCTTCTTGTGTTCTGTCTTCTGCTTTGGCTGCATTTTTAATCATAGTAGCTATATCATTAATCCAGATTTATTGTTCTTTATTTGAGCAACTTCTTCCTTTGGTCTCAAGGCATTTTGATGATTTTAATGATGTTTTGCATCCAGCTGTAGCAGAATAAATATGTATATTGATTATAAAGTGGCCCCATAAAGTATTGAGACACTTAAGCTACGGTCTCATTGTTTATTTTAAAGGGATAGTTCACCCAAAAATGAAAATTCTGCCATTAATTAATCCTTGTTCCAAGACGTTCATTCATCTTCGGGAACACAAATTAATATATGTTTGATGAAATGAGAAACATTTTTGATGAAACAGCAAAGCAACTGTCACGTTCAAGGCCCAGAAAGGTAGTAAGGACATCATTAAAATGGTCCATGTGACTTTAGTGGTTCAGCTGTAATTTTATGAAGCTACGATAAGACTTAAGTGTGCAAAGAAAACAAAAAAAATGACGTTACACAATTTATTCTCTTTCGTGTCAGTCTTCCACGTGACAGGGAATGTAAAGTAGGGATGTAACGATATCAAAATCTCACGTGATATGAAGTCCAGGATACAATGTTATTGCGATATTTAAAAAAAAAAAAAAAAGACAGATGAAGACTTGGTTAAAAAAAAAATGGACATTTTAAATTTAAATTTTTCTATCTAATGCACTTTAGGAGTACAAAATTAAGAGCTCCAACCCATTGTTCTTAACTAAGAAAACTTAAGTACTTGTACCTGAACTTTAAAGGGGACTTCAACCCTCTTTTTATTTGTGATATACTGTCACATTCTAATTTACATTTACACTGGTGTTGTAGGAAGCCAAACAAATAAGAATATAATAACAACAATAACAGCGATTTTATATAATTGTTATACCTATGACAGTAATAGCCATATATAGTAGTCAACATTTGAAGTGGATCAAAATCTTTCATCAAAGTTGTCCTAAAACCAAAACAATACCCATTCTTGTCTTAGGACAACTTTGATCAATTTCTTTGATCCACTTAAAGTGTTGACTACTGTATTGCACTGTAAATGAAAATGAATATTTCATAGGTGTATTTTTTTTGCTTTACACTACAGTAGGGAAATTACAATAGGGTATAATGGGGCTAAAGGCACCCCGGGGTAAAAGGCGCCTTTGATATTATTTTCCTCTAAACCACAAGATGGCACAAAAACTTGGCATAGCACTTTCTAAAACATTTGCTTTTCAAGATGACCGTGCAAATTTGTCTGATCCTTGATGCGGTTGTGAGCCACAGCGCAAAGTTGATTCTGAGCTTACTTTATCTAATATTTATGTTTTTTTAAGTGTTGTAGATTTAAGTAGCAAATGGATGCATATATTTTTAGACAAATGTCCTCTTAATTAGTTTTGTTTAAGATAATTAAAGCAACAGTTTTTAAATAACGGAAGAATATGTAAATGTATGGCACTTGGGGTAATAAAAAAGAAAAAAAGCACCCCTGCTGTTGTGGCTAAAAGGCACAATAATTAACATGATAATTAATAGATGGCTGACTTTTCCATTTGTTGACATGACATGGTTAGATTTAGATGGTACATATCATATATTGAGCGATTGAAGTGTTGTGTTGCTGGATGTAATAATGAAGATAGTGGTCGTCATTTACTCCCAACATCTGAGCAGCTGAAGATGCAGTGGATTACGTTTGTTTGTGAAGGGAATGCGCCTCCCGATCTACATATATCCGTCTATGTTTGTGCAAATCAATCGTGATCCAGCTTCAACTACAGCAGAAGTGAGTATAAGGGTTGTTTTGTTATGAATCTCTGCAATCACCTTTCCTAATAACGTGCTAGTTAGCAATTTTAGCAATCAGAGCTCATTAACATTTAAAGCAACCTCAAACAGAACAGGATGATTTTTGCAGAGCTGATTTTGGCAAGGTAAAAAGGGTGTTGTTTTACACAACCATTGAGAATTTTTTAACCAAAGTATATTATAGACTTTTCATTACGACCTTAAAGAATCATATCAACTTGTGGAAAATGGGCATCCGATGACCCCTTTAAGGTGTGCCTTTAGCCCTGTTGTGCCCTACTTCTTTCCTAATTTCCACACTTGAAGGAGATTTTTTGAATTTGGACTGCAGTAACATTACCCATTTAAACTGTTAGCTGTCAGCAATTCATGCTGCACTTTTAAGCTTTATTTTGATGGAAAATTCTACCTTTAGTGAACACAAGCTTACAAAAACACGTCTCACTACAAATCTAGTGAAATGCTGTAATCATCTGCCACAAACATAAAGCATTACTGGTGACCATTGCATTCCCAAACACGTGCTAAACTCACAGCACATGCAATAAACAAGTTCTCTGTGTTCATTCACCATAAACGGAGCCGTTCTGTGGTGCGGAAAACACCGGATCATGGGGTGATTGCTTGAACAAAGTGCTTTCTTTGCTTTGAAACTCAGCAAAAACAGACTTGATGAAGGGATTAAGCCATATCGTGCTTTCGGATTTGATTCATTTGTCAAATACTGTGCCAAAACATAATGGCCCAAAACTCACTTTTACAGACCTTTTATGTTAGAATAAAAAGTTTAAATATATTTTAAAAACTACACTTTTTGCCCAGAAGACCGTTTCATATCATCATGTGACCAGGATAATATCGAAACTAAAATAAGTGTATGAAACAAATTACAGCTGAAGCTTTAGTATTTCACAGCATATAGAACTGAAATGCTTTTGTGATGCAGTTTTAAGCCTCATTTGCCTCCTAATATCCTTGCGTTCTTCTCTACTGTTTTATCAAACAAAGACTGTTAAAAAGTAAAACATTTTCATATGACCTTTGCGAAATCCAGGATATTTTAAGCAAAATGTAACATTTTGGTAATTGCTTTCTTCATTATGAGAAATAACAAGTGACAGCTCAGGGTTTTTTTTATTTTTCTGGGTGACTAGCTTTATGCCATGTTTACTCTGGCCTGTGAAGGTAGAATTTTGAATGACAGCCGCACTAAATGAGCCTGTCTGTTTGTGTGTGTGTGTGGAGTCACACTGTGTTCCTATAGGAGGTCTCTCCTGTTTAATCAGCACTGCCATGGCTGGTGACCGTACATAAAGCCAATATGAGAAATATCACATGACAAGCAGCCCCAAGGGCAGCCATGTTTACTTGTTGTTAAAAGATCTCAGAATAATATTTACTCGTCCTGCACAGCGTAGACATCGCTCAAGCTGTCAGCAGTCGGCCCTCCCCTGCAGAAAACACACCATAACAGCCCAGCCCAAGAACAGGAACCAAGCCAAGCATGTGACCTCACTGCACATCTTAAAGCAAAAACATACACTAGATTTTGTGTTTGTGTGTGTGTGTGTTCTGATATATATACTTTATGAGGACACAGATGTGTATAAAGACATGAGTATTACAACATTTCTGTGTCCTCATAAACCAAATCACTTAAAAACATACTAAACATTTAAAAAAAAATAAAAAAATGCAGAAAGTTGTGTAAGAGGATAGAAAATACAGTTTGTACAGTATAAAACCCATTAATGTAAATAGTGATATATATGTAACGGATATATGTAATCGAATTTTTATTGATAAAATAAAGTTTGTATGAAAACAATTTTATTAGCAGATCAATAATAGACTGACCATGGAAGTTGAAGTTGTCTAATACATGAAAAGATAAATATAATAAAAATCACTGAGAAAACTGAGTAAAAAATAAGAATAACTAGAAACGACATTGTGTATATATGATCTGTGTGTGTATATATATAAATATTATGCATATTATAATGTTAACTTTATAATAGTATAACTAAAAAAAATAAAATATAACCAATAATATTAATTCAATACAGTAAAAAATCATTACAGTACAGTAAATAATAAGAGTAAATAATATTTTATATACATATATATATATATAGTGTGTGTGTGTGTGTTTATATTATTATTATTATTATTGTAAGTTATCTAGTATTATATACATTTCAGCTAATTCCCTTCAGAAATAAAAATAATCTTATTTACTGTTCTGAAAGACACTGAAGTGCCATTATTAAGTCACGGTCACAGCTGGCACTGCACATTATGTTCTTGTCACTGTGAAATGCACATTTTAGTGCCTTACAAATAAACCTTTAAATATATGTGACACAGCCATCAGCGTCTACAGCAGCTGTCATAAATCTAGTTGTTCCGTCACTCTACATTGCTCATTTTTCCTCACTCATCTCTACTATGTAAAGTATATATTTCTCCACAGAAGATATAATTTTCTGTACCTTAAAAACTAAGGATTATTTAGATGTATGCTTTCAAAACCATAAATAAATATTGCAAAAATTCTAATATTCAATATAATTTCTTGTAATTAAGTGCATAAAAGTGCTCCTGTTTTTAAATAAAAATGGCACAATAAAGACATTTATTCTGACACCTGCACTGTGCAATTATGCTGTTTTACTCCATTTTGTCTTAAACGGTTCATCAGTTTTATACTAGCGGGCAATAAGCATTTCATGGGATTCTCGCTTGTAGCCTGGTGTATGTGTGCGTGCATCTGCATGGCTTTTCCCAGTGCCCTCAAACACATGCTGTAAAATGGCATGACTGCACGAGTGTTGAGAATGGCTGCGCTCGCAGCGATAAGCAGTTCAAAGACAAGAGCGTGTTAATGTAATTGGCTTCCAGCAGCACATTGCCAGAACCTTTCATATCTGGGCGCAGTAAACCTCACTCTGGGTTGAGATGATTGGTTTGTGGGCAGGGACGGAGCGCAGCTGATTGTTTTCCGGTATTGTCAGTCATTACGCTGGGGATGGGAAGATTTAGACGTGCCAAAGTTAAATGTCGGGTCTGCGGGGTCACCTCTGCTTTTCAAGAAATATAAAACTCAAATCATATACGTAGCCGACTTTAGCATTTGCTTCTCTCTGTCTTTAACTCTCACACACATACACGCTGTGCCTTTTATCACAACCGCTCATCTCCTAATTAACCAGAAGAGCTCAATCTGACATTTAACAAATTGCACGAATTCCAGCAGACCAGTGAGAGTTTCTCCGCAGGTCACCA